>NC_036259.1:4585021-4712288 GCF_002742605.1 Olea europaea var. sylvestris | reverse complement strand
TTAACCAACATTTTACAATTTCATTTGCTCTAGTTCCTGCAAAGTTAGTGAAAAGAATCAATAGACAATATCTTTAAACAGTTCTGAAACTTATTTAAAGGTATTACTTTTGTTCCCATATCAGATGGATTATGTAAAGTAGCAACTTTTACAATATTTAACAATTATGTAAAGTAGCAACTTTTGCAATATTTAACAATCCTTTTGATATTATATCCCTTATAAAATGATATTTAACATCTATATGCTTAGTTCTATCATGAAACATGGGATTTTTACTCAAATGTATTGCACTCTGATTGTCAGAAAATAAAGTAGGACTAGTGTTCACAAAACCAAGCTCATTTAAAAGACCATTTAACCATATTCCTTCTTTGATGGCATCAGTAGCAGCAATGTATTCTGCCTTAGTAGAGGATAAAGCAACAATTTTTTGTAACTGAGATTTCCAACTAACAACAGTACCACAGAAGGTAAAAAAAAGTAAGATAAAGTGGATCTCCTGTTGTCTCTATCTCCAGCAAAATCAGAATCAGTAAATCCTTTTAGTATTATCCCTTCTTTATTCATTTTAAATATTAATCCTATATCAGATGTTCCATTTAAGTATTTCATCAACCATTTTACAGCTTCCCAGTGACTTTCACCAGGGTTGGCCATAAATCTACTCAAGACACTGATACTGTAGGCTAAGTCAGGTCTGGTACATATCATCAAATACATTATTGATCCTATAGCATTGGCATAAGGAATTCTTGACATTCTAGACAATTCATCTTCAGTTTTAGGACAAGCATCTGATGTAAGAATAAAATAATTTGCAAGAGGTAAAGATACTGATCTACATTCAAACATGTTAAATTTTTTCAAAACTTTATTCACATAGTTTTGTTGATTTAAGAACAGCAACCCTTTTTCTTTATTTCTAACAATTTGCATACCAAGAATCTTCTTGGCAGGGCCAAGATCTTTCATCTCAAATTCAGATTTAAGCTTTTGTTTAATATTTTCAATTTCAGATTTGCAGCTACTGGCAAGAAGCATATCATCAACATAGAGAATCAAGTAAAGAGAATTATTATTATCTTTACCTTTATGGTACAAACATGTGTCATAGCTACTTCTATTAAAGCCAAGTTTTAACACAAATGAGTCAAAATGTTTATACCATTGTCTAGGAGCTTGTTTTAGCCTATACAAAGACCTTTTTAATAAACACACAGTTTTATTTGGATCACCCTTTTCAAAACCTACAGGTTGTCTCATATAGATCAATTCATCTAAATCACCATACAAGAAGGCAGTTTTAACATCTAATTGATCTAATTCCCACTCAAATTGAGCAACCAAAGCAAAAATACATCTAATAGTGGTATATTTAGCTACTGGGGAAAAAATCTCATCATAGTCAACCCCTTGTTTTTGGGTAAACCCTTTAGCAACAAGTCTGGCCTTGTACCTAATATTATTGTTGCCCTCCTCCCCATCTTTAATTTTATATATCCACTTGCAATCAACTAATTTCTTTTCTTTAGGTTTATCAACCAGATCCCAAGTCTTATTCTTATATAAGGAGTCCATTTCCTCCTCCATGGCAGCTAACCATTTCTTACTATCATTTGATTTTATAGCTTCATAATAAGAGTAAGGTTCAGTCTCAGTTTCATCTTGATAGGTGAAAAATGAAGCAAATTCATCAGTATTGTATCTAGCAAGTGGCCTAATTTGTCTCCTTTCCCTATCCCGAGTTAATTGGTATCCATCAGGAGGTAAATCTGTGATATTAACAGGTTCAGTCTCTCTCTGCTCAATATCATTTTCATTCAGATTTGAATCAGCATTTTCAACTTCTAATGGTACATCATTGTTATTTCCAAATTTAATAGGCTCCACCTCAATCTGAGCATTATTATCAGAAACATTTCTTTGATTTCCTTCTAAACATGGCATGCAAGACTCATTAAAAACAACATCTCTTCTTATAATGACCCTATAACCTTTCTCACTATGTACCCACAGTTTATATCCCTTGACATTTTTAGCATATCCCAAAAACACACATTTTAGAGACCTAGCCTCAAGTTTCCCTATGTTTTGATGTGCATATGCAGCACAACCAAAAGTTTTCAAATATGAGTAAGTCACAGGTTTTTGAGACCACACAGATTCAGGCACATTATAATTCAAAGAACTTGTAGGACTTCTATTAATTAAATAAGCAGCAGTTTTTACAGCCTCCCCCCAAAATAATTTTGGTAGTCTTGAGCTTAAAAGCATGCATCTGACCTTATTTAATAATGTCCTATTCATCCTTTCAGCAGTGCCATTTTGTTGAGGTGTATAGGTGACAGTTTTATGCCTTAAAATGCCATGTTCTTTACAGAAATTATCAAAGTCATAATTGCAAAACTCTAGCCCATTGTCTGTTCTTAATGTTTTGATTTTTAAATCAGTCTGATTTTCAATTTGGGTTTTCCAATCTCTAAAAACAATAAAAGTTTCATCTTTAGTTTTCAAAAGAAAAACCCATATTTTCTTTGAAAAATCATCCACAATCAGCAAGTAATATTTAAACCCAGACAAGGTAGATGTAGAAGCTGGCCCCCACAAATCAGCATGAACATACTCAAGAATTTTCTTTGATTTAAAGGTACTCAATGAGAATGGGAGTTTAGTTTGTTTGCCAATCAAACACTCTTCACAATTTGAAACTTCACCAATGTTTGATTTTCCAAAAACACCTTTAGCTTTAAGAGCATTCAAACCTTTTGTACCAATGTGACCAAGTCTACCATGCCATAACTTTGCTAGATTAAAATCATCATTTAAAACTGCATTAGACAGACCCATAAGAGGTTTAGCATTTAAGAAGTATAGACCATGTCTCTTTGGGATAGAAGTGACTAAATCACTTCCCCTAAAGATTTTTATTTGTCCTTGACCCAATTTTATGTCAAACTCCATATCATCTAACATTCCTAAGGAAATTAAGTTTCTTTCTAAATCTGGTACAAATCTAGTATTTTCTAAAAGTAAGATTCTGCCATTTTCTAAAAGAAGTTTTATGGTTCCAATGCCTTTAACTTTGCAAGTCATGTTGTTCCCCATGACAACTTGTCCTCCATTAGACTTTTCAAAATTTAGAAAGTAGTTTTTCTTAGGACACATGTGGAAAGAACATCCTGAATCTAGGATCCACTCTTGATTTAAGTTTCTTTCAACATTAACAAGGACTAAACCATTGTCAGATTGAAGTGTGTCGTATGACATAACAGTATTTCCTTCACTGACTTTCTTCTCTTTAGAATCATTCTGTTTTTTATAGCAATCCTTAGCAAAGTGACCTAGTTTACCACAATAATAGCACTTTTTACCTTTTGCCTTATTCTGAGATCTAGCTTTATCAAAAAACTTCTTTTTAGGTTCATTAGAAAATTTTGAATGAAAGTTTGATTTACCAACAATTTTACTTTTTATCAGTAAATTTTCACCATATTGTTTATTGGTAGACTCAGATTTCAGTTCAAGTACCCTATTTCTTAAAGCAGTTATTATAATATCAGTGGTGAGTTTATCCCTACCATACTCTAAGGCATTTTTAAGGTCTTTGTGTCTGTCACTAATGGAGTTCAACAATACCACAGCCAACTGATCTTCTGACAATTCTTCATCACAGTTGGTGAGGTCTTGGGTCAGTTTGGTAAACCTATTAAGATTTTCTTCTATTTGTTGAATTTTTGCTTATTGCGAAATATGAGGGGTAAATAAGTCTTATTATGACATTCTAGATTTTATTATTATTATTTTTTTTTGTGGGACGCATTTTATTTTGGACAAAGAAGTATTAAAAAAGATTTTTTTTTTTCTATTTTAATTTTATGTTACAATTGTTAAAACTTCAATATTTTTTTATTGTGTTTTGTCAATGTTCAATAATATTATACAGTCTATTTTATCAAACAATTCCTAATGCGTTCCTTTAATAACACTCCATTATTTTTAATTTTTAATTTTGGTACAAATGTGAATCAAATAGCACTTATTGGCTCCTTAAAAGTAGACAAGAATGGAGATTCCACACATTATGAACCATAGTGAATAGCTATCTATCTCCTCATGTATATGTGTCTATTAATAGCCATTTCAGTCCCTGATTTCCATCATGCTATAAACCACAAGTGAATCTTCTGTACTCAGAATAAAATTACTGCCTTTTTCTAAGCCTAATATGAACACAATCTCGAGTTTTCATTCCAGCGCCGGCCTGGGAATTGGCTCCAACATCGACGAAGGGAGATGAGTTGCTTACATTCGTCGAACCATAGAGGAAGAACTTGAAGAAGACACACAAATTCCAGTTAGTATCTTCACTGTTCCAAAAACCCTATTGCTGAGTGATCCGGATTCTTACATCCCACAAGAAGTTGCCATAGGCCCTTACCACTGTTTCCGTCCCGAGCTTTACAATATGGAGAAATATAAACTTGCTGCTGCACAAAGAAATCAGAGAGAAATCCCAAACAAGAAACTCGAATATCTTGTTGATCAATACCTCAAGTTCGAGCCCAAGATTCGAGCTTACTACCATAAGCCGTTAAACTATAGCAGCGAAACTTTAGCATGGATGATGTTGGTGGATGCATCATTCTTGTTCGAGTTCCTTCAAGTCTGTGCTATCGGAAAAGGCAAGGTACCAACTAATGTTCCATCAAGAATGTCACATTTGATTGAATTAGCGGTAAATAAGGCAGCAAATAACGCCATTTTTAGAGATATTCTAATGCTCGATGTTAATCAAAGAAGTCATTCACGATTAAACCAAAATTTACACAACCATTCAAAACAGAAATTTAAATGCAAAAAGTAAAGTGAAAACACAAGTATTTTTCGGCCGAAACCCCAGAGGTTCAGCTTAAAGCCTAATCCCCTGTTGAGCATCCATTATAAAACGGATCTAGCTCGGTTGCACTAAAAGCTCAAAATATGAAAGTCAAAATACAGAAATATAGATCACAAGATAGTCACAGAGACTTATCTTTCTACACGAAGGTGATTGGACTATTCTTCTCGCAGGAATCACTCAGATCACTCAGATCTGTTACAAACCACTACCGAACTCAAGAATCACTCAGATTCTTGATACTAATCACTCAGAAAAGTTAAGCATTCATACAATCAGTAGTATTACAGTGAGATTACTGTATTTCCTCACTATTATCTCTCAAGGAATCATATCACAGAGGAGAAAACTCCAAGAGTTTTCAAGAAGGAGCGTATGAACTCAAAACCGGCAGAGAGAAACCCTTGAAGAAAAAAGTGACGATTCAGCTGAGTGAAAAAAAATGAGTCCAATCAGAGTAAATAATATCAGAAGCATCCTGAAGCCTGATCCAACGGCCACCATCATCACACGTGTCATGATCCAGTATAATGTTGTTATTTAAAAAAGGAAAGAAGTGTCAAACTTATTGAACACGTTTTTGCTTTAAAAACTGTGGAAGCAATATGACCAAAGGTCCAGGGTTCGAACCCAACACTCGAGAACCAAATTCCATTGTTTGTGTTGAGGGAATTGTTAGAATTTCAGTTCCCATCATTAGAGTTGGCAGATGAATGGTTACTTTCCATGTTACTTGGACTCAGCAAAGATCTCTCTCCATTCAAGATGGTGAAAGAATTCCCCAAAATACAGCTAATGGATTGTGCTCATTTACTTGATTTTGCATACCGTGTTATCGTGCCAAAGTTGAAGGAACAATCTCATGATCATCATATAACTGAAATTGAGGAAGATGGTGAATCAAAGGAAGGCGATAAGGATTCTATCACAGGAGAACCGAGTTACGTTAGGCGGCTAGTTAATGAGGTATGGAATATCCTTTCTAAATTAGAAAAAGGACCAGTTCAATGGATCAAAAGCATAATCTTTGCAAAACCTTTAAAAGTGGTTGTGAAGTTGCCTTGTACCATTATATCTAAGCTTCCCGTCTTAAAAATGTTAAAATAACTGTTGGAACAATTATTCAGTGCCTTACATAAAGGAGAGGAAGAAAGAAGATGAAGATTCCGACTCAAATGGTGACATAGAAAAACATCCATTGATAGAAGAAATTAAAATCCCTTCTGGAATTGATTTCTGTGAAGTCGGCGTGTGCTTTATGCCAACTAATGAAGGCATCCAAAGCATTAATTTCGATGTAAAAACAGCCACACTCTATCTCCCTATCATTAGTGTAGATGTGAATTCGGAGATTGTTCTACGGAACATGGTTGCATATGAAGCATGCCGAGTATCAAGGCCGATGGTTCTGACTCGTTACACAGAATTCATGAATGGGATCATTGACACGGAAAAAGATGCGAGTTTTCTTTGTAAAAGAGGGATTATTATAAACATTTGAAGAGCGATAAAGAGGTGGCGGACCTCTGGAATGCAATGAGTAAGTCTATTAGATTGACAAAGGTTTCTTTCATAGACAAAGTGATTGTAGATGTGAATAAGTATTACAATGGAAGTTGGAAGGTTAAATGTGGAAAATTCATGAAGAAATATGTGTTTGGTTCATGGCAGATTCTCACATTTCTTGCAGCTATTGTGTTGTTGTTGCTCATGTGTTTACAGGCATTTTGCCAGGTTTATAGTTTGCAGACGCCTTTTTCCAATCAAAGTCCTTGAACCCACGGTGACCGATTAGAATAATTTCCTTACCTTACCTTCTCAATATTTTCAAAGATCATGTTTGTATCTCATGTTATATGTGAAACATATGTATGTCTCTGTTTTGTTAAAAATGAAATATATTTTGTTACTTTTGGTGTATTCGGATGACTCTTAATTCACTAAGTGGATTCTTTCATGCTTTGTTTAAAGTCTAAGAAACCTTTCACCTCTCATTTCCACGTTTTAAAGCTCACATCACATGTCATAGTCACATATGCCAGCTTTTCTAGCACTTAGGTTTTAAGTTTGGAGAACACTTGGAGCATCCAATTAAATACTCCGGGTTTGGAACCCGTGTTTAAAAGTATAAAGATCATATTGTGATATTGTTTAATATTTTGTTTTGTGGTTGAATAGATGTTGCTCATCTATTTGTATATTTTAAATAATTATTATATTTATGTTATTTGATGATGGAATTAAGTGTATTCGATCTCTTTACGATATTATGAATTGGGTGTACAGAGAAGTGTACATAGATACTAGATTTTTTTTTTTTTTGTCATAGAATGGTGCAATGACAACTATTCTATTAATTGGGAGATGTGGATCTACGGAGTTGTGACGATAGTACATTCGGATGTATATTGAACATGATCAATGTTTGAAGTTTAATTATATAATGGGGTTATTGGCACAAAAACATCTCTACTTTTGGAGCTTATTGTGCAAAACGTTCCTAAGTTTTAATTTATTTTGTTTTATTTTTTATCTTTGCATTTTCAACTATATTTTCACCTTCCATTACTGAAATAACCCCTTTCATCTATTTTTATTCAATTTCTTAATAAGAGCTATGAAATAACGAATAAATCTTTTTATTTAAATAAAATAAAAAGAAAAGAAAAGAAAAATAAAGAACTAACGCAATCATAGTCTAATTTTTTTATTTTTTTCTATAAAATAAATAAAATAAAAAATTCAAACAAGTCCTAAATATTTTTTAAAAAAATTATATTTTTTTCTCATTCCTTCCACTGCCACCATCACCATTGGGTTAAATGTCTGGTGATCAACCGTGAGTGGTCTGATATGACAAGAAAAATTAAACAAAACAAAAAATTTTGCTAGGTTTATAGGTGTCGACACCTTGTTCCTATTAAAGCCCTTGAACCCTCAGTGATCAACGAGACACTTATCGCGAGCCCCAACTTCTCTTTACTGTCCAAGATTTTTAAAGGTCATGTTTGTATCTCATGTTATTTGTGGAACATATGTATGTCTCAATTTTATTTATTTATTTATTTTATTTTTTTTACTTTTGGTGCATTTGGATGACTTTCACTAAGTGGACTCTTTCTTGCTTTGTTTAAAAGGCTAAGATACTATTCGCTCTCATTTCCACGTTTGGAAGCTCACATCATGACATAGTCCCACATGCCAACTTTTCTTGCACTTAGATTTGAAGTTTGGAGGTCGCTCGGAGCCTCCCAATTAAATACTCCGATCCCACGCATATGGGGCGAAGAAATTTCAAAGAAGGGTGTATTTGGTAGTGGGGTATTTTTAAGTTTGGCTGAGTCAAATCTATCAATTTTCACTTTGAATTTTGAATAATATGATATTTCTACATTAGCCTTTTACTTGTTAAAAGACAAAAATGCCCTTAAATATGTTGTATAATTACAAAATATTGTTGTCTAAAAAAATTATTACCATTTTAGTTAACAAGTGAAAACCAAACACTTCACAATTAAAATTTCAAAACAAGATAACTTTTTATATCAGTTTATTCCAACATAGATAAAATTTCTCTCATTTCGCATTTGCTTCAACATCAAAATCTCAGTAATTTATCGAACGTTGAGTAAGGAAATATCAATCACTTTGAATCGGTAAGTATATTTAGATATGTTTAATTTCGTTTTCATTAGATTTAGTAAATGTTTTAATCCATAATTCTTATTTTAACATAGTAATAAATGTATAATTTTTTTTACCAGATCTATAATTATTTTTTATGCATGAACAAGAAAAAAATTAATCTGCATATTGAGACCGGTCGAAGGTAATGGCCAGCCAGGCTGGAATAGTTGACTGTTCACAGTCCATTTAATAAAAACAAAAACAAAAAAAGAGGGAAAAAGGGAGGAAAAAGGAAATTAAATTTAAATTTAAAATAAAAAATTAAGGTCAAAAAATGAAAAAAGAACAAAAAAGAAAAAATAATTAAAATTAAAATTAAATATTATTTAAAGAAAATTGAAAAAGCTACGTTTTATCATAAAATGAGAACAATTAAAAAGAATTTTAAATCCAACCACCAATTATATTTATAATTTAAATCAAAAATAAATTTTAAAACAATTTCCAAAAAAATTATAAAAGAAAGAAAAAGGAAGGAAAGAAAACGAAAGAAAAACAAATAAAAGAAAAAAGAGCAAAAAATAGAAAAGGAATAAAAAAAAAGGACAGCCGGCCCAAACCGGCTATAAAACTATCGATTGGGACGACTACTTGGATTCGATTGAATGGTACCAATGAAATTGACCGAACCATCTCACGACGTTTTGAACCCAGCTCATGCGATGAAGGTAATAAAAAAAGAAATAATCGCATTGGTCGTAGCTTTGAATACTACTAGGGGAGATTTGATTCATTCTGAATTAACGAATTTAGAATAAAGGGTTCGCTAACCAGCTATTTTACAGTCGGCTGGGCCGATTGTTTAACTGTCGGTAACAGTCGGTTCTCATCGACTGCTCCAATAAGCTTAAATTCAAAACGGCCCCTAAAATTCAATTAGCATCGAAAAATCTACCTAAATAATGTCTTATAAGTCACTTATACAGATTATAAAAAAAGGTTTGGTGGTGGTTGGTTTTGGGTAGACCCGAGGACTAAACTCTCGATTGAATTCTGAAGTTAAATGTGTAAATTTTTTATTAATTTATTTTATTTTATTTTTGTTTTTTTTTATTACTTTCTTTGATGGTTGAAGATAGGTGTGGCAATGAGGCGAGCCGAAAATCAAGGTTCGGGCTCGACTCGAGCTTTTTGAAGACGGACTTTTTTTGCCCCAAGCCAAGCAAAAGCTCAGACATAAAATTGAGGTTCGGGCTGAGCCGACTTTTTTTCCCCCTCTTTTTCACCTCTCTTTTTTTTTTTCTCATTTAAAAGACAGTTTGTGCTACTAGCTGCCTTTGTATAAAGGCAGTACAAAGGCAGCAGCTAGCTACCTTATTTTGTTTTTTTTTTTGGCTCACGGGCCTGCTCGTACTCGGCTGGGCCCGAGCTTAGGCTCGGTTTGACCGAGCCTCGGGCCGAGCCATGGACAACTTGAGCCCTCGAGGCTTTTTGCCATCCTTGGTAGAAGATAGGCATATCTTGGGAAATGTCATATAAAAACCTATTTTAATTATTATATATATATATATTTTAATTGGTAAAAAGCCATTGTGGAAATATGGCTCGGTCAAATGACCATTTCCTTGTATTTTCTCGTATATTTGTTGGGACATGTCTAAAAGTATAAAAATCGTTTTGTAATGTTTAATATTTTGTTTTGTCGACATTGAATTAATGTTTTTTTTATTTATCTATATATTTTAAATATTTGTTGTATTTATATTATTTGAACTTGCAATGAAGTGTGAATGGTGAGACGAGGGTTGATACATTATTTTAAGGAATAATTGCAGCAACGGTCCCAAACCTTTCATCTTTTTGCAAATTTTACTTTAATATTTACTTTGTCACCTATTGTCTCAAACATTTAAAAAATTAGCAACTGTATTCCAAATAGATGATTTTTGTTAGTTTTATCGTTAGTTGACCAAATGAACCGACTTTGACCAATTTTAAAAGAGGTAAAATAATTTCCTATCAAAAAGGAAATAATATTTTAGGACTATAGAAAAACAAGGAGATAAGTTTTAAGTTATCAGATAAGGCTTTTTTTTTATTTTTTATTTTTTTATTTAGTAATGTCCACTCGTCTTTGATTGAATTATTTATTTATTTATTTTTATTATTTTTTAATGTCCACTCGCCTTTGCAATCAATTACCCATCATGCCCATACTAATCGTGCTTCATTGTTCAAGTAGTACCACTTGGGTTGTTGACTGTTGTCATGTCTTCCACTAATGATCCAAGACATAATAATATCAATCACAGTATATTGGGATTTTCCTCGTCAGATGTTTAACGCGTTTGGTGCAATTTAAAATTTTGAAAGTTAATTAATTTTAATAACATATTTTATGGGAGTTGTAAATTTTATCTATTTTTCAATTATACACTTTATCAACTTTTATTAAAATATTCTAAAATTTGATTTTTAATTACATTAAACAAGGGCTTGAAAGAACATATGTAAATGAAGTTTAATATAAAGAGTTCCTAACTACTTTGAAAAAATAAAAAATAAAATCTACATAGCGATTACGAGGAAAAGAGACACGAAAGGAAAGAACAAATTATATTTTCCTTCCTATTTCTTGAACTAGTTATTGTTTTGTAGCATTTGTGTACTACCATTCTTGCATGCTTGGGGCTTTTTGGGTACGAGAGATCGATACAATGTAATTGTAACGTTTCCGTAAAATGATTTCTGTTCAATTTTAAATTTTTCTATTTAAATTGTTTTGGGTTTTTTTTTTTTTTTTGGTTATTTTTGTTTAAGTTATTTCCTGGTGGATGAACTTGAGAGGTGAATCTCATAATGGACCCAAATTCCCAACAAGTGATATTAGACTACATGTCTTCCTTATCTATCTGTGTGTTAAAGAGTATCATTGCAAAGGATAATCATGCGTTTAAGGTACTAATCCTGATATAATTCAGGTGACTCTAGATAAAGTTCGAGGCTAACCAAGACACTAAAAAAATCAAACAAAAAAAAAAAAAAAAAAAAAAAAAAAAAACAAAAAAAGTCAAATTGTGGCACATAAAATCCTCGTCTATCAAAGACATTTTTATCACAACTTCGCAAGCTGTCAAGCTCGCATGAATTTTTCCCTATTGCTCTCGGTTTCACCTCACTATTCGGCTGAATTGGGTTCACTACTTTAACCCCTCACTCATGGATTCTACTCTTAAACGCCCCAAGTAAGAATATTAATTAATTATTTTCTTAGTGTGTATCTATATATATATTTATTTATTTATTTCTCCTTGTCAATCATAATTACCATTGAACCTTTTGTACTAATTTGTTGGGCTCTAGCCTTGGTCCTCACAAGGCATGAGACGGATAACCAACCTAGACAATGTAGCAATCATCACTCCCTCTCTTGCACGTACCTTCACATTTTAGCATGTCTTCTTCCAAACACTTTTTTAGATTCAATCCTTCCTAGATTCTAAGGTGGAGTTACGCGAAGGAGAATATTCTGAAATGCTTATTGCTAGAACACTTGTACCTTAGTTGGTACAAATGAAGAATTAGGAAGTTGGGGTACAAATGTAACAGCAAAGTACTTTGTTACTATATAACTACAATGACCAAGAAATCTTTATAATGTTACAAAATTTTTAAAAAATCTACATTTATGCTTTCATGCGATCTATTGGATTTCGAAATTGATAATAATATGTAGTTATAGTACACAAGAGTTGTAAGGCTATCTCACACATTGAACACTTTTTCTTTGGATTCTGCGACTTTAATTTAGTTTCGAACCATTCAATCTTTTCAATTACACTCCAAGGATCACAAAAAAGGTGTGAACACCTTTCTTGAATAGGATTGCTCTTGATGTTAGACTGATTAGATAAGAAAAGACACTAATGTCGGGGGGGGGGGGGGGGGAGTGTTTATATTTGGTTGACTAGGTACTTGTTATCCATATTAATTACGTGGCGGAGGGATCCCATAATAGCCTACTTGACATCTTGATTGATCATGCTAATTGGATTGAGTCAATAATCAAGTAAAGTCGTCTTGGGTTGCACTCATTTTATCTTTTGGACAATTGACTAGTAGTACAAACAATCATAGAATCTTTTTCTCGACCGACGACCTTTTGCACCCTAACGGTGTGCTTCAGTGCTTAGGGGAATCTTAAGCGGATTGGGAGATGGACGGGCTTTGTTGGTCAAAATTTGAGGTGAACAGTACCCTTGGGATGACTTATATGACCTCCCACTATAGTCATGTTTAGTCTCTAACGCTTATCTAATTACATACTCAGACATATTCGGATAAAAACCTTCGCCGTTCTATTTATTTTAATATTCACTCAAAACTTTTTCCCAATCTCCAGAATATAGGAGCATCGAAGATAAAATGGTAATGTTGCTCGATTAATCCTAAAAAAAAAAAATAATAATAATAATATTAACTTGGGACTAGAGCATTTATATTTCATAAATGACAACATTATAACTTGGTTTATGTTGTGACCATTAAAGCAATTAATTCTTCAATTTCCCTTATTAAATAAACCAAAATTGTCAAATTGCCAAGAAACACCTAACTAAATCAGTAGATATGTTTTTCTCGCATCCAAACATGACTTCAAACTCTAATCAAGACTTCGATGAACATCGTTGGGTACTTCATATTCGTCGAACTATAGAGATAGATGAAATTGAAGGAGATCATTGTGATATTCCTGTCTCAATCTTCAGAGTCCCAAAAACCCTAATGGCTACCAACCCGGATTCCTTCGTACCGCAACAAATAGCAATAGGCCCTTATCACCATTTCCGCCCCGAGCTCTATGAAATCGAGACGTATAAACTTGCTGCAGCTAAAACAACCCAGAAAAAGCTCCAAAACTTCAAATTCCAGCATTTAGTAGATCAGTTCAGAAAATTTGAGCCTCGATTTCGAGCGTCCTACAACAAGTACCTTAATTTCAATGGCGAAACGTTAGCATGGATGATCGCTGTGGATGCATCTTTCTTGCTCGAGTTCCTACAAATATTTGTTGTTAAAGAAGGTAAGGTACTAACTAAGGTTTCTTCCACAATGTTTCATTTGATTGATGTATCAGGGAGAAAATCAGCACATAATGCTATTTTAAGAGATATGGTGATGCTTGAGAATCAGATTCCATTATTTTCCTTAAGAAAAATTTTAGAATTCCAATTTTCATCGTTGGAGGAAGCAGATAGTGCGCTACATTCAATGTTGACGGGATTCTCTAAAGAGCTTTCGCCTTTTAAGAAGATACAAGAATGGCCTAATTTTCAGGTTGTGGAGTGTGCACATTTGCTAGATCTTTTGTACCATATGATTGTCCCAAAATTAGAGGGTTCGTCCGAAATGGCAGAATCCAAGGAGAGAAAAGATGAAAACGAGAAACAAGAAAGCGAAAAAAATTATTTGGCAAAAACTTTTTCGAAATTGAAGGCAAGTCCTGTAAATTTGATCAAGAGATTAATTTTTTCGAGACCTGCTCAATTGATATTTAAATTACCTTGGAAAATTATCTCTAATCTTCCTGTAGTAATAATTATAAAACAACCTGTTGAATACTTATGGTTTTCTCAAGAAAAGCAAGAACGTAAACCGGATAATGAAACATGTAACTTGAATGTCTCCATTAACAAACCTCCATTAATGGAGGAAATTACTATTCCTTCTGTAACTGAACTCTCAAAGGCTGGTGTCAAATTTTCAGCCACAGATTTAGGCATTTTGAGCATTAATTTCGGCGAGAAAACATCTACATTTTATCTCCCCACAGTTAATTTAGATGGGAACACAGAGGTCGTTCTGAGAAATTTGGTGGCTTACGAGGCCTGCAATGCATCAGGGCCATTGGTTTTTACTCGATACACCGAATTAATGAACGGAATTATCGACACTGAAGATGATGCAAAGTTTCTTAGAGAACATGGCATAATTTCGAACCAGTTGAAGAGTGATGAAGAAGTAGCAAATTTGTGGAATGGCATAAGCAAGTCTATTAGATTAACAAAGGTATCCTTCTTGGATAAAGTGATTGAAGATGTGAACAAGAATTACAACGGAAGATGGAAGGTTAAAGTTGACAACTTGTTGAAACATGTTCCTGGGTCATGGCAGTCTCTCACTTTAGTAGCAGTTATTTTGATATTGCTGTTGATGATCTTGCAAGCATTTTGTTCTGTCTATAACTGTGCTCGTAGTCGTAGATCTCATGCCAAAACCATCGAATAATTATTCCCTCTGATGCACCTTAATTTTATTTCAAAAATATTATCTTCGTGATTGGAACGACTTCTAGCGATTTTATTAGATATTGGATAATTTTCGGGAAATAACTCTAAAATTTCTTGTTTTCACCTAAAATATGTTGAAAATTATAGACTAGTATATATAAGCAAGACGTCGTTTTAAGTTAAACATTGATGAAAATGTTTATAACCCACAAAGGGATCATTCTTCCCACCAAGGGATTTGACAAATCACCGCAATCATTAACTTAAACTAATTTAATGGTCTAGATATATTTTATTATAACATTTTAAAATTCTATACCGACATCCAAGCATGCTTAAATTGATTTAATAATTCTGTTGGAATTGGTTAAGCATAAAATCAATTTCAGATGAATGAGAAATTATAATTCAAAGATGGAATGAAAAGAGGGGAAGCTATCCAAGATTTTGCCAAATCCACCACTCGCCTTGCACTCAAGCGTTGAGCAAGCGATAAGACTGTCACTCGAGCGATAGGTCTCTGCCTAAAATAACATCCCTGGCTCTCGAGCAACACACTAGCGCTAGGCTAACGACAGAATGGGTTGCGCCCCATGAAGGCCAGTGAGTTTTGGAGCGTATTTCTTTACTCACAACCTCTCATCTTCTATAAAAACTCTTGGGACGTTCATTAAAACATCCCAATGATATGCAATCATAGCATAACATAGAAATTCATATTTCTTTAGCAAAAATTCTGCATAAAAATCTATTTTCGTTTCATGCAAGAAAAGAGTACAAAAGCCATATTTTGATTCATTGTTTTTGTGTTTTAGAGTGCTACAAATACAGTTCAAACACAAGAAGATAGTCAAATTATATCTTGGGAGTTGATTACCATCATCTATTGAGGGGAAAAATCTACTTGAGGACAAAGAGTTCAATTCTTGCATTGACTTAGGGTTCATTTCCTTGGTATTATTTTGTCTATTCCCAGTTGCATTTTAAGGTCATTTTGGTGGTGCTTATTCTTCTATTTCTTGTCGTTACTTTGTCCAATTTTGATAAGGTTGGTAAGTTTGATTTTAAATTCATTGCTCAAATCCATGGGCAAGACTAAAAATCCAGGTATGCATTCTACTTTCTTCCTCTCAACCCATATCTCCCAGGAATGCCCCATCAAGAACAAAAACGACAACCTAAAAGTTGCCAGCAACTAAGCCCCCGTTTGGACCCCATTTTTTGGTAATGAAAATGGGTGGAATAGTATTTTTTTTTATTTTTAAAATGAGTGGTTAAAAAATAAGGAAAATTTTTCGATTTACGTGTATTATAATTTTATGAAAGATTATGTGGTTGAAAATATGAGAGAGAAAAATAGAATGTAATGGAATGTAATTTAATAGGGGCCAAACGGGGGCTAAATGATGACAATTTTGGGCGTGCTTAGTGCAACAACTCACTTGAAGTGGTGGAGAAGGATGTAAGATGGCAATGTATTGAATAACGATGGTAACTGACGGCTTTTGAGTGAGGTTAATCAGGGATTGGGCCCAACCAGCCACTGCATAAACAAAGATGGGATGTGGGAGTTCTCGTCGGGGAAGAGGGGGAAGGAGAATGTAGTCCTTCCCTAGAACCTGCCATGTTGCCATTCTTATTTGATACAACTACATAAAATGTTCTCCAAGATAAATTTAGTTTCCAGAAGTGGTTAAAGGCCATTATACATTATAAAGAACCACTAAAATACAATATAATTTTAATATTTATATTCTCATGAAGGAAAATGGGTATTTTGAAACCTTTCATTTAGATTTTGGAATGCCCAGAAACACAAAGTATAAGCGATCAACCACAAGAATCTAAAAGTACATAATGTAAAACTTGCAAACATAAAAAAAGAACACAGAGAATTGTTTTGGCCAAAGCTTTAGAGGTTAGGTGACCGCTTCTAATATTTAATGCCCTGTTGAGCATTCATATAAAATGGATAATGCTCGATTGCACTGTAAAGTCAAAAACGACAATCAAGATACAAGATAATTCAAAAATATACAGATCAAGCCACAAGAAGACTAATCTTTTCACAATTTGCAAATCGAAGGTACTAATCACCAAGAATTCACATAAAATCACTCAAATCCTAGGTCGAATCTTACAAATAGAAGAACACTCAAATCCTTGCACACATATCACTCAAAATCATTAGTACAGAACAAGGATTACAAGATTTCAGCCCCTTGAATGAGGTTTTTGAGTAAGAGCAGATCAAAATGAAGAACCCTAACCAACGAGGGAAAAACTATCTTAACCCAAAAGTCATTCGCAGAATAAAGAAGTGACGTTGGCTAAATGAGGTATTTAACCATTAGAATAATCCAGAAGCTCATCTCATCCAACTGCCAGAAGTGTCTCACGTGTCAAGTTCTTATCAACTCCTTCCACTAACGAAGTTGCTATTTCAAAAATGCTACTTGAACCAAAATTTTGGAAGCACACTTTATCAACCGTACACAATAGAAAATCACTCAACAATCGTCACCTTGCTACCAAGAATTTGGCTCATTGTGTAACAAAGAGCATCACCAGCCATTTATATTACATTTGCTCTTTTTACCTGGATATTATTTCACAGAATCAATGGATAACAATTTCAAACAATTATAGAACTTATTCATTGATATTACCTTAGTTCCCATATCAGAAAGATTAAACTGAGTTGCAATTTTACCTATTTTGAGTATCCCCTTAAATATAATATCTCTTATAAAATAATATTTAATATCAATATGTTTTGTTCTATTATGAACATGGGATTTTTGCTTAAATGAATTGTACTTTGGTTGTCAAAAAACAGAATCTCATTTCATCAATAAAACCAAGTTCTTTTAATCTGCTTAATCACATTCCTTATTTTATAGCATCAGTGACATCAATATATTTTTCCTCTGTTGGAGATAGAGCAACTATGTTTTCAAGTTGAGATTTCCAACTTATAACAATTTCACATAGAGTTAAAAAATAGGATGAAGTTGATCTCCTATTATCTCCATCCACAAGAAAGAAGAAGTTAGAATCGCAATGATCTTTCCCAAGGTTTTTCCCAAGGTGTATCCTTGTAATGTTACCCCTTTCTTATTCAAGCCTAGATTGGAAGTACCCTTAAGATATTTCATCGACCATTTTAAAGCATCCCAATGATCTTTCCCAAGGTTTTTCATAAATCTACTAGAACACTAATACTATGAGCAAGACCGTGCCTAGTACACATCATCAAATACATTACAGATCCAATCAATAGCTTTTAGCATAAGGAATTTTAGACATTCTATCATATTCTTAGTTTTCGGAAAGCAATCAGAGGACAGTGATTTGCAAGAGATAATGTCACATGTTTACACTCAAACACATCAAATCTTTTCAAATTTTAATCCGCATAATCATGTTTATTCAAGTACAATAAATCTTTATTTTATCTCTTATAATCTTCATACGTAGAATCTTTTTAGCAAAGTCAAGATCTTTCATTTCAAATTCGAATTTAAGCTTTTGTTTAATATCATCTATTTCAGATTTACCAAAAACTGTCGAGAAGCTTATCATCTACATAAAGTACCAAATATAGAGAATTTTTCCTCCATCACCTTTACAGTATAAGCAAGTATCATAATTGCTTATTTGAAAACCAAGCATCAAGAGAAAAGAGTCAAATCTTTTATACAATTATCTTGGAACTTGTTTCAAGTCATACAATGATTTTTTTCAGCAAACACAGATTTATCACAATCACCTTTAATAAAACCAACAAGTTGTTTCCATATAAATTTCCTCATCTAACTTACCATACAAGAAAACAATTCTGACATCTAACTAATGAAGTTCCTATTAGAATTGAGCAACAAATAGAAGAATACATCTAATAGTAGTATCTTTAATTACATGGGAGAATAGTTCATTATAGTCTATACCCTCTTGTTTTGTAAACCCTTTGGCAATAAGTCTAGTTTTGTATTTAACATTAGTATAGCCCCATTATCCTTCCTTTATTTTATAGATTCATTTGCAATCAACTGGTATATGATCTTTAGGCCTTTTCACCAATTCTCATGTTTTATTTTTTAAAGACAGAAGCCATTTCTTCTTCTGTAGCAGCTACCCAATTTTTTGAATCTTTGTCTTTAATAGCATCATCATAGGAGTTTGGTCCATTTTCAGCCTCTTCTTGATAAGTGAATAGCGAGATAAAGTCATCACTATCAACTTGGAAGGAGGTCTAATCCCCATTCTGTCTATCTTTTGTGAGTTGATAATCATCAATGAGCAATGTTACAAGTTCTATTTGGTCTTCATGATCAGTGTCCCTATCTACTTCAATCTTCCCTAAGGGTACATCACTTGTTTGGCCAAATTACTCTTCTTGAGGCATAGTACTACTTCTTTCTCAGTGAGGAATCTCCACCTCAATGTAAACATCCTTTTCAGTTAAGTCATTTGTCTTTCCTTCCTAACATGTCATAATAGATTCATTAAAAACATCATCTCTTCATATTATAACCCTGTACCTTCTCTCATCTTTGACCCACAGCTTGTACATCATAACCTAATAAACATAATTAAGTGATCTAAGTTTTAGTTTTCCTATATTTTGATGAGCATATAAAGCATAAGAAAATATTTGCAGATAAGAATAATTAACAGGCTTTTGAGACCACAGAGATTCAGGCACATTGAAATTTAAAGCACTAGCAGGAATTCTATTAAAAAGATAAACATCAATTTTAGTAACTTCATCTCAAAATAGTTTAGGTAAGCCTAAACTCAATAACATGCTTCTTACTTTATTAAATAAAGTCATATTCATTCATTCAGCGATGTCATTCTGTTAAAGTATATAGGTAACTGTTTTATATCTCAAAATACCATGCTCTTTATAAAAATCGTTGAATTCATAATACATTGCTCATAGGAGCCAATTTCACCAAGATTTAAATTTCTAAAAATTCCTTTATTTTGTAAAAATTTCGATCTTTCCTTGTTAATATGGCCGAATGTTTCATGCTACAATTTTACAAGAGTAAATTTTTCATTTAAAACAGCTACAATTAAACAAAGTAAAGGTTTTGCTTCAAGGAAATAATGGCCATGTTTCTCTAGGGTACTCATGATCAAATTACAACCCATTCTTCAATCAAAACTAATTAGTGTTTGATAGGGGTTTTCTGCCTTGTTATCAAAAAGGGAGAAGCTCTGGGAAGTTGGAATAGGAAATCACTCATCTTGATGTGGGCTTACTGCTCCCTAAAGATTTAATATGTCACTAGCCCATTTTAATGTCAATCTTGTTGTCATCTAACATGCCTAGAGACACTAGATTCCTCTCTAAATCAGGTGCAAATCAAGTTCCTTTAAAAGTAAAATATTACCATTTTCGGGTAATAATTTTATTGTAACTATTCCATTTACCTTGCAGGTCATGTTATTTCCCATTATTACATGCCCCTATTAGATTTTTTTTTTTTTTCAAATTCTAAAAAATAATTTATATTAGGGTACACATATAAAGAACAACTTGATTCGAGCATCTATTCGTGATTCAATTTCCTATTAGCGACCCTCTCCATGATTCATGTTATTGTAAGCTAAGAATGCATTTCCTTATCAGCTTTGTTGACTTTAGTTTCATTTTGCCTTTTATAGTAATCCTTGATGAAATATTTCAACTTCCCACGTTGACAGCATTTCTTACCTTTGGCCTTATTCTTGAATTTACTTTTATCACCCTATTTCTTTTAATTTCATTAAAACTCTTAGAGTGATAGTTAGATTTACCATTGCTCTTCCGCTTTACCAACTCCACTGTTACTCTCCTTAGACTCGGATTTCATCTCAAGAACTTTACTTCTTAGGGTACTATTTATTATATCGGTAGTAATTCCATCTCTACGATATTCTAGAGCATTCTTTAGAACCCTGTGGAGTTTAACAGGGTAACAACAAACTGATCTTTTAAAAGTTTTTCATCATAGTTGGTTAAGTCTTGGATAAATGTTGTAAATCTATTCAAGTTATTTTGTGGGTCAACTATGGGATCCATTTTAAAAGAACAGAACTATTTTGACAAATATTATTTGGAATAGTCATAGTTACATATTGAACATGAAGTTTAGTCTACAATTCAATAACAGTTTTTGTTTTACTAATTGTTCTTTTCACATTTTCAAAGAGTTGTAAGAAAATTGTACTTCTTCTAACTCATTCTTTTAGAAGGGATCAAATGAGTGGGCGAAGAATCATCTAAAATCTTATCACATAATTTGCATCAAAACGGCTTTCATTTTCTGACTCCACATAATAAAAATTCTCATCATACTAACTCATCTTAAACTTAGCAAAAGCCATTATAAAGTAGTAAATGATAATCAAGTTTGATAACAGGGAGCGACACACAATAAAATGGATCAACACATAAACAAAATTTGTTTAAAATCACAATAATACGCCCAATAATATAAGAACCGAGATCAAATTTCTATGTTCCAGGAATTTTTTATTCAAGATCTTCAAAATACACACCCGTACTAGATTTATCCCAAAGTCTCTTAGGGTCCTTTAGACAAAGATTAGTCTCCAGGGTGTTTTAGTGTATGGAAAATCAAGGAAAAAAAATCAAGAAGCCTAATTTCAGAAAATCAAAATTTGCAAAAGTTACAAGTCTCACTGAGCATTTATAAAAATCAATTTCTTTACAATTTCCTTTCAATACAGTCCACAGACTTTAAGATCCATTAATGATCTCCAACTTTCTTTGAAGATCAAGTATCGCGTTCAGATATCCAGGCTTTGGTACCACTAAAATTCCCAGAAATACAAAGAATAAGCATTTAAACACAAGAATCTAAAAGTACAAAATGTAAAACATACAGATATAAAATCAGAACATAAAGAGAATTGTTTCGACCGAAGCCCTAGATGTTTAGTGATCACTTCTAACACCTAATCCCTTATTGAGGATCCATAAAAAATGAACATTGCACTATAAAGCCAAAAACAGCAACCAAGGTATAAGGTAGTTCTAAAATACATAGACAAGGGCAATAGTCACCAAGAACTCACAGAAAGTCACTCAAAACTCTAGTCTGGACGATACAAATAGAAGAACACTTAAATCTTTATCACTCAGAATCACTAGTACACAACAAGGATTACAATATTTCAGAGAATGAGGTTTTTGAGTAAGAGTAGAACCAAAATGAAGAACCCTAACCAACGAGGAAAAAACTCTCTCAACTTGAAAGTCATATACAGAATAATGAAGAGATGCATGCCAAATGAGGAATTTAACCCTCAGAATAATCCAGAGGCTCATCCAATGGCCAGAAATGTACCCACGTGTCAAGATCTCATCAATTCCATCTGCTAACAAAGTTTCTAATTTGGAAATGCGATTTCAACCCAAATTTTGGAAGCAAACTTTGTCACACGTGTCCATCAACAAGTAACTCAACGAATTTTCTATAATCATGAAATTAATTATCATTTCCTGTAGAAGAACCCTTTGTTGAGCATGAAAATTTCCCAATTTTTTTTCCTTTGAAGGCCACTCAAGTTATGATAATAGTTTTAAGCTACCAATCCAAACTTTCAAGGCATTTTGGATTCCCCAACTTTTGAATAAGAAAAATAGTTAGAACATAGGTGATGGAGATCAAGATACAAATGAAAATAGAGTTAGAATTATAATGGAATTTTAGAAGTAGAGTTTATTTCCAGTTAAATTAAATAAGATGAATTTTGATATTTTAACACAATTAGAGTTTATTAGAAGTTTTTTTCTTTAACTTCTTTTTAGTTTATTTTACTCTATAAAGAGAGGTGTTTATTCAAGGTAATAGTTAACCCTTGATAAATGAATAATAATTGATTTTCTTTGCCCTCAATTCTTTTCTTCTTTGCACTCCTTTCTTTCTATGTCAATTTGGTATCAGAGCAAGTTCTTTTTCTTTTGGCCAAAGAAATCTTTCATCACTCAAATTTAAAAATTAAAATTCCAATCAATCGAGTTCATTCGATCCATATGCCCCACCACCCACCTTTCGTATACAACAGTCTCTGAAAAACACTAAATACAAGAAGAATTTGTCTCGAAGGAAATCAAGGGTACAATTTTTCATTTTTGTCTTTTTAGATAGCTCAAAAAAAAAAAGTTCGTCTTGTAGTTGTCATTTTCAATTAAAAAAAAGGGGTCAAAAAAGAGTTCGAATAAAATAAAATTGAGTTATTTCCATTTGTTGCGCTACATTACATTGCTATTCATAAGGTTCTTTGTGGGGAAAATTTCATATATACCATAAATATGGTAATATTTTAATTAAATTTATTATGACTTAAATAAGGGAAACTAAAATAGGTAATACATCAAATTGATCTAAACCTATATGAATTCTTAAAATAGAGGATTCAGATATATTATACAATCAAACTCCATCTCTCCATTCAGCTGGACAGAAATCCCATCGCCGATCACCTCTCACAGTTAGACAAAAATCCCAAATCAAATCCTCGTAAGTCCATATTCATCCACCCACAATTCTGTCATGCTTTTCATCTTGATGAGCTAATTTTCTGGTTTAGAGTCATGATTTATTTTACTTTCATTACAGTTCGATATCCATCTATTCTATAAAATTACAAAAGCTGCATCTACAAAAGTACTGATATTCTTCGTGGAAATTACTGATTGGAGTATTATGTATTGTTTTCAGATTACAGCTTCTCAGATGCAAACAATAGAAACATTGGGTTGAGCATTGATTCAATTTGGAGTTGCATACTTTCTTTATTATAGATTTGTGATTGAGAAATAGTTTACAGATTTCATATATTGTGTGATATTAGATTGATTGGATTGATAGCATAAAGAATTCATCATATCAAATTAGCTATATATATTTTTCGCAAATAATTGTATCTTGATATTGATTAAAATCTACTAGTAAAATGTGATTGTAATCTGTATTTGTATGAAATGTCATATGTTATCTTGATACTGCTTGTGACATGTATTATCAATTGACTTGAATGTGAATCATCAAGTTTTGTGGTCTATCATCTGTAATTGTGTGCGATCTATAGTTTGTGACCTTTAATATGTTTGTGACATGTTGTCTGTATTGTATGTGTCTTGTAAATTGTACGCTGTAATGTGTTTGTGATCTATGACCCGTGAATTGTACTCATAACTATACACTGAATAATGGAGTGTTTAATTCTGTGAAGTATTGACATAAATTTTCATCCCGACAAAATAACATAACAACCGATATAATATTTCACATTACTGAGTATAAAAAATTTACATTGCATGTCATACATAAAATATTAACTACTGAATTATGTGATTATATAAGCTACTAACTGGTGACCCATGGTCAGTCACATGTTATATTTGATTTGTGATCTGTGACATGTGACTTATGAATTGTAACGTGTGACTTTGGAGCTATATACTGATATATCTTGTTGTAACATGTTATTAATGTAGAATGTGACCTATGACATATGAGATGTGACAAATAACATGTGATTAGTAACCTGTGACCTGGGAGTTGTAGTAACCAAATATATGTTTAGTTATGACCTATTATCAATTTAGAATGTGACTTCTAATCAATGCCATGTGACTTAGGAACTGTAACCAAATATTAACTTGTAATCAATGACATGCGACCTAGGAGCTTTAACCAGATATATATGTCTAGTTATGATCTTTTATCAATGTAGAATGTGATGTGTAACCTGCAATCAGTGACTTTGGACCTAGGATCTACTACCTGGGAACCATAATTAGATACACGTAACTGTAACATGTTGTCATCAATATAGAATGTGCTTAATGACCTGTGACATATAACTAGTGACCAATGACATGTGACCAAAGCTGGGCCTAAGGCGAGGCAAATCCTAAGGCGAGGCAAATGAGACCCTCGCCTTAGGCCCAAGACCATAATGGGCTGCATTCTACCCTAGATTTTTTTTTTCCTTCAAAACAAGGCCAAACAGCTCATATCCAACGGTTTGGGATTTGATGTAAATTTATTGAAGACAAGATCTAAAATGGTTAAATTTGGGGTTTATTTTCTTGAAAATGGTGCGGGATTTGATGAATTTTATAAATGGGTGTCTATAAATATTTATGTCGTCATCTTATTTTGTACAAAAACTTTGTGAAGATAGATATTTATGTGATTGTATTTATTAAATCCATTTCGTTGTCTTATTTTTGTACAAAATTTTTGCGAAGATATTACTACATTACAATTCTTTCATTCTAGATATGTTTCAAAAGGGCCAAACAGTTGTATTTTGATATATATGTATAGTTTTGTTTAATTTTAGTTGATAATAAATCTTTAGTCAATTACGTCGATTTCTTAATCTGCACTTCCACACTTGGCACAAGTTCCTTCACTCTATGATTAAATCTTTGGTTTGGTTATTTTATAATATAAACCCTTTCTATAATATAATTGGTTGTTGTTTAAATGTTAGTTTTAAGTTAGCAATAAGTTGCATAATATACTATTGAATTTTGCATTTATGTTGATTTCGTTGAGGTCTAATTTGTGAAATTCGCCTCGAGCCCCGACAATCACAGAACTGGCCTGCATATGACCTATGACTTGTAGTAGGTAACATTTTACAAGATATATCTATAACATGAGCAAACCCCCTATGACCTTAAATGACAAGAACCTCACATGTATGAAATTTCACTAGCAAAATAAGCCTACTAAATGAATAGTATCGCTCAAAGGAATACAAAAGTCCATTATGTCTACAAGATGAATGGTTTTACCAAAGTATCCTTTTTTATCTCTTCCCTAAATGGTTTGTCTACAAATTAACTGTTGTTCAACAAGATGCACTTATCAGACAAAACTTAATTTTTATATTTTGTTTCTTTTTACAAATTAGTGAATCACACACAAAAAAATAAAAATAAGAATAAAAAAATCCAACTTTAAAAACTACAAGTGTGAAATGGACAAAAATGCCATTTACCATTATATTTTAACTTATCACCTATCACACAAAGCGACCAAATCCGAAATCTAAATTTTAATTTGTTTACCTCTTTTTCAATTTTAGACACACAGTCGCACTCCTACACCACAACTACTATTATATTAACTAAATGTTTTACATTTTTTATGTTTAGGCATATATTACAAATTTATGGACATGGTGACAGATTTTAATTTTCATTTGTCATTTGAAAATTAAGTAATGGAACCAAAATCAAACCATAACTAAATGGTTTGGTTTTGATTTGGTTCAATATCTTAAAAAATAATAATAAAAAAAAAAATAATAATAATAAATAAATAAAAAAAAAAAAAAAAATATATATATATATATATATATATTCATTCCATTATCAAAAGAACATTGATTCTTGGTTTAGTTTGATTCTCTTTGAACTAGAATTAAATGGAACCATGTTCACCTTTATCCACACATACCTCATAAAAAGAAGGTATTAACACTAAAAGCCTAATATTAACCACATTTAAATGGTAAAATTAAACCTATAGCATCTCTATACCTCAGCTCCAACAATCAAGACAATTGTAGTGTTGGCTTACCCCCCTGTGATTCTAATGGAGGCCATGTCCCGTTAACACTATCGGATAAGTCCTCTCATCTCTCGATTGAGCCAGTTGCATTAACATAAAAAACTTTTCTTTATATCCCACATTTGCAATTTAGTAGATCTCTCTATCTCTTTCCCTCAATATATGAGTAATTTGGACCTCTACTTTTCCCATTCTGCATTGGAGGAGATCAGGGTCCTATTGCACTCGCCATGGACCTCTAGTTTTGTGTTGGGCTAGCACATATGCTATATCACAATCCATTTTTGCCCATATTCTGAAGTTAAAAATAAGAAAATAATTCTTTTTATTACTCTAATAACTCTCATCTTGACCCGCATTGGGCTTCGATGCATTCTTTCTACCCATAAAAACTAGATTACTAGAAAGGGCAGCATAATTAGGAAATTATGTGGATAGACTAATCCCAAAGAGCAGGTAATAGCCATAAGTGTTTTAGAGGATGAAAAAAATTGAGGATCCATATGTGAAAGCAATCACAACAAGGAGTAGAGTACAGGTGCCTGAGATTATCGTCAAAAGACTCATTACAATTATGAATAAAATACATACAACAAATGATGAGCAAGTAGATGAGTCTGCATAATCAATGGAGAAAAATCTAAAAGAAAATACAAACAATCCACAAGGTAGCTGATCGTGTCAGAGAATATATAGCTTCCATTCCATTCCCACAAAGGTTGAAGCTTAACAAACTGTTTAAGGAGTTTTTGGATGTGTTAAAGAAACTCCACATCAATATCTCATTCATAGACGCGATAAGACAGATTCCAAACTATGCAAAAATTTTGAGGGACATGATATCATAGAAGAGAAGCTTTTGGAATATGAAACTGTGGCATTGACAGAGGAGAGCAGTGTAAGGTAACAAAAGAAACTACCACCCAATCTCAAGGATCCAGAGAGTTTCACTTTACATATTTCAATTAGAGAAACTGGTTCTTTTAATGCTTTATGTGATACAGGCATGAGTATTAACTTAATGCCTTTATTTGTATACAAGAAATTGGGACTAAGGGAGGCAAATGAAACAACAATGTTATTGCAGCTATCCGATAGAAGCATCAAACATCTAAGAGGCAAGGTTGAGGATGTACTCATCAAAGCTGGCAAGTTAATATTTTTAGCAGACTTCATTGTTCTATACATAGAAGAAGATAGGGATATTCCAATAATCTTGGAGTGACCATTCTTAGCAACTGGTCGAACTTTGATTGATATGGAGAAACGTGAGCTAATCTTGAAACTAGGTGAGGAACAAGAAGTCCATTCAACAAAACTGTCAGAAGAAAAAACCAAATTTTGGAGGGATTATTGGTAGAGACAAGAACGGAGAATTCATAGTTTGGATAGCTAAAAGAGGATGTAAGGCTGGAAATTGCAAGGAATAAAAGGGCAAAATATTTCCATCTATACCACCTTAAGGACATCACCCAAAAAGTCGAGCTCTTGACTATAAATTGAGCGCTTCATTGGAGGAAACCCATTCTTCTATCCCTTTTTACTATTTTAATTAACTATTGCATTACACATTGTTTTAGGGATTGCATTAATTTAGGAACTCATGCATTTAAATGATTTGTTTCGAATACATTTTAAGTGGTACTTTAAGACTTGCATTAGTAGCTTAGGCATATTTTCTTATTGAGTTCGTTTTACTTAGGCATCATTAACATCCTAGCATTTTATTGAGCTTATGTTGACATGATATGCATTTTTAAGGTTGCACCAAGATTTCATTTTCCAAACTATTTTGGTAGACTTATCTTTTCCTAGCTATAGGATTTTTGCAAAAATGACGCTCTGTTAGATAGTCTTTCTAATAGTTAGAAGATTAGAATTTTTTGGTGTAAATTCATTGCAAATTTTTAAAAACCTTATATGCTATCAGTAATATTTATTTTATATTCTTGAAACAGCAAATTAAAGCCTAGCAACAAGAAAGTAGTGGTTGTCATGACATCTACCGGTCGGACCATGCTTTATCCTTCTATCTATCAGTATCTACCCCTTCCTTGCCAACTGCCCTATAGAAAGGGGATTTCCTTGATTCGACTAAGATCGAGATCTCTTCTTTTTGCACGAGTTTCTGATCCTTACTCATTTACTTTGATTATTTTTGCTCTTACATTGGAGATAATATAATATTTTAGTGTGGGGTGGGTAGGTATTAGAATACTTGGAACCAATATATATTTATTTTACAACTGTCAATCGGGAAAAAAATAGTGTCTAGTTAGCGTTGATGACTTGCCACTAATGATGGTATTTATTTGTTTGAATTGAGTATATATTTACTGAAATGCTGGACAACACCATAACTCGTGCCTTTACTTGAAAACTTATCCATGTTAGATTTGATTATTTGAGCACATAGCCATTTTGACTTATCACTTATGTTGGGACACAATTTAAATTTTGTGGACTTGTTGATGTTGTTGACCTAGGTGTGAATAAAATCCCCAAATCCTTTATATAGAAACCAAACTACCAAAAGCAGTTTGAGGGTGAAAAAGTTAGTGCTTGTGTCCATAGAAGTTTGATGATGTCTTTTACTTCTTTTCGTAGCCTTTATGACTCGAGTGATTAAGTCTGCTAGGGTTTTTAAAACCTTGTGCCCTATACTCGTCTAACTTGGACGTTATTGACCTAAACTTTGTTTTAGAGGTCATCTAGAAAGCTTAATGAAAAGACGTTTTGCACATAAGAAATTTAAAAAAATGAATGAAAAGTTAGATTATCATGTTGAAAGAAAATGTGATACATCTTCTACCTCTTTTTGTAGCCTTTTTTATTCGAATTATTAAGTCTGGAAGGATATAAAAAAACTTGGTGCCTTATAGTCGTCTCTGACTCGTGGGTCATTGACCTAAAACTCGCTACAAGAGTCATTTCGAAAGCTTAACGGAGAGAACTTGCACAGGAGATGTCCAAAAAAAAAAATAATAAAATAAAAAAAATAAAGAAGACATAAATTACAAAAGTGGGATGTGCCTGGTAAGAACTTTGAGAGTTGAACTCTAGAGATTGGCATTGTGATTTTGAGAAAGACTTACCATCTTTCTTCTAGGCTTGCATATATCTAATTTTGATCACTTTGTGTGGAAAAATGCATTATAATGATTTTTAGGAACCACTTATGTGCTAGAAATACCTTGGGATTGGGGATAAAAGCATAAGGAGTGATTTTTGCACGAGAGGTGTGAGGAAAAACTAACTACAAGAGGATGAGGTTATGAATAAATCAACAACAGTTGATTGGTTATGTTCTAGTATGGATGTTAGTTCAATGTTGGTTAATCACCACAAACTAAATTGAGCATTGGATAAGAAAAATTTATTTTTTGATGTTATTTGTATCTTTCTAAAATATTGCTTAAATTCGAACCTGAGGCTTGTGGTAAGTAGTTCAACATTGAGCCTTTTATTTGTGATTTGTTAGGTTACAAATATGTGTCATACCTAAGTTTTAGTTTGTTTTGTTCGAGGACTAATAAATGTTTTAGTTTGAGGGTGTTTGATAAGTACATTTTGTGCACTTATTCTGACTATATAACTAAACTTTTATGTCATCAAATCATTAATTTCTACCTAGTTTGGGTTAATTTTTTTTGTTTTGTTTTTAGTTATGGACCCGTTTTGAAGTAATTGGAAAAGAAAAGGATCAATTGGCTATTAAATAGAAGATTGTGGACTATATCTCACTTGATAAATGTTGGAGGATCAAAATCGAGGAGAAAATGAAGAAAATGACTAACTTGCATTATATGAAAGAATTGAGGACTTAGAAGCAAGCATTAATCTCATTGGGCTTTTCTATTACTTGGACTTGCAATTAAAGTGTAAAAAAAAACTTACTGGTAGAAGCAGGAAAGATATTGGGCCTCAATACAATTGAAAAAGGAATGAAAGTTATAATAAATTAAGACTCCTACAGTGATACAGAAGGTGGCTTTTGGAGAGAGGGCAATCACACTGAGAAAAAGAATCGGGGGGCTGACTTCGTAAATATAAACACAGAAACAGGCCGGGATGAAATAATGAAAAGAAAACCCAGAAATTGAACATGCAAACATATACACGTGACTGGCGGCGGAAATACGGAATTGTGGGAATTAATTATGTTTGATCGATTTTTATGACATCTTTTATCTTTTCTTTATTTAATCTTTTTTTATTAGGATTTACGATGAATCTTATATTATGAACTTTTAACTTTCGAATTTTACTTATTTTCGACGTTAAAACATGTTTTTTAATCATTGAATGGTTGGCATAGATTTTATTTTATCTACAATTATATGCGCAGTAGTTGTATGAGTTTTGTGACTTGTTTTACCTTCGAGAGATGGAAAATAAGTTAGACATAGTGTCAGTTGTCGTAAAGTCCGATAGAGGATAGAAATACACCGTTATACTTAACATAACCTTTAAATATTCATAATTCTTTAATGCATTTTAATATGTTTGCATCCATCATCGAAATATAGTTGGGTCACATCTAAATATGTTTAATTCAACTCGAGAGAGATTGTTAAGCAGATCCTAACAAAAAATAATTAAATCGTGTTGTCAAATTTATAAAATTTGGGTTAAAGAAGAATCGGGATCCTAGTACGCTTTTCATTATCAATTTTTTTTTCTAAAATTTGCATTTAGTTTCAGTCTTGCATTTATTTTATCAATTTAGGTTCGAGATTATAAGTAGATTATTAAATTTAGTTACAGAAAAATCACCAACTTCTATTGCTTCGGTTAAAGCGAAGATAATTTAAATTTAAACTAGTACAATATCTATGTGACGATACTTGGACTCAAAATCAAATTTATTACTTGTTAACCAACCGTACACTTGCGGTATTTGATCGAACAATAATTTCGTGAACGTTCATTATTTTCATCATAACCCTATAATTTCTTTCGTCGATCCTCTGTGAAATATCGGTAAACTTCCTAAAGACTTAAAAAAAATTTCACTAGTGCACAAAAAGTATTAAGTATTTGAAAAATGAGTTCATTTTTCAATCCATTTGGAATTTCTAAACATTTTCTGCAATCCACATTAATATTATTATTTAGATTATGAGTTGGATATCTTAATATCTCATCAGTTCGTCTTAATCTCATAATTTCGCATTGCTACAATATTTAGATTTTGACTTGGATATCTCAATATATCATTAGTTCTTCTTAATCTCAAAATTTCTTTTGTCGATCCAGTTGGAATTGCTACAATATTTTCTTGAATCGACATTAATATTATTATCTAGATTATGAGTTTGATATCTTAATATATCAACTGTTCATCACAATCTTATAATTTCTATTTTCGATCCAATGTGAAATCTTGGTAAACTTCCAATGGATTAAAAGTTATACATTACTAGTGCACAAAAAGCATTAAAATTTTGAAAAATAAGCTCATCAGGTAATTTTATTCTTATAATTTCATTTGTCAATCCATTCGGAATTGCTATAATATTTTCTTCAATCCACATTAATGTTATTATCTAGATATCCTAATGTCTCATTGGTTCATTGTAATCTCACAATTTCTTTTGTCGATCCATTTGGCATTGCTGCAATTTTGGATTATGAATTGGATATTTTAATATCTCATTTGTTTATCTTAATCTCATAATTTATTTTGTCGATCCATTTGGAATTGCTACAATATTTTCTTCAGTCCACATTAAATGTTGCTCAAATTTCATTTCGACTTACAATAATATCTCATCTATTCATTTCGGATTACAATAATATCTCATCAATTCATTTTGGATCCCAATAATATGAATTTCACTTATGGTTGCCCACCAAATCCAAATATTTGTATAAATAATTGCAAGGGCCAGAGAAGACTAGCTCGTTTGACTTTTATAAGGATGATAAGCCAAAACCTCTTGTTATATCTCATAATATTAGCTAGCTGCAGCCTTGTCTATGAAGCTGGAATTTGTTTTACTACTGTTTATAACGTGGAAGTCTCAATAAACTGCCACCCAACTCTATCCCTTTGCGGTTGCACTATGCATCGGCAGACGATGATATTGGATATCACCCAATTTATGTAAATCAAGAACTCAATTGGCATATTTGTGCGAACTTTTTTGAACGTACGATGTTTTTCTGCCACCTATGGTGGGGTTCAAAAGATCAAGCATTTGAAGTTTTTAATTCAAAACGGGCAGATTCTTGCGCAGGTATTTATTACAATTGGGAAGCAAGGAGTGATGGTATCTATTTTAAATATAAGGAGGGAAAAAGAAAAGAATATGATTGGAAATAAAAATCTCCATTATGTTAATTAGTTAAATTATAATTTTGATATCTTTTGAATGTCTTGTCACAACCCTTATGAGTTATATAATTATAATTGTCGAAGTCAACTTAATCATATCCTTGATTTAAGTGGTCACCTAAGGTCCTTTATTCAAGGAAGGCCCTACAAATTTTTTTAAAAATTTCATATCTTCGTATTTTATCTAGTTTTTACTTAATATTATTAAAATCCCAATATTCAAGACTCTTTTACTTCTTTACTTTTTCCTTTTCTTGAAAACTCAAGAGATCATACATTATTAGAATTTATAATTAACAAACTCTTTACTATTACTACTTCAATAACTTATTGAATCGACTATCAAGAAGAAATTTTTATTGATTCATGTATGCCTAAAGCAACTATCATTTTGTTGGAAATCAATAATTATCATGTACGAGCCTTTTTCGTGCGTTCTAATTGAAATGTATTAAAGTGAGTGAATGTGCTAAAATTTTTCGTCTTATTTAGTAAAAATCACTTTGTTGTATGAACTTTAAGAACAAAATTGACCTCTAACAAAAAAAGAGAGAATGGTTTTCGTTTCTATAATTATCTAAATGCACTATTATGGAATTTCGATAATTCCAACTTTAAATGCTTTTTTGGGCAAGTGTTGGTTTATAGATTTTATTTCATTTGAATTTCACGGATAATCGTGTTTTACAACTCTTACTTATTTTAAATTTATGAGATTAAAAATAAAATACGATGATTTTACTATTTTGATTTTTTGGATTGAATTTAGTTTTCTAAGTTTTTATCAAATCATCAAATTATATATCTAGAGCCCTCCAAATATTCTCATGTAGTTTTTTCATTTTTTTATTGTTTATTTTTTATTTTTAAATTTAATAATTAGTGATATTATCAAATCTTGTTTAATATTGTATTATTTGAAGGAGTTCTACGAAGCATTACACATTATTATCATATTTACTCAAGCAATGTAAAAATATTGAAAGTCTATATTGTTTGAAATTTTATTAACAACCAAACTTTATGAAACTCTATATCTATATTACAAAGATCTCTCTGTCAAAACACCAAGAGTAATAATAAATGCAGAAAATACCTCAATCCATTGCTTTTAAATCTTGAATATCGACTTGCAACCTCTTTAATGTTGACTTCCTGCTCTTTTAATCTAGATTGCCTTAATTCCTTCTTTTTGATTGATTATTGATCGTTATTATGGGTTTTGGATATTCCTCTTGTGCTCTCTCTTGTATTTTTATGTTGATGAGATGACATAAATAATGAGTATTATATATGAATTGAGAACCACAACACTAACACATATTTAATTACATAGGCCCACATAACGACTAATCCCAACAATCTTCCATGTTACTTTGCAAGTGTACATAACCTTATGATGTCAAAACTTTTGCTATCATAACTAAAAGCATCTCCAAACAATCACGTTCATTAATTATGTCAATATAAAATCAAAGAAATCTTCGTTACAAGTAATATAAGTAAACTCATCAATGGTCACATATATCAACATAATTAAATGACATAGATCAAGTATTAATGCGTAGTATGGAAATTAGATGCAACGTGATCGAAGCATGCCTTTCAACTAGTCTATATTATTCTTTAATGAGATCAAAACAAATCTTTAATCAAAGTGAAAATTGAAATGAATACTTTATTACTTAAAATAATCGGAATATCTATAAGCATAAAATGTGTCTAAATAAAACAAAAACCAAATACAAAATCCCACTTAACTGTCATATCATCAAAAGATGCAACATCCATATGAGTAGTATGCTCATGCAAGACCCTGGGTATGGTCCTTTAGTAAGTGGGTCCACAATTATGGAGCTTGTCCTAATATGCACTATAGAAACCTAACCACTTTGAATCTTTTTTTTAACAACCAGAAACTCAATGTCCATAAGTTTTGACAACGTCAAGCTCCTGTTAGAATATAAGAATGTTATTGTCACAGAATAACTTAAGTGATCTTTCGATTCCATCCAAAATGTCCAGCTTAGTGATAAAAATTTGAAGTCATATTCCATGATTAGAATCAGCATATCCTAATTTTCTATATGTGATCATGTAATCCTTAGTTCCCAATAGATACCGAATAAGTTGCTTGGCTACTTTTCAAATATCCAATCCAGAATTACTAAGGATTTGCCCAACATTCCAACAACAAATGCTACATCTGTATGTATGCAAACTTGAGCATACATTAAATTTCCAACCGTTGAAACAAAGAGAATTTTTCGTATTTCCTTTTCTTTAAGTTTACGTCATGGCATTGATTGAGATTAAACTTGTCTCCCTTACTAATATGGGTATCACCTGGTTTTCATTCCTCAATCCCAAATATCTTAAAAACCTTTTCGATATAGATCGTTTGAAATGATCCAAAAATACCTCAAGAATGATCTCGATGTAACTGTATCCTTAACACAAAAGAGACATCACAAAGATCTTTCATTTCAAAATTTCATAATAGAAATCTCTTGATGTCATGCAATAAACCTATACCATTCTAAATAAACAAAATATCATCGACATACAATACTAGAAAAATATACTTACTCTCACTAAACTTGTAATAAACACGACCATCAAAAAAATTCATGTCAAAAATAAACGAGATAATTGTTTGATAAAATTTATGTTACCATTGACGAGAAGCCTTCTTAAGCCCACAGATGGTTATAGCCTGGTTTTCATTCCTCAATCCTAAATCTGTTAAGAACCTTTCAATACAGGTCTTTTGAAATAATCCAAAAAATACCTCAAGAACAATCCTGATGTATCTGTATCCTTTACACAAAAGAGGCATCATCAAGATCTTTTATTTAAAATTTTCTTGAAAGAAATCTCTTGATGTCGTTCAATAAGCCAACATCATCACAAGGAAATAGTATGTCATCGACATACAATACCATAAAAATATGTTTACTCCCGCTAAACTTTCAATACACAACCATCAACCGAATTTATCTCAAAACAAAATGAGATAATTATTTGACGAAGCTTATGTTACCATTGATGGGAAGCATGCTTAAACCCATAGATGGATTTTATATTTTTTAATTTGTAAACCATTAGACGTAGCTCCAAATAAAAATATGTCACAGGTGCCATAATAGTCATAAAAGAGTCGCTTGTAGAAACCGGAGATAAAGACTCTTTAAAGTCAATGCCTTCATTTTGAATAAAGCCATCTACAATACAATGAGTCTCACATTTCTTTACTTCACCATTCGAATCCCTCTTGATTTTAAATATTTATTTACAACCAGCAGGTTTCGTATCTTCAGGTAATGGGATGAGTTCCTAAGCATCATTATCTGATGTGAACCCGTGTTGCAACGTTGGCTACGAAACCCACAACAAGATTGTCGAACCCAAGAAAGTCAAAAATAATCCTTGGTTTTGGATTTGAACCAAGAACGATGAATCAAGCATCCCCACAATACAAGAATTGAAGAACCTCCCACGATTTGCACCCCGTGATTCACACCCGAAGCTTGAATGCCACAAGATTACTCTTGATAAGTTCGATGATTTTTCAAGGAAGAACAAAGATTTGAAAGCAATAAATTGCCTCTCTTTTTATTTCTCTCAATAATTTAGAAGTTGTTCACAATGAATAAGGAGAAAGATAATTATAGTAGTCCAAAACCTTAATAAAAACGAAAAAATAATATTGAAAGATTACAAGAATTTTGCCTTAATTGGAATTCCAGCATAATATGGTAATTTGTGAAAAAAGGAATTTTTTGCCTAAAATTTGAACCATGTGACCGCATGGTTCTTTTCTGTGTGGTCGCACAGGTCTTCCTATGAGCTCCTCTAAGCCACGAGTCACCACCATATGATTGCATGGTCATTTGAACTGTATGGTTGTACAGTTCACTTCCAAGGCCCCATTTTCGTCCACGCATATCAAATTGATCCAATCTCGTCCAGCCTTCGACCCCACCATGGAACTTACCTCATTTCTCGCTATGATCACTGTCTCTTCAATTATTGAGTGAACAAGTAAGGTCATTGCTTGATTTACCCGCTTTGCCCTCAAAGGCATCATCAGTCCACCTTCGATAATCAACGGGTCTCGTGCTGGACTTGTCTTCGTTGGGCTAGGCTCTTGGATCACATAATTCCTTCCCTCTTCAAAAGAATTTGTCCTCGAATCTGTACCTGTATCAAAGAGAGAAAGACCAGATACATTAATGTAGCTAAAACATTATACTCATTTGAGAGATCCAGTTTGTAAGCATTATCGTTGATTTTCTCAATAACTTGAAATGGACTATCTCCCCGTGTTTGCAACTTAGATTTCCTTTGCTCTAGAAAGCAATCCTTTCGGAAATGTACCCAAACCCAATCACCTGATTCAAATGTAACGCTTTTACTGCCCTTGTTTACCTACGATGCAATAAGCTTACTCTTGTTCTGGATTTGCAACTTAACCTTTTCATAGAGTGATTTTACCAATTCTACCTTTCTTTTACCATCTAAAATACTACGTTCATTCACAGGTAAAGTTATCAAATCCAATGATGTTAGTGGATTAAAATCATAATCAATTTCAAAGGGTGAAAATGAAGTAGTAGAGTGAGCAGCCTGATTATATGCGAACTCAATAAAAGGCAAACACTCCTCCCAACTTTTTAAATTTTTATTTATCACTGTGCGTAGCAATTGAGTCATAGTCCTATTGACTACCTCGGTTTTCCATCAGGTTGTGGATGACAAGTTGTAGAAGACAATAATTTAGTACCTAACTTATCCTTCAAAACCCATAAAAATGACTCAAAATGTTTACATCTCTCTCTGACATGATACTCTTAGGGACCCCATGTCAATGCACTATCTCTCTAAAGAACAAGTCAACTATGTGAGTGGTGCCATCAATTTTATGACACGGTATAAAGAAAAATTACTAAAGTTAAAACTTTTTGTAACACTAAATAAACGTTGCAAAAAGGCAACATTAGCAACATCCACTTAAAAAATGTTGCCAAATCTCAATTATTAACACCAATGGAAACATTCATTTATTAGAATGTTGCAATAGACCTTTTTAGCAACATTTATGTAATGAATGTTGCATTTTGCATTTTGCAAAAGGCATTTTTGTTGTAGTGAACAAAACTAGGAAATAGAATATAATGAGAGGATTTACGAACAACCTCCATTGTAAAAATTAATTGTGGCCATAAATGTTGACGACCTATGGTACAAGGACTCACAAATGTCTCGATGAGAAGTTATCATTATGTTGCGCAAAACACCTCAACTTGAGAGGTATCAAAATAATGACGAGTTGATCACAGATTGTGTCAATGATAAGTTACCATTGTGTTGTGTAAAATGGCTACCATTGTGTTGGGTAAAATCATCAATTTTAGAGGTTTCATAATGATGGTGAGATAACTAGATCACTGTAGCTTATATGATGTTAATGGGAAAGTGGACCAATTAATGGTGTTCACACCAAGGTGACATTATAGTTGTATATAGCCCCCCCCCAAAGTCTAGATGAATATTCATATGACACATATTTGATTTGAACAAAATTGGAGAGCCCAGGTGATGAACTTTAAGATAAATGAGTCCATGAAGATTTAGTGTTGTTCTGAAGAGGCAAAGTCCCATTTTATTGGGACAAGCCTCTCAAGTAGATGTAGTACTCTCTTGTAGACGTGAGTCCCATTTTACAAGAATAAGGCTCTCTAGAGGAGGTTGTATCGTAGTAGAGAGGTAAATTTCTATTTAGCACGGATAAAGCTCCCAAACAGAGGTTATACCATGTTGCCAAGGTGATTTTCCTCGGGAAAGAATACTATTACCTATGAACCCGTATAGGGGAGAGGTCACTGGCATTAGCTCATGGTCCACCTCCATTTTTCGTAAGTGGACCCATATATTATGTTGACTGAACTTCCGTTTTCCACCAACATCCTTTTGAGGCCATTTCTGGCCACGACTGCTCATAGAACTAGGGCATCATAGTGGGGATAGTGTATCCCAACCGCATCATCCTGAGTGAATGTGATAAGTTTAATTTTCCTACTATTGGAGGATTGACCACTACTGACTATGAAGCTAGCCACTAGGGGGCCCTTAGCTTCCTTAGCATAGTTCCTTTGAGCATTCCTTGTTTCATCACCTATATATGATCTTCCAAATATGGTATCAATCTCTCGAATGGGCTTATTCCTGGTATTTATGAATGACTCCTTCAATATCTTTGACCTTGTTCAGGTCTAGCACGATCTTTACCATGCCTCCATGAGCTGTCTCTGTTAGTTTGCTTGCTTCCATCATTCTTCTCTGTCGACCCTGTCGAGGGGTCTCGTTTCCTTTATCCTTCAGTTGGTTGAATGTCTAGCTAAGTCCCAACACCCTGCTGTGCTTTGACTATAGGATTGGTGGTAGGTACAATATGGAGGTGCTTTATTCCTATTTCTAGGTTAACTACCTCGTCCTCTTCCTCTTCGTCATCGAGGGGGTCATTGAGGTAGTCTTTCCTGATATACCTCGGTAGTAGGATTTACTTCCTCGTAAGACAAAGTTAGGACAGTGTTAAGCATTGCTGCTACTAGCGCTTGTCCTGGATTAAGAAAGGTAGATGGTGATCCCTTTGGGGAGGTGGAAGACTTCAATTGCCCTGTTTTGATGATTTCTCAATTCTTTATTGATGATCTCTTGTCAAATCATTTCTAGTAGGGCATCATAACTGGTAGGTTCTTTATTATGCACATCCCTCCAGAAAAGTGAATTCATGTCTAATCCTCTTTTCAAGATAGTCAATGCTTCCCTATCTGTGACCTGCACATAGTAGGTCATCTAATCTGTGAATTGAGTCAAGAAGCTCTTCAATGACTTCTCTAGCTGCAGCCTCATATCTTGTAATCGCTGAATCGGCCCTATACCTTCCTTACTTGTGGCGAAGCATTTAAGAAAGGCCTTCATAAAATTCCTCCAACTATGTATGCTTCCAACCTCCAATATAGTGTACCACACTTTAGTCACCTCACTAAGAGATAAGTGGAAGGCTCTACACTTCATTCCTGATGTAATAGCGCTTAGTCCCATGTGAGTTTTGAAGCTATTGAGGTGCTTTGCGGGGTCTCCTCTCCCATCATACTTAGATATTTGAGGAAATGTAAAGTGATTTAGTACTGGGGCATTTCTAATTTCTCATGAAAATAGCAAGTTGTCATCGTCATCATTAAGGTCACAAGACCTCTGTGATTTGTTAGAATTGCCTTCCCCTATTTCGGGGGCTTCTGCACGTACTTGGGGTTGCTCTGCTCACTACCTTGCTTGTTTTGCTCTCATCTCTTGCCTATTTTTAAGTGGAAGATTGGCATTACCTTCAACAGGCTCATTGTTCACCCCAACCAGGGCCCTTTGTGCTGCCTATTTGTAGGCACGGTATGTTGGTCACGCCTATTGCTAGGCTGTCCTTGGCTTATCCTGTCAAAAATACTTACTGATCTCCTAGGTGAATTTTTTAGGTCTTATTCTAGTAGGAAATTGAAAGGGACCTCGGCATATTTGTCCGAAGTGTAGTTCTTCAAAGTGTCCACCCCCACCTTTCTCTCTTGGGGACCGTCTTTCCCTGGATATTTTGATATCTAGCTCCTTGGCTCTGAACCTCATCTTTACCATCATAATAGTTGCCTTTTAGGGAGGCAACTTGTCCAATTGGTATCAGGATTCAATTTAAGTCTTACTTAAGTGGAAGGTTATGAGTTCGAATCCTGGGGGACACGACAGAAATCTGTGAGGGGTAAGTGGGCGCAAGGCTTACACAAAGCGGACAGTATGTAAACTAACAGCTTGGGTATAGATTTTCCCGATTGGTACTAGGATTTAACTTAAGTCTTACATAAGGTGAAGGTTATGAGTTCGAATCCTGGGGGACACAACAAAAATCTGTGAGGGACAAGTGGGCGCAAGGCTCATCCAAAGCGGATAGTATGTAAGCTAACGACTTGGGTACAGAGACCCGGTTCGTTAAAAGTTGCCCAATTGGTACCAAGATTCAACTTAAGTCTTACTTAAGAAGACGGTTATGAGTTCGAATCCTAGGGGATGTGATAGAAAGCTGTGAGGGGTAAGTGGACACAAGGCCCACCCAAAGCGGACAGTATGTAAGCTAACGGCTTAGGTATAGAGACCCGGGTCGTTACAAAAAAATGCATGTTTTTTTATAATGACCCAGTTCTCTGTACCCAAGCCGTTAGCTTACGTACTGTCCGCTTTGGGTGGGTCTTGTTGTCCAATTGGTACTAAGATTCAACTTAAGTCTTACTTAAGGGGAAGGTTATGAGTTCGAATCCTAGGAGACACGATAGAAAGCCATGAAGGATAAGTGGGTGCAAGGCCCATTCAAAGCGAACAGTACGTAAGCTAACGGTTTGGGTACATAGACTCGAGTTGTTACACAAGTAAATATCCTTAGATATGCTCCAGTTCTGACTAACTGAGCTCGAACCTATCAATACCTCCTAAATACAGTAAAATGAACGCAGCATTAGACTATACATAAAAAATATTACTATACTTAAAGAGATAAAAAATGTAACTCACTGGCTTCGCTGTATGAGGTCGAAATTGTCACGTGTCGCCCTCACACACCTGTCACTTTTCCCTTGTCAAAACCACGTCTCCTTCCATCCTTTGATGGAGGAGTGAAGGCCTATGACAAAGGGGGGGACATAAGGAATACCACCCTTTGGAATCTCCTTTTCCTAAGGATCTAGGTTTGAATAAGGTCTGGAATATATGGAGGGGCACATCCTTGCCTAAGGAGGTCTCCGTCCACAGAAAGTAGGACCCCACTAGTTGGCCCTATGCATTGGGAACGAACTGGGTGGGAACCAGTCCGTATAACCTAAGGACAGCTCTAAAGAATGGGTGCAATGGAAGTCGAAGTCCTACTTTTAAAAGAAACTCACTAATAGATACACACCTCGACTTTGTATAACAGGCTCGCATATCAAGAGAGGGGGCTAATAGTTCTATGTCGTAAGCGATGTGGCATTTTTCTCTCACGTTCATCAAATAAGGGACATCTGCAATGGATTGAAATTTTTCAGCCTCCAACCCTCACCTTCAGACCCTCTCCAGCAATTGGAAAACAACTTCGATCCGTCTAAATAGGTCCTAACCAGGTCAGACGTACCTATGATCTCTATCCCCATCTCAACGCCCAGTCTCCTCACATCTACCTCCTCAGATGATGATGATGCCATGAGAGTTACAAAACTTACCAAAAAAATTTTGTGATATTTACAAACAAACAAAATTTACTCGAAAAGAGCACAAGATTTCTCAAAATCTAAAAAGCTGAGAGTGGAAAGAAGATGATAAAAGCACAGAGACTGTAAAGAACTCAAGTACACAACACCAAGGCAAAAGTGAAAATTGATTTTCGCCCAATCTCCCTCCCTTTATAAGCAAACGACCTCAGATCCTGACCGTTGAATTCAAAAAATCCGATCTCTCAGCTGTCAATTTCACAATTAAATCTGAGCCACTCACAATACCTTCCGTTTTGTATATTTCAAAGGCTCAAATTCCACGGTATCTCTCACTCGTGCCATTTCTCCGGGGGAGGAGAGAGGAGCCACACCCATAACTTTCATCATTGGGCATTTAATGTGCAGACGATTATGTGCATCTAAAGCTCATCACCTGGGCACATTCCCATCTTACAACCTCAGAGTACATGAAAATCGGTTCAGTCAGATCCTTTTTAAGATATGGCTTCCAGGTCGCCCGTTTTACTATAAACTCTAATTTCCACATAAATGTTTGCAAATTAGACTTGGAGAACTACATTATTGCACACAGAATTTTCAAAGTTGATGAAATATAAATTCTATATATCGCATGAATGACTATACATAGACTTGGGAGACTATTGTTACTAGTCGTCCACATGGAAGCTCTATGTTTTTACACGTGGCATTAGGTCTACAGAAGCATGAAGTCATAGGAGTAAGTGTCTGAGGTTATTGTATTCAATGCTAAGGTTATTTCACTAGGGCCGAAGTGGTCCTAGCCTTATGCGTCCGAGTGGGTTCAATTCTTGTAGTCGAACTCCCTAACCTCCCGAAGTCATAAACAATCAGAAGAGGTTTTGGCAAGCACATCTCTGGAGTTGATTGATGCAAAATTCCCATTTAATAAGTGTCAGGAATGTCTCTCTAGGCTTGTAGGATGACTGACCTCTTGTAAAAAGTCAGTCAATGTAATTAATTTAAGATAGAGTTGATGTGACACCAGGGGCTAGCGAATCAGGCCACGTGGATCGGACCCAATGGTAACCTTGTCGGCCTAATCACTATAAACAGGCAATTCTTGTATCATTTGAGGAGATGAATCTTTGGAATCAGGAAAAGAGAGGATAACATATTGTCCATCATTTATCCTTTTATTCTTCCACAAATATACATATTTACAACCAATATACTACAAGAACATTTCCACTCATATACTATCTTCTAACAATACTTGTTGGTCATTTTCGAAGGTCAACAACAAGTGTTTCATCAAAGTCAAATGTGTTGGCAGTTTTTTTCTAATTTTCCAATGCTTATGCTGCCATCGAATTATAACTATGCAGAAAACATTTTAATGTTGACCATCCACCCATGGGCATGTATACTCCATACGTGAATCAGAGTCTTCAATTCAAAAAAATAAAAAGATACCTTTTCAATCAATAGTCTAGATAAAGTGACACGTGGAGTGCTAGGACACTAAGCTAATGAACTTTTACCAGGACTGAACTTAATGATAAAGTAGGTCACCTCTGATAGGCTCATGAACTTTGAAGACTTCAGCTTTGGGAAATTAAGAAGTAACTTTAAATAACCAAGTTAAACACTACACACGAACAAGGTATAACGTAAAAACACCTCATATATGATCGTTCAGCTTATTCGTTAAATAACTCCGTATTGTTTTATGAAGACTTATGCCAAATTGTTACAAAGATCATATCACCTTAGAACATTAAGTTACACGTTTAATGACATAACCACTTCATCATCGACCCATTAGAGAAAACTTTCAACTTAATAGCCAAAAACAAACCACTTCGAATTTATAGGGAGGGGCTTGCTTTAGCACTCGACGCACTTAGAATGTTAGGCACGTCATAAAATTATAGTCCCATGTAGAGAAGTGTTGGTCAATTTACGTGCTTAAATGTTTTGAAGTTTTTCCTGATGGAGATGTATATAAACAAGTTGACTTGCTTGGCGAGGAAAGTACTAGTTATTCACATTTTCCCTTGCCGAACTTGTTAAATATATTAGGTTTGTAGTAAAGGTAGATTAGTCATTTTATTTCTCTGCTTGAACCACTTAAGATATTTTTTCCTTGTATTTTCATTCATTCAGTTTATCAAAAAAACCTAACCCCTTGTTTTCCTCTCTATATATTTTTTTTATTATTAATTTAACATGGTAACAAAGCTATCATATCATAAAGTTTGTGTAATAAAGGTTTGAAAAGTTTTGAAAGGAAAATAAATTACTGTCCGCGAAATTAGGGCTTTTGAAAATCAATATGAAATTGGGAAATCTATAGATCGAGGACAATTGGGAAACTGATGGTGAATTGCAGTAAGTGGTCGATCACTTTTCCATAAATTATGAGTGGAATGCCTTGTTAATATCTCTAATCAATTTTTCATATTTATAAGCAAGAACCCTAATTTAAGAGTCTTGCTACTTTTATAAAATTAGTTGACAAAGTTGGTTTACAAAACAACATCTACACCAATCATTTCAAAAATACTTTTTTATATCATTTGAAATCAAAGGCCAAGATTCTGCAAGCACTTGTTTTGTACAACTAGATTAATTGCTAATTTAATTCTACTCCCTCTCTCGAGTGCTGAGTAAAAACCATTCTTAGAATTCCATTCCAATATCTCTATTCCGAATTAAATTTTAAAAATTATCAAGTTCATATTCTTATGTGGAATAAGTTCCAAAGGAATTATACTTTCTCTCGAAATCTAAAGAACCTAGGTTGTGGTATCGTCCTGATCGTGCTTAAATTTTTCTCTCGAGTGCGGGAATTGATAGCATCTAATCATTCAATTAATGGCAAATTAATTGAAAACAGTAAATCAATAACACAAATAAACGAAAAAGGGAAATTTCATAGAAAAAACTGAAATAGAATGAAATCATATCACCAAGTTTTGGTTACATCAATCATTAGATGGAGAGTTTAATTCATGGTAGAAGAAACAAATCTACAAGTCATGATTAATAACATAAAGAGGATGTAGAATAAAAATTCTTTTCAAGCTTGAATTAATCCTCTTTCTCTTAGTTCTTGATTTTTTTTTATTGATTTTCTCCTTCTTGCACGGTTGAATTCTAGTTGAAAGGTGGTTTTTAGGTTGTATTTTTATCATCATAAAGTCTTGAAAGAGTTAGGGTTGGATTGGGATTTAAAAAGAGACCAAAATATTCAAAACCCTTTTCCTCACGCTAGCGGTGCCCGGTGCCACAAGCATGGCACTGTGACGCCACGATGTTGTTTATTTTCAGCATCAATGGCGCTGCGATGCCCACTTTCAGGTAAAAATACAGCACTGTGCATCTTTTATTATTTTTATTATAAAGTTTTCTCCTGACATCCGATTGAGGAGATTGAAAGTGTGTCAGAAAAATAACTCAAAGGACTATAACTCTACTTCTGATAATTTTCTCCAATTCAAACATTCACTATGTCAAAAATGGGACTCAATCTCCGATTAAAAAAGTAGAACACACTTGTGCGATTGAGAATTGATTTGTGAAAATATTTTAATCATATTTCACTTATTTTTTACTTTTAATTGCATCCTTATTACTCCTTGTAATCTTTAATTATTGTTTTGTGGTCCGAATCAATTATTGAAAAGTTGCAATCAAGTGCAACTTTGAATTTTACCATTTTTCATTGTTATTCACCTTTCTTTCAATTTAGCCTCCAATCATTAAGTTTCACCAAATCAACGTCACTTCTCCTTGATTCGTGCCAAAATCACCAAATCACTCTCATCTAACCTATAAAACAAAATGAAAATACAAGTCAAAGCGTTCTAAAATTCTAAGAACAAACAAAATATCAAGAAGATAATATTATAGCAAAAATAGTAATGGAACTCTAAGCGTTAGATTTGGAAATTATAATTATCAAGAAGAACAGAAAAGTATAATGAAGAAGAAAATGAAGGATAATGTGGATAGTCTTCTTCACTTTCTGTTCTGCTTAATAATTATAATTTCCAAACCTAATGTTTAAAGTTCCATTACTGTTTTTGCACATAATATTATCTTCTGGTACTAATATTGGTCTTTCTAGAAACTTTCCTAAATTTCAATCTAATCCTACATTTGTTTGTGAAGAGAATTTCTTTGCTAGGATAGCCTTAATACCTTTTTGTGCTAATAATGTAATTATTTGATTATTTTCTAATTTATAATTAGTACAACTATTTTCTCTAAGTCTTCCTATGAATCCTATGCAAATTAATAAATTATCCTTATCTTTTTTCATTTGATATCTTTCACTCTTTATTCCTATTTTAATGTCGTTATAAAATTTTTTTGCTCTTATTAAATAATCTGGAGTAAAATATACTATTCCTCCTTTGCTATTCATATCTAATTCTATGTTTCCTAATAATCATTGTTCTGTGTCTGTGAAGCTGTTGTCATATAAACATACTAATACTTTAGCTTCTAAATTTTCTCTATGAATTCCTTTTAATTCTATTATTATTAATCATAAATGATTATGTGGAAAAATTTTATTAGAAATACAAACTTTGGTTATTTGTGTCATCTCAATTTTACAAAGTGAACCGGTGATCAAGCAGTCTACTTACTCTCAGATTTTGATAACCCCTTTCAAGTGCCAAAAATTATCTCTTCATATCTTATTTAAACCACCAAAAGATGTTTCCATTTTCTCATGAGTAACACCATAACACATTTAATGCAAATTGAAAACAAATAATTTTTAGTTCGGTTACAAACGTGCCAGAAACACCCTACATTAAATGCTTGGAGTTTAAATAACCTTTTGTCTCCAATTTGTAATAAAATTCAACGTGCTCCTAGCTTATCCTTCAAATAATTTCCAGATTCAAAAGTGCCTTTAGTCTATAGAAAATGGGTAAGTGAAATATATGTGTGTATAATTGTGGTTTGTGTCCACAAAATTATTTCTTTCGATTTAAAGCCACCACAAATGTACGGTTCATTAATAAGTAATAAAGTGGAATATTGAGTTTCAAATATTGTCCCACAAAGATTTAGTAGTTCGAAACGAAACGAAATTATCAAAATTGAAGTTTTAACCTAAGAAAACCCTAATTTCACTAAAATGATCGTTGAATGAATTGACATCACATAGTTCATCAATCTCCTAGTATAAAAATATTTAGCCTAACATGGAGAAGATAACAAAATTCGTGATTTCTTGAAGATAAAACATCACAGGGTTATGAATTCGCGTGAAATCTTGATAATCTTCGTGAAATTCTTCATTACTTTGGCTCAAAATCCTCTCCAAAATGTGTTTTCTTGCCTCCCAATGTGTTCATCTCCCTCGAAATTTGACGAGTCTAGATTTTTATATCGCGTCACAATCGAGTTCCAAAAGAGTTTTAGTGAAAACAGGAAACTGCATAATCGCATCAAAAATTTACACCATGTGACCGCATGGTACAATTGATTTTGGTCCTGGATTCACTGTACCCCCTTGTACGGCTGCATAGATATTCTACCATTCGATAGCATGGTAGAAATAATTTCCATTTTCTATCGTTTTGGTCCCTAAACTCTATTTTCTTGTTCATTGGCCTCCTTTCTTCGTCCATTTTGGTACATCATCTCACAATGATTCCCAATTTATACTTAGCTCATTCAATTTCTCGATTCTTCCTTCGGGTCATCAATTGGATAATTGCAATTTAGTCCCTATAATTAGTGATATAGTATATTATATTAGGTACTTTTTGACCTAATACATGACATATCGTGATTTCGGCCACCAAAAGAGTCAATTGTCTTGTAGAATTAGGTAAACTACCATGTTTGAGTACGAAAAATTTGGCAAACGCATGTAAAATTTAAGGACAACCAATAAATTGAGCCAATTACATGGGAAAGAGAACACGTGTGACTTTATGGCCATCCAAATATTGTGGAAGTGAATTCTGTTATACTATATATCAATATTTCAAGTTGGAAATAAGAAATAAAATAAAATTATAATACACTGCTTAGATAAACACGCATTGCATTAGAGATTTTTTGTGAACATGGAATTCTTGCTTGTCTTCCAACAATCCTTATCACCAATCAAGGTAGGATATCGAAGTGCAGTATTTTTTGTCCCGTTTAATTATTTTTTTTACATGTTGATGAATTTTGTACTCATGAAAGTTAAAGTTATTATATGAAATGCTATGATATGAATGATATGGTTATTCCGGTATAATAATATGATATGATATGAGCTCTTACTAAATTTTAAAGATATGAGACGGTATGATATTCTGACACATATGTTTAAAATTATTAATTAGGGTCGCACCATTAAAATTTTTATATCCTACTGAGTACATCCATGTACTCACCCTTTTTCCCTACATCTCATAGGTTAGATCGGGTCATGTCGAAGCGTGGTGGTTCGATAGTGTGTTTGTGCCTTGTTTTCACTAGATAAAGATCTAAGTTCGCACGTAATTTTATTTATTTTAAGTTTATTACAATAGACATTTATTTATGAATAAATTTTTGTACATCGTTATTTGCAAATGAAAATATGTAATTATCCAATTGATATCCAACAAACCGAATATTGATGTATTTTACATTACTCTATCACTAATTATATGAAATAATTAATTCTAGAAAAAATATTTCGGGACTTTACAATATCCCCTCCTTAAATATTTTCGTCATCGAAAATTACCTTGGTTATTGAGAAATTCTGGATACTTGGTTTTAAGCTCATCTTCTTTCTCCCAAATTGACTCGTTTGATCTGTGATTGCGCCATTGAACCTTGACTAGGAGAACTTCTCTATTTCCACGTTGATGCACTTTTCTATCAAAAATCCTCATCAGGACTTCTTCATATGACAGGTCTTTTTATACATCCAAGGTTTGGTAACTTACATGATTGGAAGCGTGAACAAATTTTCTAAGCATTGAAATATGGAATACATTATGGACGACTGTTAATTCGGGTAGTAAGGTAAGTCGGTAAGCCACACTACCAATCCTTTCAAGAATTTTGAAAGGTCCAATAAACCGCAGTCTCAACTTTTCTTTCTTTCCAAATCTTAATACACTCTTCATTGGTGCTACTTTTAGAAAAACTTTGTCACCTAACTGAAATTTCGGGTCCCTTCTTCTACCATCAGCATAGCTTTTCTGTCGATTATGTGCTGTCTTTATTCTTGGTCCAATTTTATCAACCACTTCAATTGTTCAATGATACTAGGACCTAAAATTTTATTCTCCCCAACCTTGTCCCAAAGGATAGAAGATATGTACTTCCTACCATAAAGAGCTTCATATGGAGCCATGCCTATTGTGGCCTGAAAGCTATTATTGTAAGCAAACTCTACTAATGTCAAATGTGTTTCCCAACCACCGCCAAGATCCAAAACACATGCCCTTAACGTTTCTTCAAGGGTTTGGATGGTTCTTTCTAACAAGCCATCTGTTTGTAGATGATAAGCATACTAAACTTCAGTTTCATCCCCATGGCTGCTTGCAAACTTTTCACAAAATTCGATGTAAATCGCAGATCTCTATCTAAAACAATGATGAAAGAAATTCCATGCAATTTAATTATCTCTCTAATATATAACTGTACGAGTTGTTCCATATTGAAATTTACCTTGATTGGTAGAAAATGGCCTGACTTCGTCAAACAATTAACCACTACCAAAATAGCATTGTGACATCTTGCTGATCTCGAAAAACCTACCACAAAGTCCATTGCTATGTGCTCCCATTTCCATTCTTGAATATCCAAGGCTTTCAATAGTCCTGATGGCCTTTGATGTTCTACCTTGACCTGCTGACAGATAATACATTTCTCTACAAACTGACCAATTTCTCTCTTCATGTTTCTCCACCAAAAGATACCTCGAAGATCCTGATGCATCGTTGTACCTCCTAGATTTGGTGCATATGGGGGTGGAGTGAGCCTCTTCTAATATCTCGTTTCTTAAACTTTCATCCTCAAGAACACATAACCTTCCTTCAAAAGTCAGCATGTTGTCTGCAGATATTTTAAATCCTATACTTTTGTTTGTACCCATCTCAGCCTTAATCTTTTGTGAAAATAGATCCTTATCCTGTGCTTCCTTGATTCGACCCCGAAGAATAGCTTGAATCATGAATGCTTTTATTCTCACTACAGTCTGGTCGGCGGAGTGATGATTTCTAGTTTCAGTTTCTCAAAATCCCTTATTAAGTATTCCTGTATAGTAGATAAAACTGCCAACTATGATCCTATCTTCCTGCTTAAGGCATCTGCAACTATGTTAGCCTTACACCGATGGTAAAGAATTGTACAATCATAATCTTTCACTAATTCCAACCATCTCCTCTGCCTCATATTCAGTTCCTTCTGTGTGAAAAAGTATTTGAGACTCTCATGGTCTGTATAGATTTCACACTTTCCACCATAGGGATAATGATGCCATATCTTTAAGGTGTGAACTACCGTCACAAGTTCTAAGTAGTGTGTTAGATAGTTTTGTTCATATTGCTTCAACTATCTCGAGGAGTAAGAAACCACTTTTTCATGTTGCATCAGAACACAGCCTAAACCTTGCTTGGAGGTGTCGCTATAAATTAAAAACTGTATTGTCAATACAGGAGCTGAGACTAACCTCTACTTGAGTTCTTTAAAACACTTTTCCGTTCACTGAAATTTCAACCCTTTTCTAGGCAACTGAGTCATCGGCCCCACTATTTTTGAAAAACCCTCAATGAATCTCCTATAATCACCAGCCAACCCCGAGAAAGTACGAACTTCACCAACATTGGTTGGTCTAGGCCAATTCGTTACTGCTTCTACTTTAGAGAGGTCTACTTCGATTCTTTGGATGGTAACCACGTGACCAAGAAAACCTACGCGATCAAGCCAAAATTCGCACCTCTTGAATTTGACATATAATTTTCCTTCCTCAAAGTTTTGAGCACTATTCGAAGTTGTTCTTCATGCTGCTTCTTATTCTTCGAGTATACAAGTATGTCGTCAATAAATACTATGATGAACTGGTCTAAATACTGATGGTACACTCGGTTCATGAGATCAATAAATACAGCTGGGGGCATTAGTCAAACAAAAAGGCATGACAGTGAATTCATAATACCCATAAGAAGTCCTGAATGCAGTTTTTGATATATTGCTTGCCCTGATTTTCAATTGATGATACCCTGACCTCAAGTCAATTTTCTAAAACATAGTAACACCCATTAACTGGTCAAAAAATCGTCTACCTTTGGCAACGGGTACTTATTTTGAATGGTCAGATGGTTCAATTCCCAATAATCAATGCACGTTTTCATACTTCCATCCTTTTGCTTGACAAAAAGTACAGAAGCTCCCCAAGGAAATACACCCGGATGAATGAAAGCTATCTCCAGCAACTCCTTTAATTGCAACTTCAATTCATGAAGCTTTTTCGGTGCCATTCGGTATGGGGATTTAGATACTAGTTCTGCTCCAGGAACCAAATAAATTGTAAATTCCACTTGTCTATCTGGTCGAATGCCTGGCAAATCTTTTGAAAACACATCTACATAGTCTCGCACGATGTTAATATCGTTAACAGCCATTTCTATATGTTGAGAACCGATGATGTTAACCAAGAATCCCTAGCATGACTCCTTTCCCAACATCTTCTCCACTTGCATAGCTGATATAAGATGAGGTAGAGACTTGAACTTTGCTCCAAAGAAATGAAATTCTTCTTTTCCTGGTCTGTAAAATAACACATCCTTCTCGTAACATCAAATGGTCACATGATTAAGTCCCAACTAATCCATGCCAAAAATAATATTGAAATCTTCCATTTCCAAAAGGTATAAATCTACCTCCAATATTTTTCCATCAACCACTAACTTCATAGACTTAGTCATCCGATTTGTGCAAAGAGTTTTTCTTGAAGGGATGCTAAACTCTAATTCATTAGTCATTTTCACACATGCATCGTTAGACTTAACGACAAAGGATGTAGAGATAAAGAAATGTGTAGCCCCAGAGTCAAAAAGTACATAAGGTACATCAGATAATAATAGAATACCTGTTTTCATAATTATCATGTTAAACTTAACTACGGATGATGCAAAAATTGAAATCATAAACAGATACTTAAATAATAATTGAATACCTGCTATCACATTTGGATCCCACTCCGCCTCATGCTAGTTCAGTGCGAAAATTTGAGCCTTCCCCTTTTTGTTCTTATCTTGGTCGTCAACTTTCTTCTTTGGAGGCTCAGCACAGTTAAGAGCCATGTGACCAGGTTTACCATACCGGAAATACACGTTCTTCCCAAATAAGCATTCACCCCTATGGAGTTTATTAAAATTAGGACAAGGTGTAATACTCCCACTTGCCCCCACCAATACGAACTCCGGTGCTGGGTCTTTTATTAGGCCAGCTACTTCTGTCCTTACTCTGATCATTCCACTTTCTTTTTCCAAATAACTCCTTACTCTGCTGGGTATACTGTCCAAATGTTGTCCTCTATAAGAAAAGACATGAGCTCTTTCCAACTTTTCACGATATGAAATGAAACGACGGGACATAATGATCATGCTGATCTCTGGGCACAATCCATTTTCAAACCTCCTAATCTTCTTAATTTCGTTATCCACCAAGTGTAGGGCATATCTTAAGAGCTGCTCACACTGCCTTTCGTAATCAGTAAGTGACATGTTCCTAGTCTAAGTTGCAAAAACTCTGATTCTTTGAAGTTTTTTATAGCTTGTAGGAAATATTTTTCTATCACTTCATCCTTGAACTGCTCCCAAGTCAGGATATGTTGCTGCTCTTCCGTCCTAGTATGTAAGACAGATTCCCACCGGTGATTGGCCACTCCAATCAACATGAATTCTGTGCATAGTACATTCTATATGTCTGTACAAGAAATGTGTTGAAAAATGCACTCCAGGCCTCTAATCTATTCCTCAACGGCCGACGGGTTGGAATCACCGTCAAATGTAGGAGGCTTGTACCTACGAAACTATTCAACTATTGAAACTGCTCCAAAATGAATGGAGGTGTATCCTACTGTGGTGACATATTTTTTGGTGGAGGTGCTTGATTCTATTTGGTCAACTCTTGCACCGCTTGCAACAAGTCAAGCATCAAATTTGTGGGGGTATGTGGGGTCATTTCCTAAAATTTAAGTTATTCGTCACACACCAATATTAAATCTAACATTTATACCTATCTATCATAAATTTAGTGAGTCAACAAACGGCATGTCTTGAAATTTAAAGTAGGCAATTTAAATTATTTAAGTTATGCAAAAAGTTTAAATAAATGTATTTTTCTTACCCCTTTACATACCTTAGAGTCGTCGGAGTATGGTCGATTGGTGGTCGTTGAGTGCCAAAATCTCTTAAATTCTTACCTTCTTAATAACTTAAATATATACATTACAATTTTTTTAATTTTTTTTAATAGTCACAATCACATTTACACCATTTGCTCATTAAAGGTCGCCAACATATAATAGTGCATGTACGGCTAACAATTGGTCACATGAGAAATTACAAGTTATCCACATCTCTAAATCTAGCAAGAAGGCCCAATGTATTTATCATATCTCTATATATAGACAAATAGACTGGAAGTTCATAAATATACAATCTTCAATAATTAAGGATGTAAATTAGTATTTATCTTGTACCAATATGACAAGAGATTTAATTAAACAATTATATAAATAAAATATTAAATTAATATATTTTGGCTTTAAATACTGATTGGCCATTTCAAATTCAATATGATCTAATGGTTTTAATGGAAAGAAAATGAAAAGAAAAGAGGGAAGTCACACTTGCATACAAAATTCTTACTCTAGATTCATACGTTAATATGTAAGCCATTAAATATTACGTGAAAGGCATAAACTCATTTGTACACCTTGTAAAATGTAAGAATATTAAACATATTAACTATTACGTGCAAGGATTGTCTAAACTTTGAAAAAGAAAAAAAAAAAGGGTTATCGGGACATATAATATCCAATCCTAAATAAGTAAAATAATACAATCCTATTTTACATTATATTTAGAAACAAATTCACGTCTAATTTACTTTTTTTATTTTTTATTTTTTATTTCCAGGTATTTACATTAATCTACCTGTAAGGTCCAATTAATATAAATAAATATATGATACCACATAGCTTATACATAAGTGATAAGTGATAAAAGAGCGTGTATTTTTTTTTCTTCTTTTCTTTTACTTCACTGTTCAAGTGAACAAAGACATGCACTGTTCACGGTGAACAGTAACATGTCATTTTTTTTAAAAAAATTACCCAGCTATTTATAAATGATTTTACATAGAATACTATAAGCACATAAGGCCGTAGTCCACTGTAATTATCAATTAATATGCAAATTATAAATATAACGTAAATTATCATGTATTTAGATTAGTACATGACATGCATTTATCACAATGCAGTAACTACATATCAAATGAACACTTGCCCTCATCGGAGCATCTTTGGTCCATCAACCACAACGGACAAAATTAGTTTAGAACAATATTTAAACTTCTCTTCTCTTTTCTTTTTCTTTTTTTCTTTTTTCTTTTCTTTTTTTTTTTTTTTTTTTTTTTTTTTTTTTGAGTTTTTTCTCTTCTCTCTCTCTAACCTTTGTTGAAGATGAGGGTAAAACGAGGAATTTCTAATTTATTTATGTAAATTCATTTTTTACTTTTTTTTAATTGTTCAAAGCCGAAAGTGGAAACGTGGCCGAGTCAACGGGCCATTTCCACTTATTTCCTCATTCATCAGTGTCCTTTAGATTGCTGAAGAAATTGAATTCTTGGTTAAACTTTCAAACTTGATTATTCAATCTGCTTCTACTGGTTCAAATGAGTTAAGAGGATATGAGGCAGTGACTGCTTGTGATGCAACATTGATCAGTAGTGGTTGAAGAGGTTGGTGTTTGAGATAGGTTGTGCTGATGTCAATGGGCTGTTGAAAGTTAGGGACGGGGTAGCAATTGTGTGGATATGGCGAGAATCTGATGGTCCTATCTGTAACTGCTAGATGGGAAGGCTAGATTTAGATTGGTGTTGATGTATTGGACATCAAATAGAGGATGACTGTAGAGTTGAAAGGAGATGGCTATTAGAGTGGCTTTGTGTAGTGGCCTGTTTGGTGATGATGGTTGACGTTGTAGAGGCAGGGATGGAGGAAAAACATGTAATGATGGCCATGCCTGTAGATGATATTGTGGCCCACCGACATCAAGACGATAGCTGAATCGTGGCAACGTATATCATCAATAACGAATTTAGCCAATGAAGCAGAGCAGTATATGTCATAGTTGAAGAGGTAGTGGGATAGATGTGGAATAGATTTTATTTTACTAACACTCTATGTGGTAGTTGATGGCGCTGGTTGGCTATGGTATACAGAAGAGAGCAGTTATCGGACTGGGATGTGACACAGATGTGAAGAGCCGAAGCTAGCAATTAGATTGGTTGGCTGACAAGAAGAAAATGTCGATGGTTAGGGTAGGAAAGAGATAATGATGTATAGGCTGGATGTATGGGTTATAGGTTGGGTATGGTTTTTGTTTAATGGGCTGTTAAGTTATAGGCTTGGTAATTGATTAGATTACTTTTGCTTAGGTTTTATATTAGGGAAAATTTCATAACTAAGAGATTAAGTATAATCCACTTCAAAATTAAGAAACAAGGTATATTATTTCGAAAATCAGATATTGAGTAAATTTTAATAAACTAAAAATTATGTATACAAAATAAAAATTATAATGTGACTACTTCACTTACATCGTCAGCGAGCCTAGCCCTTGAAGTTGTGATGTCATAGAACTACTTGCAAGCATCGGATATCGTCTTTCGTGCTATCGTGTTGCTAGCTCTAAAAAATAGAAAAGATGTTAAAAGAAGTATATACGGGTTAGCGTAGCATACTTTTCTAAAATCATACAATACTTACCCATGCAAATTTTTTCTCCATTTTGTCTCGAATGCTTTCCACTTGGTACGGTACACCTCCAAAAAAAGATTGAGGTACATCCCATCGATAAACCTCCTCCTCTTCACCTTAACCGTAAAGGGAAAAACAACATATTGTGAGGACAATCTTGGCCTCTTCATGACCATCTGCTCTGGCACGTTAATAGCACGCTTTTTAGCCTCAGTTATGGTTGGAGTCTTCTCTTCCTTCACTACAGGGATGGCCACCTTCTCTAGGCTCGCCACCTCTTTTAGGCTTGCCATCCCCTCAGTTGTCCCCATCTCCAGTACCTCTTTTGTCCTCGACAGGGCCATTTCCTCCTCCGCCATCGTCTCGTTCTCAACTAGGCAACCTTCTCCACCTCCACCATCACTCCCATCCCTAATGGGGCCACTCTCTACTCCTCCATAGATAACAAAAATGATTTTAATACATCATCTGACCATAACTGTGGGTGACCCCCCTTCGTCAACCTCCTGATCACCCTCTTCAAAACCCTATTATCTGCTTGCTATATTACCTCGGAGTGCTACGATATTATCCTGAAGGTCTACAAAATGGCCACATAGCACTCTAACATCATAGGATAAATCTTACACCCTTCTTAACAACTGTCGTCCCAGATCGTCAACCCTTCCTATCAACTCTCATCACAACACGTCAACCTCCTCCGCTATAAATCTCATCAACTCTCGTCGTAGCTCACCGACCTTCTCTGCCATAAATCTAGTTCGGCAGGCATATTGATCATAGAAATAATGACCCTGACTATGTGCGAAAGATCAATGGAGAAGGTCTATGAACGGGGGAGACGGAGATCTCTTTGATAGAAGTGATGTACTCCGCGAAGGTGATGCACTTAGTGGAAGGGATCATCAATCAATTGGACTGTGTTCCTACACAATTAAAAATTTAAAAATTATTGATTTAACTAATAATTGCTAACTCATAAAAATGGTAATCAAGAAATTATATTCAATTTGCATACCCAATATCAGTCTAGGATCAAATTGAACATTCTTCGTCTTCAATGTACGGAACGGCTAATTCATGCACAAGACCTCGACCCTCCTCCTCCATCAACGACGTCAAATCAGTTATGACTTCAAGCTTTTATATTCACATTTAAAAGTTAATGATCATGTAATGATAGCTTAAATGACATACAATATAAATTGTAAATGTATAATACTAACATGAGGGTTGTCGAGGAGAGCTGATAACTATTTCCCAGAAGAATGTCCATCCACTCGGGATGCTCGCTAATGATGCATCCGAGGGCAGCGTGTCTTCCTTCACTTTGCAAAGTGGGTACCCAATAAGGAAAACGATCTCATATGCCAAGATCTACATTACATAAATTATTATATATAAATTCAGTATAAAAAATATTGTAACGTTGATTATATTAAACATTTACCTGTACTATCTAGGGCAATCTATAGGGCATTGTACTTAGCATGGACCCCTTGGGCTTTGAGTGTAATTTTGTGAAGACGTGTATGGTGTGCTCAAAACATCTCTACCCCTACGGATAGTTGTTGAAGGCATCAATATCGTCGACGATCTTAAGATGAAAGAGGTTGATCGTACTCTTTTTTTGATGGCACTGCACCACGCTCGCAATGATGTAAACTAGACCAAGCCTAAGTTTGTCTAACATCTGTTCTCACCTCTTATTTTCACCATTCAGCTACGGCAAAAGCACCATCCATTGTCCTTAGAAATATGTATCGTGCAGCTTGTTGCTTCTCTACATATCGTCACGAGCTACTTCATTGCCCGTAATCTTTAGTCCGGTTATCAAGGCAAACTCGAACAACGAGAACATAACGACCTTGCCCCTGACGTCAAAGTAAAGGGCACCATAGTCGATTGGCTTGAGCAGCCGACACAATAGTGCGTCGAGGATCTGCCCGAAGTAATGTACCTCCTTCAACTGATATAGGGCAGTGGAAGGACTGACAAAGAATATCTAAGTGCTGGTCATCCAACAGATCCGGTACTATAGTGAAACTATCGAAAATACTATTCCAATTGGCTTTCCCCGTCATCCGTCTCAACTCCTCATACAGATGGTGTTCCGTCCTACAAAAATTCAAATGTTAGAATATTAATCAAGAGATAACAAAATAAAGAATAATCTCATAATATTAAGCGAATCAAATTGTAACTACTTCACACAAGACGTAACTTCATTTTACATTGATATTAATAAAATTAAATGAATTGCAGACAAAAAAAAGAAGTTATTATAAAATTTATTAATTAAAATTGAAAGGAAAGAGGGGGAAAAATAAAAATAGAAAAGCAAAGGAAGAAAAGAAAAAAAAAAAGGGCCGACTCTTTGGCCCAACAAAGACTACGCCAAATAGTCCATTTTTAAAAAAACCAAAAACAAAGAAAAAGGGGGGAAGGGGGGGGGGGGGGGAGGAGAAGGAAAAATAAAAGAAATGGAAACAAAACAAAAAACAAAAACAAGGAAAGGAGAAAACAGAAAAAAAAGAAAAAAGAAAAAGGGAAAGGGAAAGGAGAAGAGGAAAAAAAAAAGGATTAAAAAACTTTAAAAATGGACCGACTGTTTCATTCAGCCCAAAGTCGGTTTGGTCCGTCTAAAATCGATTGTAAAATAGTCGGCCCAGCTGACTGGTCAGAAATGGCCAGAATTCGCTATTTTCGGTGAACTTGAGCACTTTTTTGGCCAAATATTTGTTTTAAATGCAATAATTTGCCTAAATAAAAAAATCAATTGCTTAAATCCAAAAAATCCTAACCTTGTGGAATAACCTTGTTGAAAGATAATGGATGAGTTTTGTAGTCGTGGTGATGGGTAGACTGTGATGATGTTGAAGCTTGATCGGATCCGACCTTAACAGCCCACTATTTGATTTTTGGAAATTTCTCTTTTTTTTTTCTTTTTTTTGCTCTTCTCTCTCCCTCCGACCTTGTTGAAGATGAGGACAAAATGGGGAAATTGTAATTTATTTATGTAAATTTATTTTTTCCTTTTTAATTGGTTAAAGGCCAAAGTGAAAATATGGCCGGGTCAACAGGCCATTTCCACTTATTCCCTCATTAATCAGTGTCCTTTTGATTGCTGAAGAAATTGAATTTTTGGTTAATCTTTCAAACATGATTATTCAATATGCTTCTATTGTTTTAGATGAGTTAAGAGGATATAAGGCAGTGACTACTTGTGATGCAACATTGATCAGTAGTGGATGAAGAGGGTGATGTTTGGGCTAGGTTGTGCTGAAGTCAATGGGCTATTAAAAGTTAGGGACAGGGTAGGAATTGTGTGGATTTGGTAAGAATCTGATGGTTATATATGTAACTGGGAGTTGGGAAGCCTAGATTTAGATTAGTGTTAATGTATTGGACATCAAATAGATGATGAATATAGTGTTGAATGGAAATGGCTATTAGGTTGGGCTTGTGTGTAGTGGTTTGTTTGGTGATGATGCTTGAGGTTGTAGAGGCGAGGATGGAGGAAAGACGTGTAATGGTTGTGACGTCGAGATGATAACTGAACAATGGTATCGTGTATCGACGATGATGCAGAGCGACACCAGTCATAGAGGAAGAGATAGTAGTAGAGATGTAGATTGGATTTTACTTTACTAACAGTCTATATGGTAGTCAATGGTGTAGGTTGGCTAGGGTTTGGAGAATAGAGTGGTGATCAGACTGGGTTGACACAAATGTAAAGTACGGATGTCAACAATTAGATTGGTTGGACAACAAGAAGAAAACATCGATGATTAGGGTAGGAAAGAGATAATGATGTATGTGCTAGATATATAGGTTATAGGTTGGGTATGGTTTTTGTTTAATGGACTGGCAAGTTATGGGCTTGGTAATTTGTTTGATTAACTGGGCTTAGGTTTTATTTTTGGGAAAATTTCATAATTAAGAGATTAGTTTTAATTCATTTCAAAATTAAGAAACAAGGTTTAGTATTTCAAAAATTAGATATTGATTAAATTTTATTTATAAAATAATTAATTAAAAATATTTTTTATTATTTAAATATTATTAAGGTCACGTATTATATAAATTATGGTTACAATTATGTATTAGTCACAATTATAGACGTCACAATCGCAAATAAAAAATTTATAATGTCACAACTTATTTCTCGACACAAGTTTGTCAAATTAATAAGTCATTTATTATTCATTGGTTACAAATTACAAATTTTATAAGTCACAACTTATTTCATGGTCACAAAATATCAAATTAATTGGTTATACATTATTTCTAGGTTACAAATTATCAAATTATTAGTCATACCTTCACAAATTTTTACACAACACATTATATACTAGTCACAAAGTATCTATTTCATTGGTCACATATTATTTATTGATTACATATTAACCAATTTAATGGTTACAATCTACCAAATAATTTATAACCACCACACTGTTTGTGACCACTACCTCGCCACTGCCTACAACAGCACTGCTGCCAATACCACCTTCACTTGAACCACAGCTGGCAGGACCACCATTTTCACCATCGCTGTGACAACGACGACGACAACAACCACTGCATAATTAATCCAAAATGGAAGCAACAACCACTGCCACGACTACAACAACTACCATTATCATCATCACTATCACCACTACCTCTCCCATCACCACCATCTCACCACAGCCAACATCACAACCACCTGAACACCACCAACAAATCAAATAAAAAATCTCTAGCACCCCACAACCGCCATCACCACAACGACCTCGTTATCACTACAATGCCAACACTAGAATCAGATCACCAATCGATGAGGATAAAAACCAACAAATCAGATCCAAACCACCAACACCAGAATACTACTCGAAGAGGATGAAAGTCGCAAGGGAATCGAGTGTGTAGGGTTGAATGTTATCAAGTATCTTCGAGGTGAAGGCCACTCGGAGAGGAACCATCATCAAGCGGTAGAGTGATGGGATGAAGAGAGATGTCGCTGCGAATCGAGTGCAGCACACGCGCGTAGCTACAGCAGCTTTGCTGCTAACAACTCTGACGGCCTGGTAGGATTAAGAGAGACTTTGCTGCGGATTCTGTGGGGCTCAAGGGACCTAGTCACAGTGGCATCTCTGCTCATGACTCGCTATATTCGGGGCATAATCGCTCGTCATCATCGATGTAGTGGTCTGACGATACTTTTCGTTGACAAAGGAGAGAAGTAGGGATGGAGAGAGAGAGACAGAGAGAGGAACACAGAAAGATGATTAGGGACATGAAAGAGTGGTTGGATTGCATAGGTAGATATGTACATTAATTTAAATTTATAACATATTTTTTAATATTAAAAATTTGAATTGCTCTCTGTTTTTTGAATAAAAATAAATAAATCTTATTTTTGAATTGTGATGTTGAAATATGTGGGTGGATGTAATTTTAACTTTATTTTATGGGATTAGTTTTCATTGTGTTTGGGCTATGGGCTATGGACTGGGTGTTATTTGTGGGTAAAGTTTACTGTGTGTTTAAAGACAGTGGGCTTGGCTGATTGGGTCTTTTTGGTTGTCTGTGTATAGTAGGATGGGTTATGGGTTACAAGATCTGGACAGTGGCTGGTATTGAGGGTTTAAAAAATAGCATCAAAAGAGAAACATGAACATCAACAATTTCAACGTAATCAACGATCCTTTATTTTTCAGGAACTACATAATAGAACTAACTACTGCGTTTTTTTAAAGAGGAAGAATCTATTACTACTGCTTTTATTGTTTTTGTGTTCTAAGAGTTTTGTGAACGAAGTTGGTTGAAACGTTGGATGGATGGTAAAAGGCAATAATGTGTCCGGATTGGATGGAATCCATTTTTGGAAAAGGAATTGATTTGATACCGAATTGACACGGGATGCCACGCGGGAAATATCGGAGAAGGGAAAAGGGAGAGAAAAGATGAGATGAGGAGGAAAATAGAGAAGAAGAGGGAGAGACAAAGAAAGAATTTGGGGAGGGTAGTCTGTTTATTTCATATATCAAATGTTATCAATTACATCATATAAGACCCCTTTATATATAGTTTCAAAAGATTCTATTCTACGTAAGAAACTAATATAAAAGATAATAAATCAAACCCTAATAATGTTTCCTAAAATATATATTAAAACTAGAAGCTAAATATAAGGATATCCCTTCTGATTCTCCATCACAAAGCCATAAGATAAGAATCATGTTTTTCATGAAGACAACAAGAATAGACCAATCCAACTAAAACAAAAACAAAAATAAAGGAAAATGTCTTTTTTCTTAAAAGGGTCAAGGAAAAATAAAAAAGGAGCCTGAGGGGCTGTGTTTTCAATGTGCAATACCAGGGCATTATGCTCATAGTTGTGAGTGAATTACTCGAATGGTCATTGAGCTTTGCAAAAAGTTTTCACGGGGTTATTGAACTTTAAAAATCATCCAATTCATTACTCAACTGTGCAAAATGTTTCCATGGGGTCAATAAACTTTAAAAATCACCTCATTTATCACCGAACTTTGCAAAAAAGTTTCCACAAGGTCACTGAACTTTGCAAAAGATTTTCCAGGGGTCACTAAATTTAGTGACCCCTGGAAACCTTTTGCAAAGTTCAGTGATGAATTAAGTGATTTTTAAAGTTCAATGATCTCGTGGAAATCTTTTACAAAGTTCAGTGATAAATTGGATGGTTTTTAAAATTCAGTGACCCCGTGGAAATCTTTTACAAAGTTCAGTGACCATTGGGTAGTTCACTCCACGATTGTAGACACAATAAGTAGAAATTAAAAGATGAGGGGAAATCCATTGAAAATGAAGGCATTTTTGCTATTGTGAGTGGAATCATTGCTATCAAAGGCAAAGCTATTAAACTCAATACGAATCCAGGAGATTATTATTTTCTAAAAATGTTGTATTTGATAATCTTGCAAAGGAATGGTCACTACAACATAGTTTGCTTTTAGTGGCATACATTGTATGGCATTAAATGTTAGTTACTGCATACAATCGACATCTTTATAAATCAATACCATAAATACTCATCCTAAATGTCAATATATTTATATTATATTAAAATATTACATCAAGGGAGAATAATTTTTTGGACGATTTTAACCCTCTCAATTAAGTTTTTCAATAATACCTTACTTTTTTGTTTTTGGATATGTAATAAATACTACAAAATTATTGTCACTTATGAAATTTATGTTATTAATTCTCAATTAATTAACATTTACATTAATAAATTCAATGATTTTTCACTTGATGAATCTTGAATTACATGAATCTAGAGTTACTATAGATGAATTTAAAGACATGCTTAATTTATAAGAATGCCATAACCCCATGCCATAGACTAAGTTTGTTGTAGTGGTTCAAGCTTCGTACCGTTGATAATGACCTATATAATAAGTTATTTTTGTTTATATGCTCGACTCTTTTACTTTATGGTATGTTAGACCTGTTCAAGTTAGAGGTAACACTACTCAGTGAACTAGCTCTAATATTATGAATCACTTTTCTTCTTCATCTACCCTTATCAATAATCAAATTTAGCACCTTAAACATTCACAATTCAAGACAACATAATTCTACTGAATGGCGGATCCAAGAATTGTAGTGAGTTAGGACGGTCGTTGATCATATAGCAAGATTGTTTATTAATATTTAATTAAATGATATTAAAAATTCTTCAAATAATACATAAATGAACTAAGAATTGAAATCCTATAAATGCGAAAATATAATCCAATACAACTCATTATTATAAGAAAAAAATATTATATTTTGAAAGCACTACAAGACTGTCTCATTTTCAATTTTTTCAAAAATTTCTCGTTCAATATATACTACCAAATTTTCAGTCAACCAATCATCTCCCATTTTGTTGTGCGAGTCACTTCTGATTAGATTTATAGCAAAGAATGTCCTTTTAACAATTGTAGTTGCCATAGGTAATATCAAAGACAATGTGATGACATATGAGCCTATAAACTAATGGAAAATAACAATATATTCCTATTGCAACCAATTTCTAACCTACACAAGATATGCTATTGATGTTGAAAAAGGATTATCCCTTCTCACTAGTATAAGAAACTTGTTAAGTTGAGGTTTGAGTAATAAGAGTTCTTCACTGATAAAGTCTAAAGGATAGAACTAAGCATAGCAATTTAGCCATATCATAAGTTGCAAATGAGGCTCTTGGACTCAAACATGAAATGCAAGTCATGAGCTCAATAGTTGTCTCTAGAAAATGATCATTCAATTCTTACGAGATTGAGTTTGTCACATGGCAATACAAATCAGCATAAAAGCGATGATAATAAGTCACCAGCTAAGACCATGCATAGCTCAGCCACTCAATACTACAATATCCTCCATATTGGGCATACAATGTCTACCAAGATTTTATGACTCGATAGGGGGACATTTTCTTGGATTAGATACAAGATCACTCACATTAAATTGAGCTTGAAACCTCTTTGCGTTATCAATGGCTAACAAGTCGTGCTCAACTAGAAGAATTTGCAGGACATACCACTAGAACTAGAAGAACTCGATTGGCATTTTCATTTAGGTTGAAAAAATCGGTCCATAATCTATTAACAAATCAACATATATAAATCACAAATCAATATATAAAAATCACAAAATCCTAAATCACAAATTCAACATAAATAAATCCCAAATCTATAAAAATTGTAAATCACAAATTCAATATAGGTAGATGGATAAAGAACAATGTGTAAATCACCAATCAAACTCAAAATAAACAAATAAAATAAAAAGACACTTACTTGATTAGACTGTTTGAGATTGATGGTGTCGACAGTGGGACAGAGGAAAGGCACCAATAGTTCAAGACTTGAAGTGGTGGACGCAGACATTTGTAGTTAGTAAGACACAATATTAACTTATAAAAAAAATAACAAAAATTTATGTATTCGATATTTTTTTTAGAGTTGTTCTCTACGCATTTTCATACTTTGATAACATTTCATAGTTACATCACTTTCAGTATTGTCAAATACATCTTTCTCAATATAAGCAATCAAACTATCATTTAGCCATTGATCCCAATTCATTTGTGTAGATGATAATTAATGTAAGTTATCTCAGAAAATACTATCTTGATTGTAGCAATAGCTACGAGAAGAACTAAGGCTAATGTCGCAAGCTTGTAGACTAATGGATACACTTCATGCTTATTTATTGCAACTAATTTTTGTGCTAGATCATAAGGTCTTGTAATCCTTCCAAATCTTCATCAGTGCGCATGTCAAGAATATATGTATCTAATTGATCATCAAGTTTTGAGATATCTATTGCGTCAAAATTTGTTGGATAATACTTATATAGTCGAATTACTTTGTTTTTGTTAGAAGTAGCAAATGAATTATTTGGACACAAACATGGAACACAAAGGAGTATGTCAATATTCACCTTAGAAGGATGATCGTTCAATTCTTGAAGTTACATGTCAATAATGGCATAAAATATTTCCACACGAAAGAACATTCAAAAAAAAAAATGAAGAAGAATGACCTAGAGTCATGAACATATTATCCATATGTGGAATATTGATCTTGTGAACTTCATAGAATGAACAAACCATTCCAAAAATAAAAATAATAATAATAATAAAATTCATCTATCATCCCTAATGGTTTGAAACTGTACTTTACATAATTTCACCAATTTCACTGCATTGACCATATCTTAAATTTTCCTTTGTAATGCTTTGGACAATTCATTTGAAATTCCCAAGGTCTTTATTATGAGGTATAGGTTAAATGAAAATTGCTATAGCTATAAGTGTCAATTAAAGTTGATGAGCAAAGCAAGGAATGTAGTAAGCACTTAGCTTTTCTTCCAAAATAATTTATTTCAAACCATTATACTCACCTTACATATTAATCGCTCCATCATATCCTTGACCTCTCAAATCAGAATAATTGATGAATTGTTGCCTTAAGTGTAATAAATGTGGTACTCAAAACATGCGTAACACCAATAAAATGTTCCAGCACATGCCCGTTCTTCACATAATGAATGACAACTAACATTTGCTCCTTCATTGAAATGTCTTGAGATTTATCAACAATAATAGAGAACAAGCTATCCCCAATATCTTTGATAATCACATTTAGAGTTGTAGAAGCAATTGCACTCAATATCTTTTTGAACTCATGGTGATGTTAATTTGTGATTTTTAGTTGCATTCGTCAAAGCAAATGCCTTAATTTTATCATTATGATTACATAACCAATGCAATAGTTAAAGAAAGTTCCCTTGGTTGTTTGAATCTTCAGATTCATCATGTCCACGAAAGGCTATCCTTGCCATAGAAGAAATCGAACACAATCAATTAATGCTTTTAAACGAATTCGATACTCTGTTTAAGCTTGATGCAATTGCTTAATGTAACACGATTGAACGCTTTGTTCTTTATTATTGAATAATTCATACTGGACTCGAGCCTGATTTTGTGCACTACTTGATGCCCCAATGTGTTTTCTAAACATTTCCTTTATTTTCCAATTTGAGAACTCACTATTAACAAATGAATCCCCACTTGAGCTGAAAAGATAGCTATAGAAGCAAAATATAGATCTTTTGCAATACTGTATTCCAAGCAACTAAGATGCTGGTTATACCATGAAACGTAAAATCGTCTTTGTGTGGGGAAATTCATGATTACAAGGATGACACAGATCCCTGCGCACATATGCTTTTCAAATTACATCTCGAACATTAGCATCATAATTTTGTCTTCTAACTCTCGTTCTAGGATCCAAAGGAAGCTATGCAACATCAAATTCAAACCTTTCAACGCCGATATCCTTGATATTTGCTTCAATTGGGACATCTCCAGGATTAGTTCCATCAAATTCATTCATTTCATCACCAAGTTCATCATCCTTTTTATCCATCTCCAACATCATTTTCATCCGTTTTATCTCGAATATTTCTTTCATTAACATTTTGCTCATTGCAAGGAAATGTAGTTTTACGTTTAAAGTACTTTTCCATAACCGATATAAACATCCAATGAAAAGAATCAATTCAAGGGAAAAAGTAATCATTCTATCAATAATCACAAAATAATTCCCGCAATTGCCTAAAGGTTTAAGTTACTAAGTTTAACGGTTTCATAAATTACAATCTCATTAATAATGTTGCATCAATTTTGAATTTTTGGTGTAGTCCCCAACTAAATATCACAATTCACAAACACAAATCCTAAATCAATTATCCATCACAAATTTTACAATTTTCAAATCACAAATTCACAAAAATCGAAAATTGGCGGGAGCCACTAGACAAGAAGTGAAATCAGAACACTATACTAACGTTAACACTCTGGCGGACCATGGTGGAGGACTGGAAGCAAGTAGCGATGGAATGGCATGACAGCGTAGGAGCAGGCAGCACTAAGTATATATTTCAACTAATAGAAAAAAGGGACTTAATTGCATTTTTGAATGAAAAAAATATAGGAAAATGAAGGAAGAATGGTATTAGTTACAGAATCCATTATCCATCACAAAAAATAACTTTTCAATGATTTCCAATTAATATATTCAAATTAACCACTTCAATATTTTCCATAGTAAAAAATTTGAGTGAACCAAAAAAAAAAAAAAAAAAAAAAAAGGGAATCTGGAAATTCTAGAAATTAAAGAGAATAAGAAATTTAATCCCGAGATAAAATTGCACAAAACCGAAATAATCTCCTTACATTTCCAAGTGTATAAGCCAAAGAAAACAGAGCTCGTGACTTGATCATTTCCTATCTTGTTTTCCAGTTTGCAGTCAATGAATCGTCGGCGAAGGGCGTCAGGCAAGTGATTGGCAAGGGAGGATTGAATTACTGGGTTTTACTTCAAAGTTTAGAATTGGAAGCCGCGGAGCCGAGGGGTTTCTCTCGTGATGAGATTGAGTTGGGAATAGGACGATTTCTTGCATTGAATTTCAGTTTGGTAACGGCATTCTTTGAATTCGAAACTGGAAGGGTTCTTTGATTAAACCCATTTTCATCATTTTTGAATTACTTTTTAAAAAAAAATCCTCTTTAGTTGGTGGATCACGCCACTATGGGTCCGCCAGTGCGTGCTTGGCCAGTTGGCAAGAGAGCTCACGCCATAGTTGAGGCCGCTCTTTACTTAGGTTTGGGAGAAATGGGAGAGATGATGGAATGACACGAGGAAATGAATAACTTTTTTTGTCAATGGGCAAGGGCTAATGGGCAAATGGGCCAATAAAATCATTATTTCATGGTTTTCAGGGCTTGTTTATTGAGCCCAATTTTGTAAAGGAGAAAAATACAAAAAAGAGAAAAAAATAAAATAAAATTGACTTTTTTTTTCAATGGGCCAATAAATTCATTATTTCATTTTTACAGGGCTTGTTTATTGAGCCCAATTTTGTAAAGGAGAAAAATACAAAAAATAAATAAAATAAATAAAATTGCATGGCCGAGCAAGCTAGGATGGCCGCTGGGCCACGCCTGTTGCCAGCTTCGCTAGTGATTATACTATAAGATCCAAAAAGATGAAGTAACTTTGTGATTGTGGATTATGACCTTGTAGCGGGGAAAAAAAATACTTTCATAATTGATCGAATATTCAAAGCACTAATAAAACATGGTTGAAAACTTGGTGGAACAGTCAAGACATTTAACAACAAATTTAAATGCAAGAAATGAAACATCAAATTATTCTTTTAATTGTTTAATGATATAAAACAGTTTTTTTTTTAACTTTTCATTTCGATTTATTTAAATTTCTAACATGTGTGAGATTTATACATGGAATTATATAAATACAAAAGTATACCGCGTAACCTATATGTTTCATTTCAATATATATACACTAAAAAAACCATTTTAAAATGCCAAAGGTTATGAAATGCCAAAATACTTTGCATTTATTTCTCATTTAAAATACATTGAAATGAAACCTAAACAATTATTCTCTTAAATGTTCAATGAAGGGCTGCCAACATTTTTTTTAAAAGCCAATTGGATTTTACATTTCATTTCTTCCAAGTCATTTATACCCAAATACACATATACATAAAATTGTTTAGCCCCTTTTCCATAGCTTAAGGCACTTTGAATTTGAAATTTTTCTAAAGAGGAGGCAAAGAGTACGCTGAATTTTTAAATATTTATCACAAAAGGGTATTCAAACTTCAAGCATAAAGGTAGGGGTGATCTCGGCACTTGTGTAGGTGTTTTGAGAATTATTTGTTTTCATTTTGCATCAAACTTATTGTTGGGTCACTCATGTAGGAGGCATCGTTTGATGGCTCAAATAAGAGAAAGAGATTGAAGGTGACACTATTATTGTGTTATTCGTGAAGGAAGCATCCTTTGCTGGTTCAAAATAAGAGAAAGAGATTGACGATGACACGAATAATCAAAGTTTACATTTCTGAAAACATATACGTATTTTATCATTTACTCTTGTATCTTCCTACTAAGTATTATTCATAGTAGTCATCCCCACTACAATCTCACAGGTTGATTTGAGGCATGGCGGCGGTTTGGCATAGTGGCAAGTGCTCGACAATCTAAAAAGCTTTCAACTTTCTAGTAAAATTTTCAATTTATGTAAACATATTATAAATAATTAGAACACCATATTGAGCTATCTTAGTTGTTTTATTGGGGATAACTAGAATTTTGGAAAATCATGAACAATTGAATTTTTGGAGTTTAGAATGGAGAGAGTTACCATCTAATATTTTTGTTTGGGGATTCCAAATACACGGAATGGAGACAAAATAGTATTTAAAATCATTGTGGATAGATTGATTAAGGTTACAAGATTTTTTTTAAAATGATATAGTCAGTTCATATGATAGACTTATAAAATTATATATAGACAATATTGTTAATTACATGGTGAAATTGGAGTATTTATCTTTGGTTAGTTATAAGAAGTTATGTGATTAAATTACATTGTGCATTTTCTTTTAATGGAATGTCAGACACTATGAAGATAAGTTCAAAAGAGAGGCTATCAACTATGATTGGTTGATTATAGGAGACTTGGATAATTATTTATTCTCATGAAATTGACATATAAAACCAAGACACAAGTGATGATACTTGAGGTTATATATATAATATTGAAATATTCCAAGGACGTATGACGAAATGGGCGAAAGGATGTTGTTCGATCTTAATATGTAACCATTGTTATAGAAAAATAATGTGATTAGAGAATGGTTTAAATTAGGACGTACGGTGAAGAGTTGGAGTACATGAAAAGTAGTATTTTAAAATTCAAATTGGAAAAATAATTGAGTTTTCCTAAGGTTTTGGAACCTAAAAAAAAGAAAAAGAGAGAGAGAGAGAGAGAGAGAGAGAGAACAGATGAGGATATCATATATTCGTTTAGGAACTTATTAAAAGTATGATATGAAAGACTAAATTTTGGGACTAAAAGTTCGTTGGAGAAATCATGCTGTAGAAGAAGCGACATGGGAGAGTGAAGAAAAGATGCGTTCTCAGTATCCACGACTTTTTCGCACTTAATTAATTGTATTCCGAGGACGAAATTTTTTTAAGGAGGTGAGTTTTGTCATACATTAGTTTAATTTAAAAAAAATAAAAATAATGAGGCGGTGGATTGATTTATATCAATCCACCCAAGTTGAAAACCTATCCAATTACACACGCAAACACCCACTAATACACACGAGAAGCCGAGGCAGAAAGAAAGAGAAAAAGAGAAAGAGAAGAGAGAAAAGAGAAAGGAAAAAAAAAGGAAGAAGTAGAAGAAAAAAATAGAAAATTTTTGCCAACGTGTTAGAAATTAAGTGGTTTACATTATTAGGCTTGAATTCCTCAATTTTGAAAGGTAAGTAAAAAGTTACTTATTGTTAAGTTATGTTTGATTTTTACAGTTGTTATATTGTTAGACTAAATTCAATTTTATTGAAAGTGTTATGTATAATAAACTATGAAATTAAGTAAGATAAAAGAAAAACTAGTTTTAGTGATTAAAGCGACTTTAGAAATCGCCCAAACGTGAAATGATTAAGTTTGGGTATTGTCTATTTAATTATTGAAATTATTTAAAATAATTAATTATTTATTTAAAAATTATATCGTATTCCAGGTAACGATACTGATATCAGAACAGCTTACCAACCGAATTGATTTTGCGAACATAGTACTGTGAGTGGAAAAATATAAATATTTTTAAAGTATTTACGAACTAAGTATATTATCAAAGCATGTGCAATTATGTGTTCGAATTACATAGTTATTATGGAAATCTCTTTTAGTATGATACATGTGGAATCTCAAAAATTATTTATGGCACATTTATGACTTGCTATATAAGACATGTGATATTGAGATTTGTTTGGTATGTGAGACATGCAATATTAAGATCGGCCAGAAAAGTACCCATGATTATATACTTCTTATAGTTCATAGAGGGGCCTTGGCCGTGTTCTATCCTAGACGGAGGGTCTTGACCTGACAGTGGTATTGATCATGTACATATAGTGCACAGAGGGGCCTTGGCCATGTTCTAGAATTGTATATGAGATGATTATGAGAGGCCAAAGGCTCGTGACGAAAGTTCTTAGCACGATAGGCGGATTATATGTTTCAATCATAGGGTACATTTTTTATGGATTTCTCAGTACGTTTGGTGTGATAAGATAAGATTATAACATGGTTATCAGCTGATGTCTATATCATGATTTTGAGATGATATTTTATGACCTTATATGAATATTTCACTTTTGGTTATAATGACATGATGTTATCTTGTAAATTATTAAATGATATGAACTCCATTTTCGATAAAAATGTAAAATTGAAAAAGTATAATTATTTTCGAACTGCTCCATTCACTGAGTTATCAACTCATATATTTTCCCACAATTTTTCTTACAGGTGGAAATTGATTCTTTTTAGCTAGAAGAGCCTAATGATTTTGGAATGAGAGCCACACGACATGTTGAACATTATAACTCATATTGATGAAGCACGAAGTAAATATTTTGGGCCCATTGCATTATGTTTTACATAAGCATTTGATTTTGTTGCATTTTTTGAAATAAGTCATAGTCAGCCTTGATGGTGGATCTGACATCTAGTCAGCATCTATCATCGGCGCACGTCACATTTCGGGTCCACTAGTGTGATTTGGGATGGGTGTTTTCAGGTGAGGTGATGGTCACAAGTGTTGGTGGTGGTTACAGATGATTTGATTGTTTGTAACCAAGAAATTGGCGTATGTGACCAACCATTCAGTTATCTGTGACAACTATTTAGTGCGACCTAAAAATCTAATAATTTGTGACCTATAAATTTTTTATTTGTGATCTTAAAATAAACTGCGACATATAAATTTTTTGATTTGTGATCTCAAAAATAATCTGTGACCAATTAATTTAATGATATGTGACCAGTAAATAAATCTGTGACCGATAATTGTGAATCTGTGACCATTAATCGTGTAATCATGACTTTATTATATTTAATTAATAAATATTTTCTATTAATTATATAGATACATGAATTTTGAATTTTTAAACTATATACCAGATTTATGAATTGGTATAAACAATACGTCTAAATTATGATTTATTCCCTAAATACAAAGCAATAGGCCCAATTATTCGGCACACAAAAGTAAATATTGCCCATAAATTTAACACGGTGGTAGAGATATTTAGGGAAAGAACTTGGAACGTGAATTCATAGTTAGTTCAAAAATTCGTTTGATATAATGAGGTAAAATGCTTTATGCGCAAGTAGTTATTTTCATATATTTTTATGTTCAACTAATTATGCGTGAATTGTCAGTGGATTTTTGGGTTCGACCTAATGCAATGTGAACTCTATTGACTTCTTTTATAACAAAATGTGAAATCCTTAGAGAATTCAAAGTACTGCGATGGGTGTGTCGCTTGATCGTTGATATACTCCTTAAGAAATGTGGTATGTAGTGTTTAATTTATTGTCATCTTATTATCTATGGATACTGTACATATTTTACTAGGTATTTTTAAATACTAAATCTTACTTTATTTTTATAGGTTAGTTCGGGTTGACTGGATCTGTGGTAGGATGGTGAAGCTGGCCGCCAATCAGATCGAAGGAACATTAAGTTTTTATGTCTTTAAATTGTAGTTAGTTTTAAATTTATTCAAAAACATGTTTCTTAAAATTATTTAATTGTTCATGTTTACTATCACGATTAAACATAAGTTTATGGATTTTCTGAAATTTTATTTTTAGAGAATTTGTTTCCCATTCTGTACTTAAAATAAACAAAAAATGAGTTTTTGGTGACACTCCTAGTTTATGAAAATTTGGGGCGTTACATTATCTTCACCTTATAATGATCTAAATATTTCGCTCAAATAAGATTGAATCAAAACTTTTTTACCTTGGTACATCAACTTTCCAAAAGTATAAGAATATAGCAAATAGTTTTATTCTATAAAATTTTCAGGACATTACATTCTCCACTGCTTAAAAGAATTCCGTCCTCAAATTTTTAATTTTGCTAATCGAAGAGTTTTTGATATTTGATCTTAAACTCCTCATCCTTATGAAAAAATAATATCGTCCATGTCAATCTTCTATATATCATAGTACAATTCCATTATGGCACCTATGGGTACAAATCATGTGTCAACCCAAACATTAGGCCTAACTTATCATGCTTACATTCTTATCATGTGACATCATATTTCATGAACGCATATACAAACAAAAGGAATTCTGCTTTATATGAGATATAAGTCATATATTTGGCGATAAAAATGTGCATATCATGAAAAATACGAGGATGTAAGTAGAAAATATAGAGTTACTAAAATATTTGAATAGCCATTTCTTTCCTTACCTCATTATATACTTTAGAGTCGTCAAAGGGTAATCGATTGGTGGTAGCTAATAGCCAAAGATCATTCACATTCTTACATATTTAAGAACTTAAATAAATAAAATATATATGTTACATCATATTTTTATATTTATTTGTAAAAAAATATGATTAATTTTTAACAAATATTATGCAAAGTTCAAGTTAACTAATAAATATTTATTACTCATAACAATTCATTCTATACACACACTTTAAACAATAAATTAAAATCTCTCTCTCTCTAAATTCTTCTTTTGTTTTTCCTGTTCACTTTTTATTTTAATTTTTTTCCAAAACCCATATTATAAAAATACATATGGGTCTACAGAAAATTAAACCGCCTACTTTGATACCAAAATGTAATGACCAAAATTTTTAAAGATTAAACCATTACTAAAAATATCATTACATAATTAAATAAACATATCAAACATCCCAATGTGAAATTTTTTGTTTCACCGATGATAAATAAAATATGTAGGAAATATAACCAAATGCAATACGTTCCAAATCCTAAATAACATGATTCACTTGATAAGTAAACTAAAATGAATTCTGAAAATAAAATTTATAGTCATGTTACAACAGCTTTAATTTATTGATTTTCATGAATCCTGACACCACGACTGCATCTCATCGTCCACCAACTAATGCCCGTTCTAACCTGTGAGGAGTAGGGAAAATATTGAGTATTTGGGAATACTTAGTAGAACACGAAAATAATGGTACAATCCCAAATAAAATTTTTAAATCATGAATCAAAAATATCGTACCATCATCATATCTTTAGAAATTGGTAAGAGCTTAATAAATATCATATTTTTGGTACTAAATGGCCATAACATACATATTATATCATATTTTTAAACTTTCATAAGCATAATAATTCAACAACATGAAAATAAAGAATTTAAACTGGATTAAAAAATTGCACTTCACTATCTCGTCAGATCAAATAAATTTTTGGATAAACAATTTAAATATCACGTTTCAACTTTATTTTTGACTTCCTATTGTCAGTTGCATAAATGAATAAATATAGGACAAGTGTCATATAAAAAGTGGAAGTCACAAATAAAACAACCCATTTTACCTCCATCCCAACAACCCCATGTGGATGCCCACTTTCACAAATAAAAAACAAAAGTAATAGAATAATATTTATGGATAACTTCTTTAAACTTCAATAATTTAGATTTCCCTTATTCGAATTTATTTGTTCTCGAGCCTAATATAAATGATTAATTACGAGCTATTCAACGAGCCAATATACTTATCTTTGCCCTATCGTAATCTAAATATTTAACTCAAATAAAATTTAATTAATATTATTTTACCTTAGAACTTCAACTTTCCAAATTTACAAAAATGTAGCAAATAGAACAAATAGTTTTATTCTATAAAATTTTCAGGGCGCTACAAAATATCTGCTAAACTTAAAAACATTTACTCTCTGAAAATTAAATTTTGAAAATATACTTTTATTTACATATTTACAACTCCAAATCAAAAAAAAAATTAAATCCGAAATAAATTAGAAATAAAATAAACTTAAAATTTTTAATTTTGAAAGGTTGAAGCATGAAACTTTAAACGAGAGATTTGTTCGAAGTCTTCTAAAATATCCAACAAATTTCTTTATCTTCGCAGAGTCTACGCGTTTTCTCCAATTTTAGCTTTTCTTCTTTAAGACCTCCATTATTGTGGGTCTTTCTTTATATATCTGTTTCTTCTCCGAATGAATCAGATATTTCTGGATTTAATTTCTGCAGTAGTTTTTGAGTCTTTTCTTTGCAATTCTATCCAAATATGGCCTTGTCTTCTTGCTTTCTCAACATGAAGAAGAAAAATAAAAAGAAGATGTTCAGAAAGAAGGATGATTGGCAGGAGCAAAAATGAAATGCAATAATGGTGGGATACTTTTAAATTAGACACAGTCAAAGGTTCAAAATTTCACTTTGACTTTGAAAATCTTGAATATTATACATTGGCCTCTTGTATGATAAAAGACAAAGATGCACTTAAATATATTATACAATTACAAAATAATGTATTGTTGAAAGGACTTTTCTAACCTTTTAGTTAATAATTGAAAACCAAACACTTCCCCACTTATAAAACTTCAAAACGAGATTCCAACACAGAAAAAACTCTCATCTTTTATCTACTTGAACCTCAAAATCTCAAAAAACTTTCAAATGTTGAAGCCGAAATTTTTTTTCATATCAATTATTTCAAATCGATAAGTGTATTTACGCATGTTTAATTTTGTTTTCAGTAAATTGGTATATGTTGGAATAGAGAAATTTTATTTCGATATAGTAATAGTTAGTGTAATTTTTTTAACAGATCTTACCTATAAAAAAAAATTGAACAGACCTATAATTTTTTTCTTTAGAATCGTAAAAGAAAAAAATTCATACGCAAAACAGTCAAACAGACGCTGTTGGTAGTCGACTGCAACAGTCGACAACTGGCTGACAGCCAAAAGACACTGTTGGCAGTCGACTGCAACAACCGACAGCCGATAGCTAGCTGACAGCCAAACAGATGATGTTGGCAGTCGACTGCAACAACCGACAGCCGACTGTTAACAGCCGACAGCTGGCTGTTAACAGTCAGCTATTGGCAGTAACAGCCGACTGCTGTTAATTAATTAATTAATTTTTGTTGGCACTAATTTTTTCTTATAATTAATAAATGAAACTGATTAAATAAATACACATATGAATTTTTTTGTTGTAAGTTATTAAAAAAAATTATTTCCTCATGCAGATATGATAATCCCTGTTGGTTATTTCAGTGATTTCAAATTAAATGAAAATAATCGGTGGGAATGAAGATGGATGAGTGACATATGTGGTTGTATTGCAATTCCCATAATAGAGAATACATCATACTTAGAAGTGTACCACGATTTGCAAAATAAGCTGAATCATCAATCTCAATACGATATGCAATTGAGGTATCTATTCAACGGTTATGAGGATTCATCCTTTCTGATTCCACCAACATTCGTTATTAATGATGCTGAATTGAATTATCAATTAGAATTGAATAAAATGTATCGGACTCCGACTGTTCTTGGTGTGACTTTAGTTAAGAAGGATGTTATCGAAGGTGAAGTCATAGCATTGTTTAAGGTGTTATGTTATGTCTAGTAAGTTGGACTAGAATATTAATTGGTACTTTTGTATATTTTAGGTCTTATCATGTTCAATACTATGAATAGAAAAAACGCGTTAAATGTTAGCACTATAAATATTTAATGTATGGCTGTGTTGTAATTTTGTTCCAATTATTTCTTATCAGATAAAGTCTGTGTAATACACAAATATAATCCACGCTTGGAGGCTCACATCACATGTCATACGCAAATTTTTATTATTTTTATTTTTTTTGAATCACAGATTTAGCATATAGGCATTTAGAGGTGGACAGAGACGCCCCTGCTGGATAACTCCTGTAAAATCAGTTTGAAGAAACCTTGGAAAACCTTGCTGCATAAGTTAAAAGCCTCAGGCCTGAAGAAGATACCATTGACTTGAACAGATTTTACATGAAGAGAATATCCTAGAATGGCTTCTGTATTTGTCGCCATCCATAGAAGACTGTAGAGAAAATAAATTTGCACAGATGCATCCAAGTCTACTCGATATATCTCTAAAAAAAAAAAAAGTTGACTTAATTGGACATGCAACAAGACCAAAATAGTTTCCTATTAAAAAGGAAATAATATTTTAGGTCTATAGAAAAAACAAGGAGATAAGTTTAAGTTCTCAGATAAGGCTTTTTTTTCTTTTTTTGTTTTCCTCATAATTTAATAATGTCCACTCGCCTTTGCTTACCCATCATGCCCAGAATAATCGTGCTTCATTGTTTAATTACGACCACTTGGGTTGTTGACTGCTCGTTGTCATGTTCTCCCACTAATGATCCAAGATATACTAATATCATTCACAGTATATTGGAACTTTCCTCCTTTTCAGATGTTTAACTTGTTTGGTGCAATTTAAAATTTTGAAAGTCAATTAATTTGAACTATGTATATTATGGAATTCGTAAATTTTATCAACTTTTCAACTGTCTAAAATTTAATTTTCAACTACATTAAGCAAGGGCTTGAAAGTAAAGATGTAAATGAGGTTTAATATAAAGAGTTCCTAAACATTTTGGAAAAATAAAAAATAAAATCTACAAGGCGATTATGAGAAAAAGAGGCACGAAAGGAGAGAGCAAATTATATACTCCTTCCTATTTCTTGAACTAGTTATTATTTTGTAGCATTTGTGTAGGACTGTTTGCATGCTCCGGGGGTTTTGGGCGTGAGAGATCGATACAATGTAATTGTAACATTTCCCTAAATTTATTTTTGTTCAATTTTAAAGTTTTCTATGTAAATTCTTGTCATTTTTTCTTCTTCTTTGTTATTGTCATTCTCTATTTTTATTTATTAAATTTTTTTTCTAGTTATTTCTCAGTGGACGAACTGGGGAGTGAATCTCATAAGGACCCAAATTCCCATCAAGTTATACTAGACTACATGTCTTTCTTACTATCTATGTGTTAAAAGAGTATCATTGCAAGGATAATCATGCATTTAAAGGTACTAATCCTGATACAATTCAGGGGACTCTAGATAATGTTAGAGGCTAACCAAGATATTTAAAAAAAAAAAAAGTCAAATCTTGTCACAGAAAATCCTTGTCTATCAAGGATGTTTTCATCACACCTTCGCAAGCTGTCAAGCTCGCTTGAATTTGTCCCTATTGCTCTCGGTTTTACCTCACTATTCGCCTGAATTGGGTACACTACACTAAGTCCTCACTCATGGATTCTACTCTTAAATGCCCCAAGAAAGAATATTAATTGCATGATTTTCTTAGTTTATATGATAATTTAGGAATTTAATTAAAATTGTTATTTAATTCTCCTTGTCAATCATAACTACCATTGAACCTTTTGGAATAATTTGTTGTGCTTGAGCCCTTGATCCTCACAAGACATGATATGGATAACCAACATAGACACAATCTATTTTTGACATGAGCAACTTTTAAATGTTGCATTGAAATACAAGAATCTTCAAGATTTTATTGATTTTTTGATCGATAAATGTACAATATATTGATCAAAACCATGTACAAGTACTCTAGACATACTTGAGCAAATAATCCAAAATAGATATACAAATGATTCGGGCATTCTTGGGCCAATCAAATGAACACAGATTTTATTGATTTTTTGTATTGAGGGCAAGGTGATAAGACTTTCCAAATAAAGTAAAGTGACTAAAAGAAATCACGTGAAAAACAAAGCGATGGCACACCCAACTTCATGGAACTTGGGGTAGGTGGCACTAAACTTTCACTCAATTGACTAATATTCATGCATGACACCGACACGGTTTCTGCTGTGTCAGTTGATGCAATGAACTTGCTACTAATCAAAATGAATTGAATAATAATAAAGGAAACTTCTATATGAGAGTAATTGTTATAAAAAGTAAACTGCATTTTTTGGAATTATAAATGTTTTTCATTATTAAAAAAAATACAAATACAAAGAAACTCCCTTAAGATTAGATACATCAGAATTAAATCAATTATAAATAAATGGACCCATCATCGTCTCGTTGCACAATATTTAGCTGAGAACGCGACAACTCATTGTGGGATAAAAGGAAAAAACAAAAAAAAAAAAAAAAAAATACAAAAATCAATAAAATCTTGAAGATTCTTGTATTTCAACGCAATATTTAAAAGTTGGCTCATGTCTGATTTCAAATATTTATTTATTTTAAAATGTGTAATGTTTGTCTGTCAATTACATGATATTCTAAGTTGAGTAGGATCCACCACATGAATCTTACCCTATTTTTATTTATTTATTTATTTATAGAGGTATCATATTGAATCATCATGATCATATAGGTGCAAAAATTTAATTATGAAATAAAACTGGGACTCCGAAAAAAGATTTTTCATCTTAATCTTAATAATTAAAAAGTGTAGTATGTCTAGCTGACAAATATAAAATACAATTATTTTTTATCATAAATGAGAAGATTGGTTATGTAGAAAGGGGCGGCTTGATCATCGCATTATCTAGAAGAATTAATGCTTGTCGGGGTATTTTAAGAAATAGTTAAGTATGAACACGTTAGATATCTGTGACTCAATTGGTAAATATATTAAATTAGAAACAAAAAAAAAATGTAGAAGAAGGTAAGAAAAAGATTGTTGACAACCAAATCAAAATTTGCCTTTGCGTTTGCTGTCTTACATTCTCGTATAGTAATTACTGTGAATGGTTATATTATATATTTTGTTTATATTTTCATTTCACTTTGTACTTTATTCGTCTTACCTACTCTTCTTAATGTTCAAAGCTATTCGTCTATTAAAATTGATCCAAACGTCTAAACCAAGAATTACACTTTGATGAAAAAAGATATTTCATCTTAATCTTAATAAATAAAAAGTGTTGTATGTCTAGCTCACAAATATAAAAGAGAAAAAAAAGAAAAAAAGAAAGAATTAATAGCAACTGTAGGCCCAAATTTTTCAAAAAATTACAAATGAGTCCCAATCAAATAATTAAAATTAGAACTAAAAAAATAAAAATAAATTCATTTTCTTCCTCCACCCAACCCCCAAAAACCAGATAATTAAATCTTCTTCCCCAAACACTCCATCCCCAAAACCAAAAACTTCTTCACCCGCTGCCACTACCTACAACTCACTAGGCACTCAGCACTCATCGGTGAATCAGTTTTTAATTTTTACTTAGACAGCAATTATAATTATTTGGGGCTGAGAACATTACTGATTATTTGTCCAGCTTTTGTATTTTTAGCATGGGAAGGTATGGAGAAAAAAACTATATTGGGGCTTTAATTAAGGATAAGATGACTGTGGGTTGTTATGGAGATGAAAACCGTCACGATGGTAGTCACAATACTGGTGATTGGCGAAGATAATGGTATCACATAGCCAAACGATGGGTTTGAGAAAGATGAGATGAGGGGTGTGATTTAGGTGGTAATGTCAAAGTATGGAGTTGAAGAATTCAACGTTTGTGATTTGGTGGGGGGCAACGACAAAGCTAGGTATTGGTACGAGGATTGGCTACGAGTTTGGAGGAGTCAGTGGTGGTTTACTTTTTATCATTTTAATAGCCGAGGAACTAAAGTGAAATAGTTATTTTTTAATTCTTATATTTTTATTTAGGTCAAATAATTAGATTTTGGTATAGCAAAGGTAAGTATATCAGTATTAGACTCTTTTTATAAGCTTTAATTAATTAGAAGTCTTTGGCTCGGGAAAGAGTTATTTTGTTTAAGAACACATTAAGTTAGACTCAATGAACAAAAACAGGATAAATGGAATTTAACATAATTTATAACCAATTCAATTTTTTCTTCTTGGGAACGTTTAATATGAATATTAATCATATTTTTATATTAATTCTAATTCCATTATTAGAAATTAATTCTTATTCAAATTCTATCTTTGTAGTTTTTAGTGAATCAACTTTTGGTAAGATAAGTATTAATTATATATTTTGTACCAATCCAAGTACTTGTGTCATAGTATCATTTGTTTTATCAAAATTCAATTCCTATCAAAATTTGGTACACGTTTTCTTTCATCACAATTGAACTGGGGCCCAACTGCTTTTTTTTTTACTATAAATAGTGTGCAATTGTCCCATAATTCTCCACTAAGAAATGTTACACAGCTGACAATAGAGATAGAGAGAGAAATCTCGAAAAAAAGTCATCACTATTTTATTGACGCAGTCGAGAAAGTAAAAAGGATATTGGAATCATGTCGAAAATTCATTTTATATGAGGAGATAAGATAATTTTGTACAAGTGATTTGTTTCTTTATATTTTTATGTATTCAATTGAATATGCATTAATTGTCAGTGAACCTTCAGGTTCATTAATAAAAGATATGAAATTCTTTGGGAATTTAAGAGGACCTAAGATGGGTGTGTCGTATGGTCACCGATATACTCCATAAGAAAGAGTGATATGAAGTGTGTATTCATTTGTTATATATAATTGTGTACGGAACTGCAAATATGTTACCGGGTATTTTAAAATACTCACTCTCTTACAAAATTTTATAGGTTAGTTCGAGTCTATTGGAATTGTGGTGGGATGTAATGTGGACTGCCTAATGGATTCGAAAACGAAAAGTATTAATTAATATTTTGGATTCAATCTTGATTGGCATTACATTTTCAATTGATTTATTAAGATTTTTGTATCTTTATATTATTTTTGATGAGGTTAAAAAATATTTTATAATATAAATAAAAAATAAAGAATATAGAAATATTTAATTTCTTCCTACAAATTCTTTTTTAGTAGCCTACAAATATGCTTTCCCCGCAAAAAATTACTTGTAGAAAAATAGGGTTTAGCCCACAAAATAATTTGTTCCATGTTGCCATGAACTTTTAATTGTAGTGGAAAATGTCTATATCTTGGCCCACAAATAAATTTTCCACACAATATTATTTGTGGGGACAAACACAATTTAGCCCATAACATAATTTGTAAGGAAAAGCGAAAGCGTTTCGTGGTGAGAAGTAACTTTAGCAGACGAATTACTTTGTCAGGGGGAAAAACTTATGCGACGAATTGTATTCGTCTCCAAAAGGTTCGTAGGGAAAAACTTTAGCCCACAAATTTCAAAAATTTGTTGTCTTTTACCTAACCCCTCAATATATATCCCACAAATGTATCTACAAATTTTGTCACCTGCAAATGTTTTTTCCTACAAGTACGATCATTTCCCTACAAATAAATTTTGTAGGGAAAACATAAAATTCTAGTAGTGTAAATCTTTGATTTTGTCTTTAAATTCATTAGTNGAAAAAAGATTTTTCATCTTAATCTTAATAATTAAAAAGTGTAGTATGTCTAGCTCACAAATATAAAATACAATTATTTTTTTATCATAAATGAGAAGATTGGTTATGTAGAAAGGGGCGGCTTGATCATCGCATTATCTAGAAGAATTAATGCTTGTCGGGGTATTTTAAGAAATAGTTAAGTATGAACACGTTAGATATCTGTGACTCAATTGGTAAATATATTAAATTAGAAACAAAAAAAAAATGTAGAAGAAGGTAAGAAAAAGATTGTTGACAACCAAATCAAAATTTGCCTTTGCGTTTGCTGTCTTACATTCTCGTATAGTAATTACTGTGAATGGTTATATTATATATTTTGTTTATATTTTCATTTCACTTTGTACTTTATTCGTCTTACCTACTCTTCTTAATGTTCAAAGCTATTCGTCTATTAAAATTGATCCAAACGTCTAAACCAAGAATTACACTTTGATGAAAAAAGATATTTCATCTTAATCTTAATAAATAAAAAGTGTTGTATGTCTAGCTCACAAATATAAAAGAGAAAAAAAAGAAAAAAAGAAAGAATTAATAGCAACTGTAGGCCCAAATTTTTCAAAAAATTACAAATGAGTCCCAATCAAATAATTAAAATTAGAACTAAAAAAATAAAAATAAATTCATTTTCTTCCTCCACCCACCCCCCAAAAACCAGATAATTAAATCTTCTTCCCCAAACACTCCATCCCCAAAACCAAAAACTTCTTCACCCGGTGCCACTACCTACAACTCACTTGGCACTCATCACTCATCGGTGAATCAGTTTTTAATTTTTACTTAGACAGCAATTATAATTATTTGGGGCTGAGAACATTACTGATTATTTGTCCAGCTTTTGTATTTTTAGCATGGGAAGGTATGGAGAAAAAAACTATATTGGGGCTTTAATTAAGGATAAGATGACTGTGGGTTGTTATGGAGATGAAAACCGTCACGATGGTAGTCACAATAATGGTGATTGGCGAAGATAATGGTATCACATAGCCAAACGATGGGTTTGAGAAAGATGAGATGAGGGGTGTGATTTAGGTGGTAATGTCAAAGTATGGAGTTGAAGAATTCAACGTTTGTGATTTGGTGGGGGGCAACGACAAAGCTAGGTATTGGTACGAGGATTGGCTACGAGTTTGGAGGAGTCAGTGGTGGTTTACTTTTTATCATTTTAATAGCCGAGGAACTAAAGTGAAATAGTTATTTTTTAATTCTTATATTTTTATTTAGGTCAAATAATTAGATTTTGGTATAGCAAAGGTAAGTATATCAGTATTAGACTCTTTTTATAAGCTTTAATTAATTAGAAGTCTTTGGCTCGGGAAAGAGTTATTTTGTTTAAGAACACATTAAGTTAGACTCAATGAACAAAAACAGGATAAATGGAATTTAACATAATTTATAACCAATTCAATTTTTTCTTCTTGGGAACGTTTAATATGAATATTAATCATATTTTTATAATAATTCTAATTCCATTATTAGAAATTAATTCTTATTTAAATTCTATCTTTGTAGTTTTTAGTGAATCAACTTTTGGTAAGATAAGTATTAATTATATATTTTGTACCAATCCAAGTACTTGTGTCATAGTATGAATTGTTTTATCAAAATTCAATTCCTATCAAAGTTTGGTACACGTTTTCTTCCATCACAATTGAACTGGGACCCAACTACTTTTTTTTTTTACTATAAAGACTGTGCAATTGTCCCATAATTCTCCACTAAGAAATGTTACACAGCTGACAATAGAGATAGAGAGAGAAATCTCGAAAAAAAGTCATCACTATTTTATTGACGCAGTCGAGAAAGTAAAAAGGATATTGGAATCATGTCGAAAATTCATTTTATATGAGAAGATAAGATACTTTTGTACAAGTGATTTGTTTCTTTATATTTTTATATATTCAATTAAATATGCATTAATTGTTAGTGAACCTTTAGGTTCATTAATAAAAGATATGAAATTCTTTGGGAATTTAAGAGGACCTAAAATGGGTGTGTCGTATGGTCACCGATATACTCCATAAGAAAGAGTGGTATGAAGTGTTTATTCATTTGTTATATATAATTGTGTACGGAACTGCAAATATGTTACCGGGTATTTTAAAATACTCACTCTCTTACAAAATTTTATAGGTTAGTTCGAGTCTATTGGAATTGTGGTGGGATGTAATGTGGACTGCCTAATGGATTCGAAAACGAAAAGTATTAATTAATATTTTGGATTCAATCTTGATTGGCATTACATTTTCAATTGATTTATTAAGATTTTTGTATCTTTATATTATTTTTGATGAGGTTAAAAAATATTTTATAATATAAATAAAAAATAAAGAATATAGAAATATTTAATTTCTTCCTACAAATTCTTTTTTAGTAGCATACAAATATGCTTTCCCCGCAAAAAATTACTTGTAGAAAAATAGGGTTTAGCCCACAAAATAATTTGTTCCATGTTGTCATGAACTTTTAATTGTAGTGGAAAATGTCTATATCTTGGCCCACAAATAAATTTTCCACACAATATTATTTGTGGGGACAAACGCAATTTAGCCCATAACATAATTTGTAAGGAAAAGCGAAAGCGTTTCGTGGTGAGAAGTAACTTTAGCAGACAAATACTTTGTCAGGGGAAAAACTTATGCGACGAATTGTATTCGTCTCCAAAAGGTTCGTAGGGAAAAACTTTAGCCCACAAATTTCAAAAATTTGTTATCTTTTACCTAACCCCTCAATGTATGTCCCACAAATGTATCTACAAATTTTGTCACCTGCAAATGTTTTTTCCTACAAGTATGACCATTTCCCTACAAATAAATTTTGTAGGGAAAACATAAAATTCTAGTAGTGTAAATCTTTGATTTTGTCTTTAAATTCATTAGTTAATTAAATTTATTTCCAAATCATGTTATTTAGTCAGCTAGTTGAATATTTTTTTAAAGATACAATTTTCTATATTTAGTTTAAATTTATGGATATTTGAGTAGTTTATTTTTAAAGAAATTCATTTTTATTGTTCCGTATTTAATACAAAGAAAAGTAAATATTTGGTAACACTTCAACATTTATGAAATTTTGGGATGTTACAGATTTTTATCCTAAAGAAGCTGTCGACGTTCTGGAGTTCATGGTGGTCAAAATGCAAATGCACGGTGAGAGGTGGCAGTGAAGAAGTTATTGGGAGTGGGGTGGGGAAGAGGGGTGTGTGGGTCTAAAGAATTAATTTTGTTATTATTATTATTTTAATTGTTTTATATGCAAATATATAAAATAACTATTTTGCTCTCTTAAAATGTTGAAATTGTAATCAAACTTAATTTTGGAGGTCAACTAACGGTATCTTAGATGGAAACCGTTGGAAAGGGTCTCACTTGCAACTTTTGATTTGGATAAAATTTTGGCCTATGGTTGCAATTAATTCTTTATTTTGTTTCTTTTCTTTTTGTTTTATTTAAATAAGAGGCTATATTTGCCATTTCACGATTTTTATTGAGAAAATGGATGAAAAGAATATTTTCCACAATGAAAAGTGTTAAAAGGGCTAAAAATGCAAAAATTGAAATGTGGTGACGTTTTGCACACTAAAGACCAAATATAGAGATGTTTTGTGTTAACGAACCTAATATTTACTCTCAAAACTTTTTTTCCAAATCTCCCAAATATAGGAGCATCGAAGATAAAATGGTAATACTGTTTGACTAATCCTAAATATATATATATATATATATATATATATTAACTTAGGACTAGAGCATTTATATTTCATAAATGACAACATTATAACATGGTTTATGCTGTGACCATTAAATCTATTCATTCTTCAATTTCCCTTATTGAATAAATCAAAACTGTTAAAACTGTCAAATTGCCAAGAAACACCTACCTAAATCTATAGACATGTTTTTCTTGCATTCCAACATGGCTTCGAACTCTGATCAAGACTTCGATGAAAATCGTTGGTTACTTAATAGTCATTGAATCCCAGAGATCGATGAAATTGAAGAAGATCATTGTGATATTCCTGTCTCAATCTTCAAAGTCCCAAAAACCCTAATGGAGACTAACCGGATTACTTCGTGCCACAACAAGTAGCAATAGGCCCTTGTCACGACATCTATGAAATAGAGAGGTATAAACTTGCTGCAGCTAAAAGAACCCAGAAAAAGCTCCAAAACTTCAAATGCCAACATTTAGTAGATCAGTCCAGAAAGTTTGAGCCTCGATTTCGAACTTTCTACAACGAGTACCTTAATTTCAATCGTGAAACGTTAGCATGGATGATTGCTGTGGATGCATCTTTCTTGCTCGAGTTCCTACAAATATATGTTGTCAAACAAGGTAAGGTACTAACCCTACAATGTTTCATTTAATTGATGTATCAGGGCGAAAATCAGCACATAATGCTATTTTAAGAGATGTGGTGATGCTTGAGAATCAGATTCCATTGTTTTCCATAAGAAAAAATTTAGAGTTCCAATTATCATCGTTGGAAGAAGCAGATAGCACGTTATATTCAATGTTGACGGGATTCTCTAAAGAGCTTTCGCCTTTTAAGACGATACAAGAATGACCTTGGAATATTCTCTCTAATCTTCCTGTACTAATAATTATAAAACAACCTGTTGAATACTTATGGTTTTCTCAAGAAAAAAAAAGAAAGTAAACCAGGTAATGAAACATGTAACTTGAATATCTCCATTAATGGAGGAAATTAATATTCCTTCAGTAACTGAACTCTCAAAGGCCGGTGTCAAATTTTCAGCCACAGATTTAGGCATTTTGAGCATTAATTTCGACGAGAAAACATCTACATTTTGAGCGTTAATTTAGATGGGAACACGGGGGTAGTTCTGAGAAATTTGGTGGCTTATGAAGCCTTGCATCAGGGCCATTGGTTTTTACTCGATACACCGAATTAATGAACAGAATTATCAACACTGAAGATGATGCAAAGTTTCTTAGAGAACATGGCGTAATTTCGAATCAGTTGAAGAGTGATGAAGAAGTAGCAAATTTGTGGAATGGCATAAGCAAGTCTATTAGATTAACAAAGGTATCCTTCTTGGATAAAGTGATTGAAGATGTGAACAAGAATTACAACGGAAGATGGAAGGTTAAAGTTGACAACTTGATGAAACATGTTCCTGGGTCATGGCAGTCTCTCACTTTAGTAGCAGTTATTTTGATATTGCTGTTGATGATCTTACAAGCATTTTGTTCTGTCTATAACTGTGCTCGTTGTCGTAGATCTCATGCCAAAACCATCGAGTAATTATTACTTCTAGCGATTTTATTAGATATTGGATAATTTTTGGGGAATAAATCTAAAATTTCTTGTTTCCACCTAAAATACGTTGAAAATTATAGACTAGTATATATAAGCAAGACGTTGTTTTAAATTTTGAACATTGATAAAAATGTTTATAACCCAGAAAGGGGATCATTCCTCCGACCAAGGGATTTGACAAATCACCACAACCATTAACTTAAAACTAATTTAATGGTCTAGTTATATTTTATTATAACACTTTAAAATTCTACACCAACATCCAAGCATGCTTAAATTGATCTAATAATTCTGCTGGAATTGATTAAGTATAAAACCAATTTCAGATGAATGAGAAATTATGATCCAAAGTTGGAATAAAAAGAGGGAAAGCTAGCCAAGATTTTGCCAAACTCCATCGCTTGCCTAGCACTCAAGCGTTGAGCAAGCGATAAGATTATCACTCGAGCGACAGATCTCTGCCTAAAATAACATCCCTGGCTCTCGAGTGACATGCCAGTAGTAGGCTAGAAACAGAATGAGTTGCACTCCATGAAGGCCAATGAGTTTTGGTGCGTATTTCTTTACTTATACCCTCTCCTCTTCTATAAATAAAACTCTTGGGACGTCCATTAAAACATCCCAAGGATATGCAATTATAGCATAACCTAAAAATTCATATTTCTTTAGCCAAAATTCTGCATAAAAATCTATTTTCATTTCTTGCAAGAAAAGAGTACAAAAGCCATATTTTGCTTCGTTGTTTTTTGTGTTTTGGAGTGCTACAAACACAATACAAACACAAGAAGGTAGTCGTTGTATCTTGGGAGTTTATTACCATTATCCGTAGGTACCACTGAGGGGAAATTTTGACTTAAGGACAAACAGTTCACTTCTTGCCTTGAGTTTGCATTCATTTCCTTGATGTTACTTGGCCTATTTTCATTGGAATTTAATATCATTTCTGTGGTGCTTATTCTTCTATTTCTTGCCGTTACTTTGTCCAAATTTGATAAGGTTGGTAAGTTTGATTTTAAATTCATCACTCAAATCCATTGGCAAGACTAACATGTTTTTAGTGTGAATATCAAATTCTTATTAGGCTTATAAAAGGATGAGGAGGCCCATTGAAAATCATTCAATGACAAACATTGAGAAAATTAAACATAGTGAAAAGATTAGACGTTTAGTGGGACGGCCAAGAATCATTTCACTATTATACATCAACAAATCTTGATTGCTACGGACGAAACTCATTTTCCATTTCCTTCTGAGCAAATAAAAACTTAGATAACCCTATTTGTACACTTAGCCCTTTTTTGGGACCATTTTTTCAAATTATAACGAACTTAATAGTAATTTTTTGAAAAATGTATGGTTAAAAAGAAAGAAGTTTTTTTTTTAGATTTACGTATAATATTATTTTATTAAAAAATGTATGGTTAATCAGAAGAGAAAGAAAAATAAATTTTAATTTAATGGAGGCCAAACACGAGCTTAAATTGCACATTGTTGTTGACATTATGTGATGTGACAAACAATCTGATCATTTATCTGAATGAGAATTTATTCAAAGAAATGACTAGATTATTTGCTACATCACACATATCAACAAAAATGTCAATCAACAAAATAGCGTGATTGAATTTGGATCGTGGACTGCCAAAATGATTATATATGTTAACTCTGACCCAAAATTTAATAATTGAGCTCAGATTGCGTTAATTTCAATTTTGGTCATTGCTCTTTCTAGTGAAATCTCAATTAAGTCACTTGACTACAATTTGTCACAATCAAATCACTAAAATTTAATTTCATTGCAATATTATTCACTCTATTAATCCTCATTACTAAGAATTTAATATATCCACCCACCATTAGCTTCTGTTTCTCGATTAATATGCTACCTAATTATGTCGTGGCTGCAAAATTTTTAAATTGGGGGTAAAATGAGCTCAGTGCTTTCTCTTGTTAGATCAATTACTAACAAATAGAGTATAATTTAACCCCAGTTTGATTTGAATAAAAAATATATATTTTTGGTAGATTTTGATAAAAGTTGGTGAAATGTATAGTTGAAAAATTAATAAATATTGTGAATCCCATTAAATATATTATTGAAAATAAGTTTAAATTGTAAAATTTAAGATATGAAGGCAAACATGGACTTATTTTCTAAATTTACAGAAATAACACGATTATGTGTCACATTCACCTCAAAAACAAATACACATCACATTGATGTAAATTTTGAACATTCATGTAGGATTTCATTAGCAGTAGGGACTGGACAACGAATTAACAAAAACACACTCCAAAACTCAAGATCAATTAATAAGGGCATAAAAAATGATAAACTATTAAATAAAGTATAACAATAAATTTGGATTAAAAATTAATACTTAACAATGATCATATAACAATATATATTTAAAAAATACATATAGTATTTATAACTTCATTATCTTCAATAATTTTCAAGGAAAAAAATCTTGAAGTGGGAAATATATATATATTTTCATTTAAAATGTGTAGTTAAAAGGTAAGAAAAAGTCATGACTCGATTGAATGGCTATTTTTAAGAAAAATAATTTTAAAAATTCCACCCAAGCATGCTTTGATTATACTTTAATAAAAGAATTAATTTGTTTACTGCATTGGGCCACCAAGCAGAATACAATATGAGCGTGTGATAAACATGGCACTACATATTGTAAACAAATCAAAATTAATTAATTAATTTTTAACTATTTCACCATATTCAATTCAACTCCAATTTTGCAGCATACAAGGCTAAAAGTATTTGGCAAATTTTCATTGTGTGTCCTCAACTTATTTTTGATGTTAGAAGTTTACACCGTCCCCACCCTTTTTTTGCCCAAAATTGGTTCTGAAACATCCAAATTTGTGACAACTTGATCCTTAGTAAATTGCCTCTGTGCATGTTATTTTTCAAAAAGTATGAGTAACAAGAAATTTTCTTGACGAGTGGCAAGAAGTGAATTATAATTTAGAAAACGTGAGTACTTTCAAGATTATGTTGATTATACGTTTTGGATATTCACAAAATTAGATTTAATGCTTACCTAATAGATTCACTCTAGAAATTTCGACACGTACACTGAATGAGGCAAATAGGTATTTTACTAGGGGACCGTGCTCTTCGGCCCTGGCTTTACCATGAAGGGGTGGCTGCCCCCCAACAGCTGCCCCTCCAATAGGGGGCACCACTTGGATTTGGCCCTGGTCTTTAAGCTGGGCCAAATCATTTTACCCTTTACTAGGACAGGGAATGGTCAGCGGTGAGGACAAGTGGCATGGCAATGACACTAGGGACCTATGCTGTAGGACATAGGTGGATAAAAATGCCCCTAAAAAAAAAAAAGGATCACCTACAAGACGCATGCAACTTTGATTAAAAAAACAAAATTATCTAACGATTTCAATGTGCCTAACTTTGTGAAGGTCAGGGACCTAAAGGCCTCAAAAATTTAACACAAGCGCTACTCACAAAAGTTGGGAGTTCAAGAATAGATTTTCATTTTTGTGTAATATATTACAATTTGCGAAAGAGACGCTTTAAGAGTTTATAATATCATAATACTACAATACAAATGCTTGCAAGAAGTACAGAATAAAATATTTTGAACTCAAGATTTGTTGGCTTGGAGTAGAGCTTATCCATGTAAACGCGGACCCAAACAAATGTTTCTTTTTTAGAAAAATAAAGAAGATTCACGTTTCTCGCGTGGGACAAAGTTGATTCACTGCCAGTCACAGTCAAAGGCCAGCATCACTTTGGTATATTTTCTTTTGGGCATCTTTGATTTGTCTTAATGGACAAGATTAGATGCTTATTTGTTTAAGTTACTCCAGAATTTTATAACAAAAATAATCTTCATTGAGATCACACTTTTAGCATTAATTTTAAATTGCATCAAAGATCTTTAATCTTCATTTATTATCGTATATATATCATAAACTTATTGAAGATCTCATCTAAATAACAGAGTTTTCGTCTTGCTTCTATCTACTTCTCTTTTTTTTTTTTTTTTTTTTTTTTTCCTCTTCTTTTTTTTTTTTTTTTTTTTTTTTTTTTTTTTCAAGTTATCATCAACCCTCTATTAATTTTCACATCTTGTTTATAGAGAAGATTTTCGTCCAAAATGTTTGTTATGAGAGCCGAAAAGACATATTTATCTCTCCTTTTTTTTTAAATAATTGAAATAAATAATAAATACAAAAATGTTAAATAAAATATTTGTCCATCTTTTCAATGCATGCAAGTAAAATATTTGTATTAAAATCATGATTTGACATAAAATATGTTAATTAATTGAAGGTTAAGAATGACAATGTGATGAGAAATGAGTTGAGGACATAAAAGTAAAAGTGAGCAAATATTGGAAACCTTTCTTTTAATTAAAATATAGTGTAGATATAAAAAATTATCATGTGAATATAATTACCCTTTTTTGGATGAAACCGTCAATAGGGACTAAATGAGATAACTAATGGAAAACTAATGATAAAAATATGATGAAAAAAAATGGAAGACATTTTTAGTGCAATAAAAAACCGTGGAATAAAAGAAAGTTATGGTAACAATTTAATGCCCGTAAATAATGTCCGTTTTATAATTCTCTAGTCAAAGATACCTTTCACACTTCAAAAGTGTTATAAATTTTTCATCTTTCTTTTTGCATGAATTTTGAATAATCTAAACATTTTCGCTAAAATAGGCAAAGTTACGAATTTTCAATTGATAAAAACACTTTAGTATTCCTCATCAAATTTGCATAGATTGCCTAGATGATATTTTAATTAAAAGAAAATAAACTTATTTTGCATGAACATATCTGAATTTTTTTTTTTTTTGGTTGCATATTTTTTTTTTGGACAAAAAAATTATTATAATAAGATTTTTTGCTATTTTTATTTGATGTGACAATTGTTAAAACTTCAACATTTATTTATTTATTTATTATTTTCTTGTTGTTTGTTAATGCTCTAATATATTATACAGTCTACTTTATTAAACTAGTCTCATGTGTTCCTTTAATAACACGACATAATTTTTTTGTTTATAATTTTGGTTTAGCACAGATTGGCTTCTTAAATGTAGACAAGTCCACACGTTATGAGTCACTGTGAATATCGATATATCTCCTCATGTTTATTTGTCTATTAATAGCCATTTCATGCCTTATTTTCATCATGCTATAAAACACGAGCATTTCCGGTACTCAGAACAAAATTACTATGTCTTTCTCTAAGCCTAATATGAACACAATCTCGAGTTTTCATTCCAGCGCCGGCCGGGGAATTGGCTCCAACATCGACGAAGGGAAATGGGTTGCTTACATTCGTCGAACCCTAGAGGAAGAACTTGAAGAAGAGACACAAATTCCAGCTAGTATCTTCAGTGTTCCAAAAACCCTATTGCTGAGTGATCCGGATTCTTACATCCCACAAGAAGTTGCCATAGGCCCTTACCACTGTTTCCGTCCTGAGCTTTACAGCATGGAGAAATACAAACTTGCTGCTGCACAAAGAAATCAGAGAGAAATCCCAAACAAAAAACTCCAATGTCTTGTTGATCAATACCTCAAATTCGAGCTCAAGATTCGAGCTTACTACCATAAGCCGTTAAACTATAGCGGCGAAACTTTAGCATGGATGATGTTGGTGGATGCATCATTCTTGTTCGAGTTCCTTCAAGTCTGTGCTATCGGAAAAGGCAAGGTGCCAACTAATGTTCCATCAGGAATGTCACATTTGATTGAATTAGCTGCAAATAAGGCAGCAAATAACGCCATATTTAGAGATATTCTAATGCTCGAGAACCAAATTCCATTGTTCGTGTTGAGGGAATTGTTAGAATTTCAGTTCCCATCATTAGAGTTGGCAGATGAATGGTTACTTTCCATGTTACTTGGACTCGGCAAAGATCTCTCTCCATTCAAGATGGTGGAAGAATTCCCCAAAATCCAGCTCATGGATTGTGTTCATTTACTCGATTTTGCATACCGTTTTATCGTGCCAAAGTTGGAGGAACAATCTCATGATCATCATATAACTGAAATTGAGGAAGATGGTGAATCAAAGGAAGGCGAGAAGGATTCTTTCACAGGCGAACCGAGTTACGTTAGGCGGCTAGTTAATGAGGTATGGAATATCCTTTCTAAATTAGGAAAAGGACCAGTTCAATGGATCAAAAGCGTAATCTTTTCAAAACCTTTAGAAGTGCTTGTGAAGTTGCCTTGGACCATTATATCTAAGGTTCCCGTCTTAAATATGTTAAAACAACCGTTGGAACAAGTATTCAGTGCCTTATATAAAGGAGGGGAGAAGAAAGAAGATGAAGATTCTGACTCAAATGGTAACACAGAAAAACATCCATTGATAGAAGAAATTAAAATCCCTTCTGTAATTGATCTCTTTGAAGTCGGCGTGTGCTTTATGCCAACTAATGAAGGCATCCAAAGCATTAATTTCGACGTAAAAACAGCCACGTTCTATCTCCCTATCATTAGTGTAGATGTGAATTCGGAGATTGTTCTAAGAAACATGGTTGCATATGAAGCGTGCCGAGTATCAGGGCCGATGGTTCTGACTCGTTACACAGAATTAATGAATGGGATCATTGACACGGAAAAAGATGTGAGCTTTCTTCGCGAAAGAGGGATTATTATAAACCGTTTGAAGAGAGATCAAGAGGTGGCAGACCTCTGGAATGGAATGCATAAGTCTATTAGATTGTCAAAGGTGTCTTTCATAGACAAAGTGATTGTAGATGTGAACATGTATTACAATGGAAGGTGGAAGGTTAAATGTGGAAAATTCATGAAGAAATATGTATTTGGTTCGTGGAAGATTCTCACATTTCTTGCTGCTATTATGCTGTTGTTGCTCATGTGTTTACAGGCATTTTGCCAGGTCTATAGCTGCAGACGTCATTTTCCTACCAAAGCCCTTGAACCCGGGGTGACTAACTAGAACTTTTTCCTCGCCTTACCTTCTCATGGTTTTTAAAGGTCATGTTTGTATCTCATATTATGTGTGAAACATATGTATTTCTTTGTTTTTGTTAAAAATGAAATATATTTGTTACTTTTGGTGCATTAAAATGACTCTTAATTCACTAAGGATTATTCATTGGGGGTGCCATAAGGCTTACACATAGCACAACCCATTCACTAATAAGTGGATTCTTTCTTGCTTTGTTTGAAGTCTAAGAAATTTTTCACTCTCATTTCCACGTTTGAAAGCTCGCATCACATGTCAGAGTCCCATATGCTAGCTTTTTCCCTTTTTCTTGCACTTAGGTTTGAAGTTTGGAGAACACTTGGATCATCCAATTAAATACTCCGGGCCCAATGAACAAGGATGAAGAAATTTCAAAGAAGGGTGTATTTTTTGGAACCCGTGTTTAAAATAAAAATATATATATATCATATTGTAATGTTTTATATTTTCTTTTGTGGTCGAATAGATATTGCTTATCTATTTGTATATTTTAAATAATTATTATATTTATGTTATTTGAGTATGGAATTAAGTGTATTCGATCATTTTGCGGTATTATGAATTGGGTCTGTAGAGAAGCATAAAGAGATACTAGAATTTTTTTGTCCTAGAATGGTGAAACGAAGGTTGACATATTGTGTTAATATGGTCTCAATGACAACAATTCTATTAATTCGGATATGTGGATCAGGGGAGCTATGGCAATAGTACATTTGGATGTGTACTGAACATGATCAATGTTTGAAGTCTAATTATATAACAAGGTTATTAGCACAAAACGTCTGTACGTTTAGAATTTATTGTGCAAAACGTTCCTGTGTTTCAATTTATTTTGCTTTATTTTTTATCTTTGCATTTTCATCCATATTTTCACCTTCCATTACAGAAATAACTCCTTTCATCTATTTTTATTCAATTTCTTATTAAAAGTTTTAAAATGATGAATATATACTTCTATTTAAATAAAACAAAAAGAAAAATAAAGAACTAATTATAATCATAGTTTCAAAAATTATTTATTTATTTATTTTTAATTCAAACGAGTCTTTAATAATTTTTTAAAAAATTATCTTTATTTCTCATTCCCTCCACTGCCACCACCACCATCGGGTTAAATCTGCGATGACCAATAGTGAGTGGTCTGATATTACAAGAAAAATTAAACAAAACAAAGCATTTTGCCAGGTTTATAGCTACCGACACCTTGTTCTTAATAAAGCCTTGAACCCTCAACGACCAACTAGATATTTGACTCGAGCCCCAAATTTTCCATACTGTCCAAGGTTTTTAAAGGTCATGTTTGTATCTCATGTTATTTGTGGAACATAAGTATGTATTTTTTCTTTTTTCTTTTTTTTTAAAAATTTGTTACTTTTCGTGCATTTGGATGACTTTCACTAAGTGGACTCTTTCTTGCTTTGTTTGAAAGGCTACGATATTGACTCTCATTTCCACGTTCAAAAGCTCACATCACGACAGAGTCCCACATGCCAGTTTTTCTTGCACTTAGGTTTGATGTTTGGAACATGCTTGGAGCCTCCCAATTAAATACTTCGGGCCCATGCATAAGGGAAGAAGAAATTTCAAGGAAGGGTGTATTTGGTAGGGGTACTTTTAAGTTTGGCCGTATCAAATTTATCAATTTTCACTTTGACTTTTGAATATTTCCACTATGACCTCTTGCTTGTTAAAAGACAAAAATGCTCTTAAATATGTTGTACAATTACATAATATTGTTTTGTTTAAAAGACATTATTACCATTTCACTTAACAAATAAAAGTCAAACACTTCCTACTTAAAATTTCAAACCAAGATAACTTTTTCATATCTGTTTATTCCAACATATATAAAATTTCTTTCATCTATCATCCTCTTCAACCTCAAGATTTCAATAATTTATCGAACGTTGAATAAGGAAATATTTTTTTATATCAATCACTTCGAATCGATAAGTATATTTATATATGTTTAATTTCATTTTCGTTAGATTAAGTACACGTTTTAATCCAAAAATCTTATGTCTGCATAGTAATACTTGTATAAAATTTTTTTACCAGATCTATGATTTTTTTAAGCATGAACAGGAAAAAAAATCATCAGCATATTGAGACCGACCAGTTGTTAAAAGCCATTTTAAAAAAAAAGAACAGAAACAAAAAAACAAAAAAAAGGAGGAAAGAAGGGAGAAAAAAAAAAAGAAAAAAGGAAGTTAAAATTAAAATTAAAAAAATTACAGGAAAAAATGAAAAAAAAAAGAACAAAAAGAAAATATAATGAAATTAAAATTAAAAAAAATTACTTTTTATCATAAAATGAAAACAATTAAAAAGAATTTTAAATCAAACTACCAATTATATTTATAATTTAAATTAAAAATAAATTTTATAATAATTTTTAAAAAATAAAAAAAACAAAAAATTTAAAAAAGAAAAAGAAAGGAAAGAAAACAAAAGAACAAATGAAAGATAAAAGAAAAAGAGCAAAAAATAGGAAAGGAATAAAAGAAATTAAAAAAAGGACTGTCGGCCCAAACTGACTGTAAAATTGCTGGCTGGATAGGCTATTTATTTCATAGGCGGCTAGGCCGACTGTTTAACTGTTGGTGAGAGCCGAATGTTCACCGACAATTTCAGCAAGCTTAAACTCAAAACGGTCCCTAAAATTCATTTAACATCCATAAATCTACCCAAATAATGTCTTATAAGTCACTTATACACATTATACATAAAAATTTAATGCAAAATTCACAAAACAAATAAAATGAAAAATCATTAGTTTAAACAAAAAAACAAAAAAATTATGTTGAAGATAATGAACGAATTTTGTGGTGGTCGGTGTTAGGTAGATTGTGAGGACTCAACTCTTGATCGAATCCCGATTGTAAATGTGTAAATTTTTTTCTTGCTTTTTTCTTTCCTTTCTTTGATGGTAGAAGATGGGGGTATTTTGGGAAATGTCATATAAGAACCTATTTTAATTTTTTTCTTTTTTCTTTTAAATGGTCAAAGGCCATTGTGGAAATGACTGGATCAAATGGTCATTTCCTTGTATTTGCTCGTGTATTCGTTAAGACATGTCTAAAAGTATAAAGATCATTTTATAATGTTTAATATTTTGTTTTGTTGACATTGAATAAATGTTTTGTTTTTATTTATTTGTATATTTTAAATGTTTGTTGTATTTATATTATTTGAACTTGCGATGAAGTGTCTGACTCTCTGTAATACTCTGAATTGGGTGCATAGAGAAATGTAAAGAGATACTAGAACTTTTCCATCCTAGAATGATGAGACGAGGGGTTGGTATACTATTTTAAGGGATAATTGCAGTAACAGTCCCAAACCTTTCATATTTTTACAAACTTTACCTTAACCTTTACTTTGTGTCACCCATTGTTCCAAACCTTTAAAAAATTAGAACATGAGGTCCAAATGGATGATTTCCGTTAGTTTAACCGTTAGTTGACAAAATAAACTGACTTTGACCAATTTTAGAAGGGATAAAATTGTAATTTTGAATTAATTTTTTTTTTGAAAAAAAAAAAATCAAAACTAAATCACTGTTCATCTTCTCCTTCATACACCTACCCCCACACCCCACGTCTTGAACCCAACCAAAAATTATATAACTCCAGGTAGTCTCTTTGATATATCTCTAAAAAAAGTTTTGACTTAATTGTATCCCCAATAGAAAATGAAATCCTCCAATATGAAGTAGAACAAAATCTGGGTTGAGACTACTTTCCTACAGGGTCGAATATTCCACAGTTAATCACAAAATAACAGATAGGAAAATATTTTTTTACAACCGAATAGTGACGTCTCATAAACAGAAAACCTAGAGAAAGGGTAAAAAGATCTTGGCTTGGATTAAGGTCTTCTCAATTATTTTGAGAATGGGGATTATTGTACTAGTGTGCTTTGGCAGGGATAAAACAAAAATCAGGTTACGAGTTATTCAATCACCTAGATCAGAAACTACACATCCTATATAAAACCAATTTCCCCATATTAACCCTTCCACACGCACAACTCCATATAAAAGCGTCTCAACTAATTAATTAGCATTTTGACATAGGGCCCGTTTGACATAACTTTTGAAAAACCAAAAGTAGCTTCTATGACTAAGATGCTTTTGGGTCTGCTTGTCTAATTTTCTGGAAGCGCTTTGCTCGATTAGAAGAGTTTTTAGAGGAAGCTAATCCGCTTCCTTAGGAAGTTATTCTAGAAAAAGCGGAAGCCCAACCAAACAGGACCATAATTAGACTTGCTGGCAACTTGAGCAACCACACTCATTTTCACTTATCAGAAAAAATGAAGTGCTATTTACTTGTTAAGATAATGAATATATAATAACCCGTCAGATATTTTGACTATCAAAAGAAGTAAAATAAGGGCAGCTTGGAAAAATGAACAGGAGAGAGAAAAATATATTGTGTTATGTAAGAAACTACATTTATTTTTAATATTTTCCACCATTTTGTAAGCCAGATAATAGTAAAAAAAAAAAAGGGGGGGGCCAAAAAAAAAAAAAAAAAAAAAAAAAAAAAAAAAAAAGAGCCAAATCGTGGCACATAAAATCCTTGTCTATCAAAGACGTTTTTATCACAGCTTTGCAAGTTGTCAAGTTCGCATGAATTTTTCCGTATTGCTCTCGGTTTTACCTCACTATTCGGCTGAATAGGGTTCACTACTTTAACCCCTCACTCATGGATTCTACTCTTAAACGCCCCAAGTAAGAATATTAATTATTTATTTTCTTAGTGTGTGTGTGTGTCTATATAAATATATATATTTTTTCTCCTTGTCAACCACAATTACCATTGAACCTTTTGGATAGAATCAGATTCCATTATTTTCCTTAAGAAAAATTTTAGAGTTCCAATTATCATCGTTGGAGGAAGCAGATAGTGCGCTATATTCAATGTTGACGGGATTCTCTAAAGAGCTTTCGCCTTTTAAGAAGATACAAGAATGGCCTAATTTTCAGGTTGTGGAGTGTGCACATTTGCTAGATCTTTTGTACCATATGATTGTCCCAAAATTAGAGGGGTCGTCCGAAATGGCAGAATCCGAGGAGAGAAAAGATGAAAACGAGAAACAAGAAAGCGAAAAAAAAAAATTTGGAAAAAACTTTTTCGAGATTGAAGGCAAGTCCTGTAAGTTTGATCAAGAAATTAATTTTTTCGAGACCTACTCAAGTAATATTTAAATTACCTTGGAAAATTCTCTCTAATCTTCCTGTAGTAATAATTATAAAACCTGTTGATTACTTATGGTTTTCTCAAGAAAAACAAGAACGTAAACCAGATAATGAAACATGTAACTTGAATATCTCCATTAATGGAGGAAATTAATATTCCTTCAGTAACTGAACTCTCAAAGGCCGGTGTCAAATTTTCAGCCACAGATTTAGGCATTTTGAGCATTAATTTCGACGAGAAAACATCTACATTTTATCTCCCCACAGTTAATTTAGATGGGAACACAGAGGTAGTTCTGAGAAATTTGTTGGCTTATGAAGCCTGCAATGCATCAGGGCCATTGGTTTTTACTCGATACACTGAATTAATGAACGGAATTATCGACACTGAAGATGATGCAAAGTTTCTTAGAGAACATGGCATAATTTCGAACCAGTTGAAGAGTGATGAAGAAGTGGCAAATTTGTGGAATGGCATGAGCAAGTCTATTAGATTAACAAAGGTATCCTTCTTGGATAAAGTGATTGAAGATGTGAACAAGAATTACAATGGGAGTTGGAAGGTTAAAGTTGACAACTTGATGAAACATGTTCCTGGGTCATGGCAGTCTATCACTTTAGTAGCAGTTATTTTGATATTGCTGTTGATGATCTTGCAAGCATTTTGTTCTGTCTATAACTGTGCTCATAGTCGTAGATCTCATGCCAAAACCATCGAGTAATTATTCCCTCTTATTCACCTTAATTTTATTTCAAAAATATTATTTTCGTGATTGGAATGACTTCTAGCGATTTTATTAGATATTGGATAATTTTTGGGGAATAAATCTAAAATTTATTGTTTCCACCTAAAATACGTTGAAAATTATAGACTAAGTATATATAAGCAAGACATCGTTTTAAATTTTGAACATTGATAAAAATGTTTATAACCCACCAAGGGATTTGACAAATCACTGCAACCATTAACTTAAACTAATTTAGTGGTCTAGATATATTTTATTATAACACTTTAAACTTCTATACTGACATCCAAGCATGCTTAAATCGATTTAATAATCCCGTTGGAATTGGTTAAGTATAAAACCAATTTTAGATGAATGAGAAATTACAATCCAAAGTTTGAATGAAAAGAGGGAAAAGTAGCCAAGATTTTGCCAAACTCCATTGCTCGCCTAGTGCTCAAGCGTTGAGCGAGTAGTAAGACTATCGCTCGAGCGATAGGTCTTTGCTTAAAATAACATCCTTGGTGCTCGAGCGACACACAACAATAGGCTAGCGACGGAATAGGGTGCGAACCTTCATGAAGGCTGGTGAGTTTTGGGGCGTATCTCTTCACCTACACCCTCTCCTTTTCTATAAATAAAACTCTTGGGACGTCCATTAAAACACCCTAATGATATGCAATCATAGCATAACATAAAAATTCATATTTCTTTAGCCAAAATTTTGTATAAAAATCTATTTTCATTTCATGCAAGAAAAGAGTACAAAAGCCATATTTTGGTTCGTTGTTTTTGTGTTTGGAGTGCTACAAGAACAAGAAGATAGTCTTGTATCTTGAAAGTTGATTACCATTATCCGTAGGCACCGTTGAGGGCCAAAATTGGTTTAAGGACAAAGAGTTCAATTCTTACCTCGACTTTGCATTCATTTCCTTGGTGTTACTTTCTCTATTTTCATTGGCATATTAATATCATTTTTGTGATATTTATTCTTCAATTTCTTACCGTTACTTTGTCCAATTTTCGTAAGGTTGGTAAGTTCGATTTCAAATTCATCACTCAAATCCATTGGCAAGACTACAAATCCAGGTATGATTCTACTTTCTTCTTCTCAACCCGTTTCTCCTAGGCATTCCTCTTCAAGAACAGAAACGCCAACCTAAAAGTTGCCGGCAGCTTAGTGACGGCAATTTTAGACGTGCTTAGTGCAACAACTCACTTGAAGCGGTGGAGAAGGTTGTAAGATGGCAACGTATTGAATAAGCGGTGGTAATTGACGGCTTTCGAGTGGGGTTAATTAGGGATTGGCCCCAACCCGCTTCTGCATAAATGAAGATGGGAGGTGGGAGTTCTCGTCGGGGGAGAAGGGGAAGTAGAATGTGGTCCTCCCCTAGAACCCGTCATGTTGCCATTCTTATTTGATACAACTACATAAAATGTTATCCCAGATAAATTTAGTTTTCAGAAGTGGTTAAAGGCCATTATACATTATAAATAACCACTAAAAAAGTTCGTCTCGAAAGAAATCAAGGGTACAATTTTTTTTTTTTTTTTCTTTTTAGATAGCTAAAAAAAAGTTCATCTGTTATGTAGTTATCATTTTCAATTTTTTTTTATTTTTTAAAAAAGGTCAAAAAGATTTCAAATAAAATAAAATTGAGTTATTTCCATTCTCTGAGCTGCATTACATTGCTATTCATAAGGTTCTTTGTGGGGAAAATTTCATATATACCATACTTTGAGAATCCACTTTCAATATTGACAAACTTGAGGATTTTGTGCAAAATTTAGGTCATAAATAAAAATATGGTATATTTTAATAAAATTTATTATGACTTAATTAAGGGAAACTAAAATAGGTAATATATCAAATTGATCTAAATCTATATGAATTCCTAGAATAGAGGATTCATATATATTTTGCATGAATTCCATCTCTCCATTCAGCTAAACAAAAACCCCATCGCCGATCACCTCTTACAGTTGGACAAAAATCCCAAATTAAATCTTCATAAGAAAATATTCATCCAGCCACAATTCGATCATGCTCTTCATTGAGCAAGATCAGTGCAGAGCTATTTATGTCTTTTGCATCTTTTACTTTTCCATTGAATTGGTTGGTTGAACCGTGTATAAATACCAACTGTATTGTTACTTTTCATTTGATTGGAATACAACAGAATTTTCCCACCTTTCCTTCTTCTTTCAATCTCTCTTACTGCCAACTTATCATGGTATCAGAGCATTGAGATTTTCTGGCAATGGCGAGAGAATCTAACGAGCAAGCAGAAGCTCAAAATCAGTCCGATCACATTGATTCGCCAATCGATTACACTGGAAACATCACTTCTATGGTTAATCGTTTGATAAACGATCCAAACAGTCCATATTATCTCCATTATGGTGATAACACAGGGATGCAACTTATGTCTGTGTTATGCAACATGGAGTCACACAGTCACCATGGCTCTTAGTGTTAAAAACAAAGAATGATTCATTGATGGATCCATTGTTAAACCTCCTGTAGATGATCCGCTCTATGGTGCTTGGAAAAGATACAATCACGTAGTCTCTTCCTGGATTATCAATTCCATTCCAAAGGAACTTTACCCAAGTGTGATGCATAATGATTCTGCACGTCAAATCTGGATCGAACTTAGGGATCGATATAGTCAAGGTAATGGTGCTCGCATTTATGAGATAAAGAAGCTGATTGCATCAATTTCTCAAGACAACAGTTCAGTCAATTCTTACTTCAATCGATTTCAAGGATTGTGGGAGTAATTGGACAATTACAGGCTAGACGTTAATAATGCAGATTATAAATTTGTAGATCAAATCATGTAGTTTCTAAAGGGATTAGATAAACGGTTTTCAAGTATGAAAGCTAAATTTTACTGATGGATCCATTGCCCTTACTGAACAAGGTATTTGCATTGATTCTACAGGATGAGAGACAAAAAGAAGTTTCTGCTAAAAGGCAACAGAATTTTGATGTGGCAGCTCTTGCTAGTCGGGTGATTCCTAATTCATATGGCAGTCAAAGAACTAATGCATCTAGTCAAACACAGAAAAATGAAAGACCTATATGTAGCTATTGTGGAATGCTTGGTCATCTCAAGAGAAAGTGTTACAAACTGGTTGGATATCCCTCCTGGCCATAGATTCACTAAAGAAAAGTCCTTAGTTGCTAATGCTGTGGGTCAAGTTTCCCAGGGTAGCAGTTCTGAGGTGATCAATTCCTTTTTGAATCTCACCATTACACTAAACAATTGCCAACAAATTTTGGCTGTGCTTGCTCCACAACTATGAGGGCAACTCTCCACAGGAAATCAACAATCCCAGGAAGTGATATCTTTGCCCTTTCAAGTACCTGACGCCTTTGCATTCTCAGGTAATCGTAGATATCCTAATGTTCCACAATTCCAGGTAAATGGGTTATTGACACAGGAGCTTCAGAGCATATGTTTTGTTCAGCTAGCCAACTAACTACTGTGATCAATCAAATTAAGGCTTCTGTGAAGCTACCTAATGGTGATTCTGCTCAAGTCATACATATTGGCATAGTGAAATTGTCTGATACATTAACTTTGACAGATGCGCTAGTAGTACCATATTTCAAGTTCAATTTGATTTCTGCTAGTAACCTTATTATCAAGCATAAATGCTTTCTGGAGTTCTTACATCACTATTGCTTTATCCTGAATCTTTTAACATGGAAGACGATTGGGATAGGCAAGCTTGAAGGTGGTTTATACCATTTTCAGCATTCTGGACATCAGCTCAATGGTCAATCTGCTATCATCACTCAAAAGGCCAAAATAAATTCCATCATTTCTCACAATGTAATTTCTCATGTCTCTTCTAGTAAATGTCATATTGTTACTTCACGTTTGTGTTGTAATAATTTTAATTCTGCTACTTGTAATTTTGTCAGCAAAGTTGATGTCCATACTGATATAGACATTTGGCACTGTCGATTGGGACACATTCCCCTTTCTAAAATGTCATTGTTACATAAAATTGTGCCCGATAATACCTTTGATCAGCATTTGCATTGTAATGCGTGTCCCATGGCCAAACAACACAGGCTGCCATTTCCAAGCAGAGACACTAAAACGTCAAAAATGTTCGATCTCATTCATTGTGATTTTTGGGGACCATATGCAGTTCCTGCATTAGATGTTCCAAATACTTTCTAACTATTGTTGACGATTATAGCCGTATGACATGGACATATCTTATGAAAAATAATTCCCGAACCAAATCCATTATTCAATCATTTTACGATGTAATCCAAACACATTTTCAATACAACATTAAAACCATCAGATCAGACAATGGATCAGAATTTCTATGGAAGATTTCTACCATTCCAAAGTGTCTTGCATCAGTTAAGTTATGTTGAGATACGTCAGCAAAATGGGGTTGTTAAGTGCAAGCATCAACACATTCTTAATGTTGCTCGAGCCATCAAATTCCAAGCTAATTTGCCTTATCTGTTCTGGGGGGTTTGTATTTTAACTGGCACTCATCTTATCAATAGGATACCCACCAATAATCTTGGAAATAAGTCTCCTTTTGAAATGATATATAAAGAAAAACCATCTTACATTCATTTAAAGGTCTTTGGGTGTCTTTGTTATGCATCCACCCTAAAAAGAAACAGGACCAAATTCGACCCAAGGGTCGTACCATGCATATTTCTTGGTGAAAATTACCCAAATCCCTAGTATTAAAATCCTGATTTCTAAAATCAGAAGGAATGTTTAACATATCAAAAATCAGATTTTTTATTTTATAAAAAAATATTTTAATTAATATTTTTATAAAATAAAAATTTCTCCTAACCCAAACCCTATTTCTTGTCTCTCTATCTCTCTCTCTTATAATTATAAAACCTGTTGATTACTTATGGTTTTCTCAAGAAAAACAAGAACGTAAACCAGATAATGAAACATGTAACTTGAATATCTCCATTAATGGAGGAAATTAATATTCCTTCAGTAACTGAACTCTCAAAGGCCGGTGTCAAATTTTCAGCCACAGATTTAGGCATTTTGAGCATTAATTTCGACGAGAAAACATCTACATTTTATCTCCCCACAGTTAATTTAGATGGGAACACAGAGGTAGTTCTGAGAAATTTGTTGGCTTATGAAGCCTGCAATGCATCAGGGCCATTGGTTTTTACTCGATACACTGAATTAATGAACGGAATTATCGACACTGAAGATGATGCAAAGTTTCTTAGAGAACATGGCGTAATTTCGAATCAGTTGAAGAGTGATGAAGAAGTGGCAAATTTGTGGAATGGCATGAGCAAGTCTATTAGATTAACAAAGGTATCCTTCTTGGATAAAGTGATTGAAGATGTGAACAAGAATTACAATGGGAGTTGGAAGGTTAAAGTTGACAACTTGATGAAACATGTTCCTGGGTCATGGCAGTCTATCACTTTAGTAGCAGTTATTTTGATATTGCTGTTGATGATCTTGCAAGCATTTTGTTCTGTCTATAACTGTGCTCATAGTCGTAGATCTCATGCCAAAACCATCGAGTAATTATTCCCTCTTATTCACCTTAATTTTATTTCAAAAATATTATTTTCGTGATTGGAATGACTTCTAGCGATTTTATTAGATATTGGATAATTTTTGGGGAATAAATCTAAAATTTATTGTTTCCACCTAAAATACGTTGAAAATTATAGACTAAGTATATATAAGCAAGACATCGTTTTAAATTTTGAACATTGATAAAAATGTTTATAACCCACCAAGGGATTTGACAAATCACTGCAACCATTAACTTAAACTAATTTAGTGGTCTAGATATATTTTATTATAACACTTTAAACTTCTATACTGACATCCAAGCATGCTTAAATCGATTTAATAATCCCGTTGGAATTGGTTAAGTATAAAACCAATTTTAGATGAATGAGAAATTACAATCCAAAGTTTGAATGAAAAGAGGGAAAAGTAGCCAAGATTTTGCCAAACTCCATTGCTCGCCTAGTGCTCAAGCGTTGAGCGAGTAGTAAGACTATCGCTCGAGCGATAGGTCTTTGCTTAAAATAACATCCTTGGTGCTCGAGCGACACACAACAATAGGCTAGCGACGGAATAGGGTGCGAACCTTCATGAAGGCTGGTGAGTTTTGGGGCGTATCTCTTCACCTACACCCTCTCCTTTTCTATAAATAAAACTCTTGGGACGTCCATTAAAACACCCTAATGATATGCAATCATAGCATAACATAAAAATTCATATTTCTTTAGCCAAAATTTTGTATAAAAATCTATTTTCATTTCATGCAAGAAAAGAGTACAAAAGCCATATTTTGGTTCGTTGTTTTTGTGTTTGGAGTGCTACAAGAACAAGAAGATAGTCTTGTATCTTGAAAGTTGATTACCATTATCCGTAGGCACCGTTGAGGGCCAAAATTGGTTTAAGGACAAAGAGTTCAATTCTTACCTCGACTTTGCATTCATTTCCTTGGTGTTACTTTCTCTATTTTCATTGGTATATTAATATCATTTTTGTGATATTTATTCTTCAATTTCTTACCGTTACTTTGTCCAATTTTGGTAAGGTTGGTAAGTTCGATTTCAAATTCATCACTCAAATCCATTGGCAAGACTACAAATCCAGGTATGATTCTACTTTCTTCTTCTCAACCCGTTTCTCCTAGGCATTCCTCTTCAAGAACAGAAACGCCAACCTAAAAGTTGCCGGCAGCTTAGTGACGGCAATTTTAGACGTGCTTAGTGCAACAACTCACTTGAAGCGGTGGAGAAGGTTGTAAGATGGCAACGTATTGAATAAGCGGTGGTAATTGACGGCTTTCGAGTGGGGTTAATTAGGGATTGGCCCCAACCCGCTTCTGCATAAATGAAGATGGGAGGTGGGAGTTCTCGTCGGGGGAGAAGGGGAAGTAGAATGTGGTCCTCCCCTAGAACCCGTCATGTTGCCATTCTTATTTGATACAACTACATAAAATGTTATCCCAGATAAATTTAGTTTTCAGAAGTGGTTAAAGGCCATTATACATTATAAATAAGCACTAAAAAAGTTCGTCTCGAAAGAAATCAAGGGTACAATTTTTTTTTTTTTTTTTTTTTTAGATAGCTAAAAAAAAGTTCATCTGTTATGTAGTTATCATTTTCAATTTTTTTTTTATTTTTTAAAAAAGGTCAAAAAGATTTCAAATAAAATAAAATTGAGTTATTTCCATTCTCTGAGCTGCATTACATTGCTATTCATAAGGTTCTTTGTGGGGAAAATTTCATATATACCATACTTTGAGAATCCACTTTCAATATTGACAAACTTGAGGATTTTGTGCAAAATTTAGGTCATAAATAAAAATATGGTATATTTTAATAAAATTTATTATGACTTAATTAAGGGAAACTAAAATAGGTAATATATCAAATTGATCTAAATCTATATGAATTCCTAGAATAGAGGATTCATATATATTTTGCATGAATTCCATCTCTCCATTCAGCTAAACAAAAACCCCATCGCCGATCACCTCTTACAGTTGGACAAAAATCCCAAATTAAATCTTCATAAGAAAATATTCATCCAGCCACAATTCGATCATGCTCTTCATTGAGCAAGATCAGTGCAGAGCTATTTATGTCTTTTGCATCTTTTACTTTTCCATTGAATTGGTTGGTTGAACCGTGTATAAATACCAACTGTATTGTTACTTTTCATTTGATTGGAATACAACAGAATTTTCCCACCTTTCCTTCTTCTTTCAATCTCTCTTACTGCCAACTTATCATGGTATCAGAGCATTGAGATTTTCTGGCAATGGCGAGAGAATCTAACGAGCAAGCAGAAGCTCAAAATCAGTCCGATCACATTGATTCGCCAATCGATTACACTGGAAACATCACTTCTATGGTTAATCGTTTGATAAACGATCCAAACAGTCCATATTATCTCCATTATGGTGATAACACAGGGATGCAACTTATGTCTGTGTTATGCAACATGGAGTCACACAGTCACCATGGCTCTTAGTGTTAAAAACAAAGAATGATTCATTGATGGATCCATTGTTAAACCTCCTGTAGATGATCCGCTCTATGGTGCTTGGAAAAGATACAATCACGTAGTCTCTTCCTGGATTATCAATTCCATTCCAAAGGAACTTTACCCAAGTGTGATGCATAATGATTCTGCACGTCAAATCTGGATCGAACTTAGGGATCGATATAGTCAAGGTAATGGTGCTCGCATTTATGAGATAAAGAAGCTGATTGCATCAATTTCTCAAGACAACAGTTCAGTCAATTCTTACTTCAATCGATTTCAAGGATTGTGGGAGTAATTGGACAATTACAGGCTAGACGTTAATAATGCAGATTATAAATTTGTAGATCAAATCATGTAGTTTCTAAAGGGATTAGATAAACGGTTTTCAAGTATGAAAGCTAAATTTTACTGATGGATCCATTGCCCTTACTGAACAAGGTATTTGCATTGATTCTACAGGATGAGAGACAAAAAGAAGTTTCTGCTAAAAGGCAACAGAATTTTGATGTGGCAGCTCTTGCTAGTCGGGTGATTCCTAATTCATATGGCAGTCAAAGAACTAATGCATCTAGTCAAACACAGAAAAATGAAAGACCTATATGTAGCTATTGTGGAATGCTTGGTCATCTCAAGAGAAAGTGTTACAAACTGGTTGGATATCCCTCCTGGCCATAGATTCACTAAAGAAAAGTCCTTAGTTGCTAATGCTGTGGGTCAAGTTTCCCAGGGTAGCAGTTCTGAGGTGATCAATTCCTTGTTGAATCTCACCATTACACTAAACAATTGCCAACAAATTTTGGCTGTGCTTGCTCCACAACTATGAGGGCAACTCTCCACAGGAAATCAACAATCCCAGGAAGTGATATCTTTGCCCTTTCAAGTACCTGACGCCTTTGCATTCTCAGGTAATCGTAGATATCCTAATGTTCCACAATTCCAGGTAAATGGGTTATTGACACAGGAGCTTCAGAGCATATGTTTTGTTCAGCTAGCCAACTAACTACTGTGATCAATCAGTGCTTGCTCCACAACTATGAGGGCAACTCTCCACAGGAAATCAACAATCCCAGGAAGTGATATCTTTGCCCTTTCAAGTACCTGACGCCTTTGCATTCTCAGGTAATCGTAGATATCCTAATGTTCCACAATTCCAGGTAAATGGGTTATTGACACAGGAGCTTCAGAGCATATGTTTTGTTCAGCTAGCCAACTAACTACTGTGATCAATCAAATTAAGGCTTCTGTGAAGCTACCTAATGGTGATTCTGCTCAAGTCATACATATTGGCATAGTGAAATTGTCTGATACATTAACTTTGACAGATGCGCTAGTAGTACCATATTTCAAGTTCAATTTGATTTCTGCTAGTAACCTTATTATCAAGCATAAATGCTTTCTGGAGTTCTTACATCACTATTGCTTTATCCTGAATCTTTTAACATGGAAGACGATTGGGATAGGCAAGCTTGAAGGTGGTTTATACCATTTTCAGCATTCTGGACATCAGCTCAATGGTCAATCTGCTATCATCACTCAAAAGGCCAAAATAAATTCCATCATTTCTCACAATGTAATTTCTCATGTCTCTTCTAGTAAATGTCATATTGTTACTTCACGTTTGTGTTGTAATAATTTTAATTCTGCTACTTGTAATTTTGTCAGCAAAGTTGATGTCCATACTGATATAGACATTTGGCACTGTCGATTGGGACACATTCCCCTTTCTAAAATGTCATTGTTACATAAAATTGTGCCCGATAATACCTTTGATCAGCATTTGCATTGTAATGCGTGTCCCATGGCCAAACAACACGGGCTGCCATTTCCAAGCAGAGACACTAAAACGTCAAAAATGTTCGATCTCATTCATTGTGATTTTTGGGGACCATATGCAGTTCCTGCATTAGATGTTCCAAATACTTTCTAACTATTGTTGACGATTATAGCCATATGACATGGACATATCTTATGAAAAATAATTCCCGAACCAAATCCATTATTCAATCATTTTACGATGTAATCCAAACACATTTTCAATACAACATTAAAACCATCAGATCAGACAATGGATCAGAATTTCTATGGAAGATTTCTACCATTCCAAAGTGTCTTGCATCAGTTAAGTTATGTTGAGATACGTCAGCAAAATGGGGTTGTTAAGTGCAAGCATCAACACATTCTTAATGTTGCTCGAGCCATCAAATTCCAAGCTAATTTGCCTTATCTGTTCTGGGGGGTTTGTATTTTAACTGGCACTCATCTTATCAATAGGATACCCACCAATAATCTTGGAAATAAGTCTCCTTTTGAAATGATATATAAAGAAAAACCATCTTACATTCATTTAAAGGTCTTTGGGTGTCTTTGTTATGCATCCACCCTAAAAAGAAACAGGACCAAATTCGACCCAAGGGTAGTACCATGCATATTTCTTGGTGAAAATTACCCAAATCCCTAGTATTAAAATCCTGATTTCTAAAATCAGAAGGAATGTTTAACATATCAAAAATCAGATTTTTTATTTTATAAAAAAATATTTTAATTAATATTTTTATAAAATAAAAATTTCTCCTAACCCAAACCCTATTTCTTGTCTCTCTATCTCTCTCTCTCTACATTTCTCCCCCACAACAGCGGCCTTCCTCCATTCCCCTCATTCGGTGCATCACTAAGGGAGCACCGGCGCGCAGAAAGATGGCGCTGCTGTTGTCGAAGGCTGTGGAGTCCTTGCTGTAGACGGCGGCGCTGCGAGTAATGAGGCACATCGCCGCGTTGCTGCGGACGAAGTACAGAGGAGCGGTGAGACTGTGTTGTTGCGGTTACATCGAGAAGTCGGCATCTGACGTCGAAGATCTGCAATGCTGGGTAGGCACGGTGTAGATGCGATTCAGATCACGCAGATCGCGATGACGGCGACGTGAGGCTGCAGAAACCCCAAACACAGTCTGTCTATCTCACCTCTCTCGTCGCCGTCACGAGGAGCGCATAAGGCGATGGGAAGAAATGCATTGGTGGCGATGGTTCAGGAAGTTGCGGGTGGTAGTGCTAGCGATGGTCACAAGTGGTTTTGAGTTAGTTTATGGAGTTGGTTTGGTTGTGGTGGTGGTGGTCAGTGGTGCCATTCATTTTTTTTTCCCAAAAATTTTGTTGTGTTGATGGTGTTGCGGGATGAATCTGGAATCGCCAACCAGAGGATGGGTGAATTGTCGGTAGAATGGAGCGATGGTGTGTGTGTTGGCCGAGTTGTGGTGGTAGTTGGCGGTGGCATATCTAGTGGTTGAGGTCGGCATTCACAACGCCGACGTGCAGTAGTTTGTGTCAGCGATTCCAGATTCGGTGTTCACAGGCCAGTGTGCAATGCCTCAAAGCTGCTCATCGAGATGGTCGTTGTGCTTTAGTGTTACAGTGGCGGTGATGTCGATGGTGGTGGCTGTGGGCGATGTTGACGGTGGTTTTATGGCCGTGGTGCGGTGGTTACATGTGTTGTGACCAACTAATAAGTTGAATGTGGCAAATAATTGGTTAATTTGTAATCAATAAATAATACGTGACCTAAAAATTGTGTTTGTGACTTATAATTTATTGAGTTGTGACCGAAAAATTAATCTGTGACCTATAAAATTTTTTATTTATGATCGAAAAATAATATGTGATCTATAAAATTTGTGTTTGTGACTTATAATTTATTGAGTTGTGACTGAAAAATTAATCTGTGGCCTATAAAATTTTTTATTCGTGATCGAAAAATAATATGTGACCTATAAAATTTTTAATTTGTGACCGAAAAATAAGTTGTGACCAATAATATGATAAGTCGTGACTAAAAATTAATCCGTGACTAATTATTTTTGGATTTGTGACCAATAAACAAACTGTGACTTACAAAATTTTTGAAATGTGATCGTAAAAATATTTGTGAAATAAAATTTTTGATTTGTGACCAAAAAATAATTAGTAACTAATTATATTATTAATTTGTAACCAAATTGTATAGATCTGTGACCTAAATATATTTAATTAATTAATTAATTAATTAACTAATTAAATTATAAATAATTTTTAATACAAATATGATTTTAGAAATTTGAAACTTGTTTTCTTGTTTTTGAAATGTGCCATAATTAATTTTTTAGTTATGAAATTTTCCCTATTTCTTGGGTATCCTTATGGCTTGAAGGCTTATAAATTATATAACCTTCAATCCCATCCAACATTTGTCTCGAGAGATGTTATATTCCATGAAACCGTTTTTCCTTTTCATGATTCTGCTTTTCTTAATTCTCAATCTAATTCTCCCAATTTTTCTCAAAATAATCAGTCTCCCATCTCGGTCCTTTACTTCAACTAATATCCCAACAGCTATTCCATCCTCCAGTCATGTTGATGATCATTCTTCTCCTAAGCATTTCTCCATCACACCTATTCCTTCTCCTCCAGAATCACTTTCCAGTGGAGAATTCCCTCTAATTCTTCTCCTCTTGAAGCGTCTCCTTTATAACATAACTCTCCACCTTGCAAGTCTTGCAGAATCTAGGCGTCCTCCATCATATCTCCATAATTGCCACTGTGGTTTGGTGTCTCAGAGTTTTATTCCTCAATCTGATTCTTTGGAAAAAGGTCCTGCATCTGGAAAGCAAGTCACATTTCAAACTACCCAGGCTGTGCTATGTTATCTGCCTCTCATAAAAAATATACACTTGCCCTATCTACTGCCTATAAACCTAAATCTTATGCTAAGGCTTCTCAACATCCTGAATGGTGCAATGCTATGGACACAGAATACAATGCTCAGGTCTCAAATAATACTTGGACTGTCACTAAACTACCTTTTCATAAGAAACCAGTGGCCTACAAGTGGGTTTTTAAGGTCAAGCTTCGTGCAAATGGTTCAGAGGAAAGGAAGAAAGCATGTATTGTAGCCAAAGGTTTCACCCGTTCGATAGTAAAATTGGTCATTCGACTCAAGGTCATCATAGTGTCCTATATGAAGATAGTCATACTTTGGTGATATCAAATATTGTTTTGCCAAAAGTCACTAGTACAATATCGTTCAAGTATGTCAAAAATCATATGAGGATTGTGAATGATCAATAGATGATTTGTCACTATTGGATATTAAGAGATTGTGATCTACATTTATGCAATTATGTTGACATCAAAATCATTGATCAAGGTAAGTACATAAGTCGAAAAGAGTTTCAACTATTATTGACTTGAGAGTGGGATGAAGGGTATGATCAATAATTACAATTAGCACACTTCCATAACTCGTAATTGATCATATCATATTGATGAAAGAGATTATAGTTTCACGACAAACTAACAAGTTTGGTTTTGTCACACCACATGATATTTTTCCTCACATGTATTGCCCTTAATATATTGCTAAATATCAATTTTGGACGACAAATTTGAATTAATTAATCTAGGAGAATAATGATAAATTAAATGGAAGCTCTAATTTATCTTATTTTGCTTAGATCAAAATGATTATTCACGTCGTCCAACATCGTGATCGAAACCTAATGGGTCATACTCAAAAAGGAGAACTAGAATAATGATGTTATGAATTAATTAATTGAAAAGTATTGGAGATTTGTAGAATTAATTAATTGACCTGTGTTTATTAATGGGCTTAAGTTAAATGATTCGATTAATTAACTTATGGACAAAGTTTAAGTAATTAAAAGGAAAAATTCATAAGAGTTTAAGTATTACATATTTCAAAATCAAGAAAACAAGTTTCAAATTTCAAAAACTAGATTTTTATTAAAATTTATTTATGATTTAATTAATTATTTATTTATTTTATTAATTAAATATATTTAGATCACAAATTAACAATTCAGCTAGTCGCTTATTATTTTTTGGTCACAAATTAGAAATATTATGTCACAATTAAAAAATTTTATAAGTCACAGTTTGTTCATCAGTCACAAATCAAAAAATTTATTGGTCACGATTTATTTATTAGTCATAAATCACAACTTATTATACAGTCATAAATTATCAAATTATCGGATACAAATTTACAATTTTTTAGATCACACATTATTTCTTGATCACAATTTATATTTTTTATTAGTCAAATATTGTTTATTGGTCACAGATTAACCAATTTAATTATCACATTCAACCAAATAATTTGTGACCACCATCAATACTTACGACCACCATCTCGCTACTGCCTCCAGAACCACCACCATTATCACCACCTTCGTCGCCAAAACCACACTACCATCGCTTCCCGACAGTTGGTCACACACCCCCCAAATAGTTGGTCACAAACACTTTCATACCACACCACCGCCATGCCAACACTACCAACCGCCGCAAACACTACCACCACTACTATCACCATCGCCTCAGTCATCATCAACTAAAAAAGACCCTAAAGGCCACCTCCACCACCAATTGAAAAACCACATCCATAATCAAAACTAAAACAACTGGTGGTGAACCACAAAAGTAACCAAATTAGTGTAAAACATAGATCTAAAACCACCACTACTAGAGCTGGACAAAACTCCCGAATCGAGCAGTTCTTCTTAAGTTAAATACCCGAACGAGTATCTGAATCAAAAATCGATGGGTTTGATTCGGTTCTCGGTTCTAGATCAAGAACCAAAGAACAGAATCTCCCTAACTTTTTTAATTAATTTATTGGAATAATTAAAAATCATTGAATCATAATTGAGAGTTAGGTGAAATCATTCCCTAGGCTTTATCATCTTGATAATTTGCATTCATCAACTTTATCACAGCAAATCACATTATACTAGTTTAAAACATTCATTCAACCAATCATTTATCTAAACAAAGTAGAAGTCACATAATAGTAGTACTTAGTAGGAATTAGATTACAATCCCTATGGGTTTGACATCCTAACTTCTTTGCTTTGCGGTGTAAATCACGTTGTAGAAAATGCGTAACAAGTTTCTGGTACTGATGCTTGGGATTGTTTAAGTTGATTTTTAATGATATCATTACCAGGTAATTTCTATTTTAATTTAGATTTCTTTTATTTTAATTGTTTTACGGCGCTTGTATCTGGTTTATGCGAAGATTGAGGAGTGTTGGATTACTACCTATTGATCCTGAATCTAAACGAACTTTCAAATTTCTAAAGGATGTTCAGGGGCACAACCATGAAGCAACAGCAGAACAAGATCTACCAATAGCAAATCAATTAATCATAATGTTCAACAAAGGGCGATAAGGGACTACATCATACCAGTTGTCAATGAGAACTACTCCGATATTGTACACCCGACAATAGCTGCAAATAATTTTGAACTAAAGCCAAAGCTAATCCATATGATACAACAAAATCAGTTTATGGGAGCTATAATAGAAGACCCAAATGCTCATCTGGTGGCTTTTCTAGAAATTTGTGATACAGTCAAGATGAATGGTGTTATTGAATATGCCATTAGACTCCACTTATTCTCCTTCTCTTTAAGAGATAAGGCCAAAGCATGGTTTGAGTATTTACCATTTGGTTATATCACAACTTGGGAGGAATTGACTCAGAAATTTCTCACTAAATTCTTTCCTCTATCCAATGCAGCTCAATTATGGAGTAAAATTGGTCAGTTCAGACAAGCTTACTTCAAACCATTCTATGAAGCATGCGAGAGATTCGAAGATCTACTTAAAAGATGCCCCAACATGGTTATCGAGATTGGATGCAAATCGAACTCTTTTACAATGGGTTGAATGGTCAAACATGAATAGTAGTAGACGTTGCAGCAGGAGGTACAGTGATGTCCAAGAGTGTAGATGTTGCCTATTCATTACTAGATGAGATAACTACTAACAGCTATTAATGGCTAACTACGCATTCAAGAGCAAAAAAAGTTATTGGCCTTTATGTAGAGGATCCCGTTACCTCCCTTACAGCTCAAACGTCATCTCTCACTAGTCAAATAGCTGTATTGACATCACAGGGAAGAAGAAAATAAATTCCATCATGGCCTCCTCCACTTTATACTATGCATCTAAGTTAGAGAAGGAGGAAGTCCAATATATGAATGGCAGAAACTTCAATCAGAGAGGAAACTATTAAGCAAACCAGTACCATCCAAGACTGCAAAACCATGAGAACCTCTCTTATGGTAACAATGTGAATGTGCTGCATCTCCCACCTACATACAATACTCAGCCATCTGAAGGGAAGCCATCATTAGAGAATATATTGGGAATCTTCATTTCAGAGACCGGGTCGAAGTTCAACAATGATAAGTCAAGACTTGACAACATTAAGACACATACGACCAACTTGGTGGCCATAGTGAAGAATTTGGAGATGCAACTTAGTCAGATAGCAACTGCGACACAGAGATTCATGAGGAAGAAAATCAAATTGAAGAGCAGAAGATCAAAGCAAAGGTGACAAAAGAGATTTATAAGCCTTACATAATCTCATTTCTAGACAAACCACTTATCTTGAAGCCCCAGTTACCATTCCCACAGAGATTCATAAAGAAGAAAATTGATGAGCAGTTTGCAAGGTTCCTGGAGGTCTTCAAGAAAATCCACATCAACATTCCTTTTGTGGATGTCTTGGTCCAAATGCCTAACTATGTCAAGTTCTTAAAGAAAGTAAGGTCAAAGAAGAGAAAGTTGGAGGAGTTTGAGACAGTTAAGCTAACAGAAGAGTGTAGTGACATTCTCCAGAAGAAGTTCCCTCAAAAATTGAAAGATTCAGACAGCTTCAACATTCCTTGCAATATTGGTGGTATCACATTTGATAAAGCACTGTGTGACCTTGGAGCTAGCATTAACTTGATGTCCCTATCAGTGTTCAAAAAGCTGGGTCTTGGAGAAGAGAAGCCAACACCCTCACCTTGCTACTGGCAGATAGATCAATTAAATACCCAAGGGCATTATTGAAGATGTATTGGCGAAGGTTAATAAGTTCATTTTCTGGTGGACTTTGTAGTGTTAAACATGGAGGAGGACAATAAAGTACCATTGATTCTTAGTAGACCTTTTTTGGCTACTGGAAAAGTGTTGATTGATTTACAGGAATGGAAGTTGACACTGCAGGTTAATGAAGAACAAGTGAACTTCAACATCCATCAAGAAAAGAAAGCCCCAGAAAAAATCAATGCATGCCACATGATCCAATCCATCAGTACAGAGAGGGATGAGAAAGGCAAGAAGGAAGTGTTCTATGACCCTCTAGAACAACATATGATTCTCAACTATTCAAGGTCTGATACATTTTCAAATGGAAAAGGGACCAATAAAATGATGGATTATGTCTTAGAGCATGAAACTTCTCCATCTGACAAAAAGGAGATCTACATGGAAAAACTTTTGAAACCACCAAACATTGTCAAACCCAAGGAAGTTTTGAAGGCTACACCGGAGTTAAAACTATTCAATTCTATTGGCCATGCTACAGTGAAGAAAGACTATAAAGCCAAGGGTAAAGTTTAGAAACAAGAGAGAAGTGCCACCTGAAGATCCAACATAGACACCTCGGTTATGTCAAGCTAATGACGTTAAACAAGCGCTTCTTGGAAGGCAACCCAAGCTTTCGTTTTTATTTATATTGTTTTTGAACTATAGGATAGTTTATTTAAGAGTTAGGAATTCATCAACCATATCCCATCTTCCCTTTGGTTTTCGAGTAACCAAGTTGATTATTAGATGTTTGAGCTAAGTAACCCATGTTCCATGTATTTAATATCTAAAATTTGATTTTTTAGGAACATGACGTTGTAAAACACTTATACCAACATTGTCAAGGAGAAAACATAATAAATATCAAGTTTGGGAGAAAGCTAGAAGAAGTGCCCATCAAATTCAACATCATAGCACCAAACCGTCATTGGCAATTTAGACAAATCAGGAAAGTTCTCCTCCTTTCTGTTAATTTCACATTGGGGACAATGTTTAGTTTAAGTTTAGGAGAGAGTATTATAAATTGTCTAATTGCCTAATTTTTTTGATTATTTTGTATGATTTGTGTGCATTGTTTTTAAAAAACAATTTTTTTTACTTGTTTTGCATGCTTATGTGAGTTAGATAACCCTATTGGCACTAATGCATATTATTGAGAACATGTGTTGGTTTATGAATTATGGATAAGTTATGTGTTTGAGTAATTTTTTTGCTTATTCATGTAAAGCAAAAAATATTTATGCACGTGAGTTGATTGTACATGAATAGGTTGATTCACATTTATATGTTAAAATAAAGAATTTAGATGCTAAATCCAAACTACCACTAAACATTATTATACCCTTAAACAAAATCTAGAATATTTGGATAGTTGAGTTGTTGTAAGGAAACTTGAAGATAAATATAAATTCTATGTGTGCTAAATCTGTGTAGACCATCTAAGACGAATATGACGAAAATTGGGTGAAAACTTTAAATTAGAGGTCGATTCTCGAGAATGAGGGTTTAATAAGGGGCATTGCACTAATCACTGTATAACAGGGAAAAAGCTGCATCGATGTGATGCTACCCACAAAAAAAAAATCCTAATGAGGACAATCATAATAATATCATTGTGAAACCTCTCTTCATAGCCTTTATGACTCAAGTAATTAAGCATACAAGAGTTTAAAGTCTGATGACGTAAAGTCATCTGATTTGGGAGTCATCAGCCTAAAGCTCACTATAGGGGTCATTTATAAAGTTTAATGAAGAGATGTCTGTACAAAAGGTGATTAAAGACTAAATTTTATATCTGAAACAAATATATAGACATCATATGTCTTGATTAAGCCCCAAACACTTGCTTTAGAGGATTAGGCCTTTGACAAGCGGTTAGTAACTTGGTTAATTCTTGGAGGTTGAAGAAGTTAAAAATATGGGAAATCCTCCTTTGTTGATATGTTGAACTGCAATTAGTAAACCCTAACCAAACTGGAGAGGATAAGGAGTAGTGATTTATAAATCAACCTTAGATTACACCCTTGGAAGAGGAAAAAAAATAAGATTGGGGGTGTATGAATCCCACTAGCGAAGTAAGAAAATATTTGACTTTTAAAGTCGGAAATTGGATCAACTTATTAGTGTACAGCATTGCACTTGATTCTACACACATACACACTTGTTTTGCATTGAGTGTTTTAGAATATTGTTTTTGCATCATAGCCTTGAAGTGGTTCATAAAGTTGGCATTATATTTTCGATCATGAGCTATGAAGGCAAACTATCTAACTAAATATGTTTTATGTGTTTTCTCTGATTTATTTGTGTGTGTGTGTGGGTGTTTATTAGTGATTTTCTTTAGTTTAGTGTTTGATCGAGAACGAGCAAAGTATTAAGTTTGGAAGTGTTTGATGAGTGTATTTCACACATACTTTAGATACTATCTAAACTTGATATTTAGCTAATTCCTGCGAGTCTTGGAGCATTTTAATGTGTGTTTTGATGTTGTGATATAGGTTGACGAAATTGAAGAAATTAAGTAAAATTTGAAAAAATGAAGAAAAGGGCAAAATTGTAAGAGATTCAAACTTCGAGGACTAAAATGCAAATAATCAAAAGTTGTGCCTAACCTCGCAATGAAGATCCGATAGTGCTAGGAATCAATTGGATGAAAAAAGATGTCAAAGGAATCAAATTTAGTCAAAATATGATCACAAATCAATTTCCAACCGAAAAGTTATGCTTTAGAGTTTTAGTCTCATGTTGAGACCGATTTTTGTCATAGCAAATGATTGAATTGGAGAATGTACAAATTCATATCTCTTTGAGTTAGCTTTCTAACAAACTATGAATCACCTCAATTGGACGAGGAATTTATGATAAAAATACAGACGAAAGTACAGTGCTATCATCCAAAAAAAAAAGAAAAAAAAAAGGAATTCGGAGCATTGCAGCGTGCTACAGTATCACTGAGCCACATCTGTGCTGGAAAGTTTTTTTTTTTTTTGAACTCTTTTCTTGGCCCAGTTGAACCGTAATTCATTCAAGACCCCAAAACACTATAAATACAATATCAAAAACATATTTTCATAGAGAATTCAAGGGGGCAAGATTGAAAAAACCAAAAGGAGGCAAAAACAACATCAAGGAAGAAGATTGAAGATCCACCCATAAAACTAATTTTTCTATCCTCTTCTTTATGTTGTCTATTATGAATTATGTGAATTTCATAGATTACATCATGAACTAAACAATTTATATATGGTTTGATGTAGCCGAACTTGAGATTAAGTTTGATGCCATCTTAATTATTTCTTTTGATTTTCCACTTATATTTAATTGTGTCATGAATTTAATGCTTTCAATTACCTAATCAATAATTGAATGAATAGATGCTAGTCAATTCCAGCATTCGAAAGGGGGGTATTTAGGCATGATCATAAGATTGATACAACATAGATTTTATGGGTTTCGAGAGGAACTATAGGATCTATGAAGCTTACTCCATATAAAAACCAAGACTTTGATAAATTCTAGATTTTAATTCGGAATAGAGATATTGGAGTTGGAATCTAGGATTAATTTCTAGCCTGCACTCGAGAGAGGGGAGAGAAATATATTAAGGTTCTTGTTTTTCAATATGGGAAAATTAACTAGAATAATTGAAAATCATTGAATCATGATTGAAAGTTATGTGAAATCATTCCCCAAACTTCCTCATCTTGATAATTTGCATTCATCAACTTTGTCATAGCAAATCACGTTAGACCAGTATAAAACATTCATTCATTCAATCAATCATTCATCTAAATAAAGTAGAAGTTACACAATTATAGTACTTAGTAGGAATTAGATTACAATCCCTGTGGATTCGACATCCTAATTTCTTTACTATATTATAAATTTTGACGCCATACATTTGCGGTATAAATAATGTTGTAGAAAATGCGTGGCACTTTACTATTCTAGTTGCCCTCATCTAAGTTAGATTTCGACCAATTAGCAATGGGAGTGGGGGTGGCTACATCATTAACAATGCAAGAGGAGGCGGACTAACCATTCTGAATGCTCAACCATATACGCTCATCCGTTGACTTAAGGAAAGCTCTCATCCTAATCTTCCAGTAGGCATAATTACTATTATCAAAATAAGGTAAGATAGATAATGAGCTACTCATCTAGACAAATTAATGTCAAGACACGTCTTTAAGCTCTGATACCACATGAAAAACCTCCAGAACACAAAGTTACCACCTGTGAAATACCGAGACGATCTAGTTTATCAAATCACACACTCTAGATTATTTATTAGTTCGACCTTACATGCAAAAATACCCTATTAAAAGTAACAAGTCACTTTTTAATAGTTTCTGTTTCTAGATGATTAAGCATACAAGTCCAATTTCCTATGTTTGAATACTGCAATTTGTAATAGGGAAACAACAAATAGCACCAATATTGTTGACGGAGAAACCCAACTGGGTAAAAACTCTTGGACCAATCCAATTACCTCTACTATAGACAATCAATGGTACAGTTAGATGCTGTCTAGCCAACTCCACTATACTTCTCTATCTACTTCCTGTAATCTCCAAGATACTGTTGTCTCCTCCAACTTTCCGATCTAGTACAATTGTCTCTTCCAAGTGAATACCCAAGAATCATCAATTCTTTTTCTTATTCCTGGGCTTGTAGTCCAATCTTCCTCAATTTTAAGTAGATTCTGAAGTTCTAATTGAGAAAGTACCTTCCTTTTTGGACAAAAGAAGTGGATGTTTTGAATTTAAGGATTTGATGTTTTCCCTAATATGTGGTTGTAGGATCTCAAGAATCAATTGATTGAATCAAGGTTTGAACAAGCTCTTGGATCACCCAAGGGTTGATAAGAATATGATATGCACAATAAACAACCACCTTAGAAAATCGTGTGAGGCTTGGGTAGTTGTAGTTAAGGATGTTTAGGTATTATGAGCCATGTAAAAATTTTTGAAATTGCAAACTAGGTTTGGCCGAATAATATTGTCACTCGAGCAAGAGGCAATCTGTTTTTCTTGCTCGAGCATTGTCTTGGTGAGAGACGAGCGAAAATGCTGCTGTTTTCTTCTTTGTTCCAAACCAAATTTCTAACCCTAAGATATCTTATCCAACTATACATTATTGCTCCTAACTCCTTGACTTTTACACATATTCAATTTAATCATTTTTGTTCACAGAATCGCCAATTACAACATAAAACCTAACAGAAAGAAATGATGAAAATCGACTCTGAGTCCTATATCCATTGAATGCTTACGAATAGCTATAAACTCATGAGGATAGCAGTCTACATTTCGAAACTGACAATGCCACAATAGTTCTATACCATAATGGATGTTAAAATGATCCCCGAATGTCACTAGGATCCCTCTTAGTAAGATTGGTGAAAAAATATTGGCTTCAAAAGCCTCCATATCATTAACATTAAGGCTATCTAACTCACTTGAAGGTTTGTACACTACGTCTCATACCTCAACCCTAACTTGAGAACTACTCGTAGACTTAAAAAGTTCTAGGTTAACTCCAGAACTAGAAGAATGATAGAATGAGGCAATGCCTCAGTGTGTCAAATTTCTTCAAAATAACTGGCACTAGAAGGGATATCCTTGACTCTATAACTATCGGCCTCAGAGTCATGAGAAATATTTTAGGAATCACTTTGGGAAGAATTTGTAATAAGAAGATTACAAGTGTAAGATAAAAGCAAAACACTTACCTAAAGAAAGTTTTTGAAAAAAGATAAAAAGAAACAGGAAAGAGAATCATCAAAAAATAAGTATAGCACAGTAAGCAATAACAACAAATAAAAAGTGAGAAAGGTACTCACGAAAGAGAATGACGTATTTATAGGTTCTGATGGATGGTGTTAACTATTGGATTATGTTAGTAATAGTCATGGTCATTCAAATTATTCTAGGTAATTACAACCATTGAATATTAAGGAGCAACTGAGGCAAGATTGCATATAGTCAACACGAGCATTAAATCCATGTAGGCCACCAACCTAGAAATGCACAAATAGGCCTAGTAGTGCATGCAAAAAACTGATATAATCATGATGTATCTCCTCAACATAGCATACGTTAACCGCAACAAATAACGAAAAATATGCTAAAATAATGTCATCTCTAAGTTCTCAGCTCAATAATAAAATAACACAAAATAAATTCTAGATTTAATATGAATAATAAAATTGAACATCGGGACTATTTTTTGAATAAAGAACCTATCTGCGAGCTCACCCACCCTTAGGCGAAGTCTAAGAGCACGAGGACGGATAGAACGTAAAAGGCTCGTAAAGGAAACAGGGCAAACTATCCCTCTTCATGGTGGAAAAAGTCATTATTTAAATACATATGGATAAATTTAAAAAGAATGACTTCTAAACCAATAAATAACATGTGAATAGATAAAAAAAATTAGTTACCAATCTACCACTAAATGATCACCACCTATCATTTTCTAAAATGAATCAAAGCTCCCAAAAAAATCTATAAATACTCCCACCTAAGGGATGCAAGATAAAGAAGAAGAAAAAAAGATCTCCCTTCCAAATAGTCATTTCTCTTATTGCTCCTATTTGAGCATTGAATTCAGATAGTTTAGGAGGAAAAAATTCTGGGTATGTGAGAGAAATTTATTTATTGTAATTTTACGATCAGCGCCTATCAATTTCTATTCACAAGTTTATATATTCTAATGAATTGATTGTTCAATATAAGAATTACATATTATTTCATTTATATAAATTACATGATTATATTAAATAATTATTCTTGTGCAAATATCCACTTGTCAATTCCAATTGGTAAACTGCCACATTTTCTATAATGTATTGTTATGTATAGATTGTAATCACTACACCGTGCATATTCAATTTTTTATATTTGATTTGATAATTCCTTACAGCGTAAGATATATTATTTATTGTATTTGATTAACATGTTTAATTTCTTGTTGCTCCTTACGAAGCACAGCGTTATATTATTCTTGAAGAATATTACCTACTCATTATAATGTCAATGTTTGAGAATAATATTGATATTGCTCTAAAATAAAACATACTTTTATATCAAATCAATATTCTTAAATATAGCACAAATATTCAATGATGTTTATGCTTTTGAAGAAATATAATTAAAATTTTATTTACTTTAAACGAATATAATGTTGTTGTTTTCGAATAAATAAAACCTACATTATATCAATATTTCGAAAGAACATTATTTAAATACTTCAAAAGATTCAATACTGCGTTATGTGGGAGAATACAATTTTATTATTTATCATAATTTATATTCTAGTAAATTATAGAGAAATATATTAAGTTTCTAAAATATGTGTCGTGATTCATATTATACAGATATTGGTACAGTTGAAAATTTCAAACACTGTATGGACCAAAAATTCAATTATTAAATATATTATTTTTTTGGCATGACTAGTTGGACCATCACATGATCAATAATAATGCAAAATGTAGAATTGAAATGGATATTCAACAACACCGAATAATCAGAAGATTCTTAAATCCAATGAACTCCTATATGATGTTTGTTCTCTTTATTAAAAATTGGTCATTAACAATCACTAGCTAAAAGATTAACTAAATTTTCTATATTTTTTAAAATTAAGTAGGTCATATATAGGGTCAGTCACTGTCCATGTTGATTATCTAGATATTATTTTTATCTAATAGACATGATGTCTACTAGATGATTGTAGAAACTTGAAGTTGTGAAATTATTGCTCAAGTTTTAAATTAGAAGTATAATTTTTAGATTATACAATTAAGATAGTGTGTCTTTTAATACAAGAGAGCCTAAATCTTAACCTGTTTATAAGTGTTAGTTGGAATGACGATAAATAGTTAAACACTACTATTTGTTAAATGCGTTCAGTTGATTTCTAAATCAATAATATTGAGAACAAAGTGCTTCATATACCAGCTTTAAATGCTACAACTCGAATTGACGTCCTGAAAGGAAAATTCATTAATATTATATTTGATATATTTATGACATGCCTCAAGGGTGATTACATTCTTTCAATTCTAAGACAAAAATCTTATAAAATAGAGCAAATAAGGAATATAACCCCATTTAAGAGGAATATACTCTTGGAGAACATATAGTCATAACTAATTATAAAACCCAGAAGAGGTTCAAGTATTTGAAATATTGAAAGTGGAGATATCTAAATAATTATGTCGTTATGAAAAAAAATAGAATCGACAAGAAAAAATTGTTGAGAAAACTTTTGTATATGATTTAGCACTTCATATTATGATAAGCGAGGATATCGAAATAAATTAATTGAAGAATATCTATTGAAGAAATGATCGACCAAATAAAATGATGCAATCCTAATAAAATTGAATTTATTAGAGAAACTAGAAGTTTCTGGACTTGTAGTCCGAAAATCTAAATGTGTGTATACTTATGTCAAAAGGAAATGATAAAAATAAAGTCGTAATATGTATTGCACAAATCTCAACATAGTGAATTTCATAAAAATCGTGGTGGACACACTTCCAAGTCTATATTGTTATCTTGACAATGCATGAAATTTGAAATGTAATTAGGGTTGTACTGTGTGTACACAATAGTGTACAAACAGCCTTACACCTCCCTCACATGGAGGGGGCTCACATGTAATAAAATATTCGTGGGTCCCCCTCCATGTGAGGGAGTGTAAGGCTGTGTGTCCACTATAAGGTGTACACACAGCTTATCCATGCAATTATAGTCAACTCATCAGGCATAATTATTAATGTTATCCTTAAAAGATTTAATATGTTCGAAACATATAATTTAAGTGATAGTATCATTAGCGGAATAAATACTCGTTGTACATTTTTTTCCTGGTCAAGATTTTGTCCCATTGAATTTTTTAACAAGATTTTTAATGAAGCAACTTTTGTGACATATTCAAAGGAATAATATACTCTTTTTCTTTTATTAGGATTTTTCCTACATAGTTTTTCTTAATAAGGTTTTAACAAGACATTCATTACGTAATAAATATCCATAACCTACAAAATATTTATTTTAAAAATACTATTCTTATATGTATATAGGGGTGTCAATGGGCCAAGCCGGCCCATGAAAGCACGAGCTCGGCTCGCGAGCTGACGTCGTTTTTTTTTTT
>NC_036259.1:4576077-4584627 GCF_002742605.1 Olea europaea var. sylvestris | reverse complement strand
AAATGCCCTTTCAATTGTCAGAAGTCTTCACTTCGAAAATTATATAGAAGTCTTTCACTTCGAAAATTATATATAAATTTCGAAGTGAAAGACTTCTGACAATTGAAAGTGCAATCATTTGATTACCTTTTCAATTTTCAGAAAGAATTTATTTCGAAAATTATATGCAAATGTACGGACAGTGTTGTTCGAGAAAAGAATTTAAAATGTAGATATATATAGTAGTAATAGTATCAAGTACTAACAAAAATTTAACTAAATTAGTGGAAAGAATTTTTTTTCTTTTTTTTTTTTTTTTTAACTCAAAGAGATAGAAAAAAATAAAACTGAAATTTTTATTTTTTTATTTTTCTTTTTAAAATAGATAAAATATAAACCCTCCTCCTTTATCCGGGTTTGGGACCAACTACTTAAATTTTCAGTAGACGGAGTTAAAAATTGTACACGAATAATTTTTTGTAACGTGTACAATTTTTTAAAGAAAATTAAAAGTAACGATAAGAAAAGAAAAGTTTCATCAATATAATTAAATCAAATATCACTTACTTGACGACATACAATTTCAGCATATTTATCTTGTAGTCGAAAATGTGCGCGCTGCCAATCCTTAATGCACATTAATGCTTCTAAAATATCTTTTTTTAGTCAGCTCCTGACCTCGCTCAAAACTCTTTTACCTGCATTAAAAGCAGACTCCAAAGCAACAGTGCTAACCGGAGGTGTCAACAAATCTTTTGCAATCGCAGATATAACTGGTCAACGTCGTTCATACCTTCGCCAGAATTCAATTAGTTCGTCTGAACTTTTTTTAATTGTTTTATTTGTTAGCATATTCTGGTTGAAATAATTAATTAATTCAGCAGGCAATGCTTATGGCTTGAGCCCGTAGATGTTTGATGAGAATGAGATACAGATGGTGACAACATGTCAGTGGCTGTAGATGAATACATTGCAGATGAATCATATCTATACGAATTAATGCCTTAAAATAAATTAAATATTTCTGCTTCTTCAATTTCAGTGGAAAGAGTAGGTGCAGATGGTACCTGACTAATATTGGTACTCATTCAGTTCACATATAATTCATACATTTCACATAATGTTTGCTCTAAATTTTTATATGTGATAGGTGTATCAAATGTTAAGACGTTTGAAATTTGATCAATTATATATTTAGTTCCCGATAAATTATATCGGGGGTCCATCATGCATGCTAAAGGAAATAACATAGGCAAATCTTTCCAATATTTTCTAAATTTTAATTCCATAGCAATTATAATTTCACTAAAATCAGGGTCATTTTTGTATTTATGAAATGTTCTTGCAATTATATAAAAACGTTCAAGCACCATACAGCTGGTGGAATAGTAAACGCCCAGATAAAATCTTAGTGATTTCATAAAAAGATGTAAAAAATCTTTTAACTTTCAAAGCTATTTGCTGATCACGTTCAGTCAACAACCCTCATCATCACTTCTAACATGTCAATTGTTATAACAGTCAGTTATTAAATATTCAAAATCTTCACATGACTTTAATAACAAGTAAGTAGAGTTCCACTTATGACCTACGTCGCTAACAAATGTTTTAGTATTTTGCACTCCTATTTCGGCACAATAATCATCAAATGCTTGTTTTCTACTTGGGGAGATTGTGATATATATTAGTGCGTTCCTAATATTTTGAAATTCATCTTTTATATGTTTTAAACCATCTTGGACAATTAAATTCAAAATATGATATACACAACGAATATGAAACAAATACCCACCAAAATCAGGTTGCAGTACCCTGTGCAATTTATCGGCAACTACTTTATTAACACTAGCATTATCAAAAGTAAATGAACGAATTTTACTTTCACAATGATATTCTCTAACAATACTAATAATATCATTAAATATATTATCAGCGTTGTGAGAAAACTCAATAATTCTAAAAGCAATAATTTTTTTATGCATGCACCAAAGTGGGTCTATATAATGTGTAGCTGCAGTTATATATGCTCTCTTATTAATCCCTTCTCATATATCTGAAGTTAAAAATATGACACCCCCATATTTTTGCAAATCCATAATTAATTATTGTTTTGTTTCAATAAAATATTGTATTGTATCAGAAAGAAGAGTGTTTCGACTTACCCCAACGTACCTTGACAGCTTGGCTGCAAATATTCTTTCACATACGAGACGTTTGTTGGTTGTCAATTAATGCCAAAGGCAACTCAGCACCAGTAACAAGTTTCACCAATCCGGTTCGAGCTCTCTCCTCCAAATACACCCATGTGGATAGGGGTACAATAGAACCACCGGCGTCTGGACTGCCAAATTGCAATTGTGTTTGACAGCCTGGAATAAGTCCCTGTTTGGCCGCATATACTTTGTAATGACGGTTGAGATGGGTGGTACCAATTCCTCTTTGCCATGCCAATATTTGTTGGCAGTATTTACATACTGCTTTGGATTCTGGGACTCCCTTGATTATTTTTCCCATTGAAATCAACTTAAAGTGATCCCAACATTTTGCTTGTTTTTTCCCCTCGCATCGGGAATGTTCAATTCAACCTCTTCTTCCTGATCGTGTTCCACTTCGAGAGCGTCAACATCATCCAAATTAATTGGATAATTTGGATTGCCACTTACATAATGATGAAGATCCAAATCTGGAATATCTTCAGGTAGGGGTACGTCATTTAGACCTTCAAATAGATTCTGAAATTGACTTTGCGGTGTCATAGGCGATTCATTTCCTCTCACACCAAACAAGTTTTCGACAAATGAGCGTGGATCTATTTGTTTAGTTGTAATAAGTAATAACTAGTAGAAGAATAATTGTATAAATGTAGTGAGAAATGAAAATTGGATGAAATTTCAATAAATATAGTGAGAAATGAGAATTGGATATTGTATAAATTGTATATAAAAATTGCACAACTATCAACACAACACAAGAGAGTTGAGAGAAAGATAATTAAGAATTGAAAGTGAATTTTAGAAAAATTTGTGGCTAAATGTCACTATTTATAGAAGAAGAAGAGGGAAGAAAAAAACAAAATTAAAGGACCGAAACGGTCACTGAAAAATTCAGTGACTGTTAACAATCAAAAATTATAAATAAAATAAATTCAGGAACTGACCGTTTCGGTCACTTTTTAAACGAGCCACGGGCCCATCTCATGGGCTCATGGCAAAGGTTGATAAGTATCTCATATGAAGACGATATTATTTTAACACTACACAAAACTCACATGAGACATACTTCACCATAAATTTTAATATTGAAGATATTGACGTACAAGATATGAATAAATTGAAATAAGGATTTTCATTTATCAAAATCATAGAAGCAACTGTATTCTTTTTTCCTAACTTGAATTGTGTCCCATTGAATTTTCTTGACAAGATTTTAAAGAAACATCATTTTATTATTTCAATTTTGTTATAATTATTTGTTCTCTTTTTTCATTTGATCAATATTTTTATCCCACTTTATTTCTACCAAACTAGATTTTTAATGAGGCAATTATTGTATAAATAATCATCAAAGGGAGAGTGTTGTAAAGCAATGAGATAATGATTTATAATTATTTAGTTCTATTAGAGTCTATTCTACTTCAATTGTAACTCTCTCTTTGCACCCTATATCGAGACTTTGATTCTCAATAAAATATAAACTTGAGTTTTGGCTCTCTATTTTTCTCTTTTATATTTCTCTTTTGTTCCTTTAGTTTTATAACACTAAACTTATTCTATGTGTGGATACAACTATTATAACATTGAAATCGACAGCACTTGTAAAGATTTACCCATGTGGATTGCCTAGCTTTAGAGGTCTCTAGATTAGCTGTGATTTTCATTATTATTATTTTTTTTTTTTGAGAAGTAGTACTTTCCCATTTTTTTGTTGGCTTGTTTGCATTTAGGAAGTCAGGTTTATGTCCCCCTCCTATTATGTATACTAGCCATTTTATTTTCTATATATGGTCGGTGAATCTTGAACACCCATTTATCTTCCACAGTGGAGCCTAAAAACTCACAACGGATGCATAAATGTCTTTGCTAAAAAAATGTTACAAATTTTAAAAGCTATAAACTAACTAAATAGTGTAAACTCATTTTCTCAAATAAAACTAATTTTGACATTTAAGAGAGATTCAATTTTGATCTTCGTAGAGTCAAAATTTCAACTATATTGAACTCAAATTAAGACAAGAATAATTTTCTTTAATTGAGTATCTTTAATAAATTGGATAATTAAAGCGAATTCTGTAAATTATTGCAATTTACGGATGCATAAATGTCTTTGCTAAAAAAATGTTACAAATTTTAAAAGCTATAAACTAACTAAATAGTGTAAACTCATTTTCTCAAATAAAACTAATTTTGACATTTAAGAGAGATTCAATTTTGATCTTCGTAGAGTCAAAATTTCAACTATATTGAACTCAAATTAAGACAAGAATAATTTTCTTTAATTGAGTATCTTTAATAAATTGGATAATTAAAGCGAATTCTGTAAATTATTGCAATTTAATTTATTTAATCAAATAATTAAATGTCATTGGAAAGCAACTCGCTGTTGGTCCATTTTAGGAATGGGCAAAACTCCAAAACCGGACTCGAACCTAGCGATTCTCCTTAAGGTAAATACTCGAATGGGTACTTAAATTGAGAATCGACGGATTTGGTTCGGTTCTCAATTCTAGGTCAAGAATCGAATCTCTCTAATTTTTTTAATTTATTTATTTTAAATAAGTCAAATTATTATTTTTTAAATAAATTTGCTAACTGGTTAATTTAGTTCAAATCCAAAGATATAATTTTCCTATTTCTAATATTCAGTCCAAACCTAACTTAATCAAATTGACTTAAGTGTTACCCAAATCTGTTATACTACCGTATTGTTGTTTTTACTGTTTTGGAGAAATCGAATTGAAACTCGACAGTACTTTTCTTAATTATTGTAAGTTAGCTATCTTCATGTTCTTCTGATTTTAACAATCAAATCTTTGAAGAACTCAACAAAGAAAGACAAAAGACACATAAGATTGGACTACGTTATTTTGTATGAGTTAAAATTAAACATGTCATTAGTTGAATTAATGTAACTTCGTAAATATTAAAAAAATTAATCATAGTACGAAACTCAGGAACCGAGCCGAGCCCAAACGGTTCCATAATTAAATTTGGACCCCTACGATTCTACTTACTAAATATTAGAAAATCTCGAGTCCGATTCAGTCTCGTTAGAATCGAAACGAATCAAACCAAACTATGTTTAGTCCTAATCCATTTTTCAAAAGATTAGGTTCAATAACTACTAAAATAAATGTAGTTAATTTGAGAAGTTGTGGCCGTAGGTTTCGGGTAAAATGACCAACTCTAGTACGATAAGCTGTCCGTTTCTAACTCTAGTACGATTTTGGATGGTATCATTATGAGGGGTTAAGGAAAATCAGTATTATTTTTGGATAGTTGAAAAAATCATCCAAAATCGATGTATATGATTTTGACCATTTCTCTCGACCCACCAATTTGTGAATTTTGATCATTTCTCATATTCTTTTCTAATTTTATCCTTTATAAAACATGGATATATCACATATTTATCACGAAACAAATTAGGTGGCTGATTCTTTAGCGTGTCTTTGATCTCAAAGTCATTCAGATTTCTTAGAATCAATCTCTAGTTTCTCTGTTTCTACAATTGGTTGCATTTGTTTAGATAAATGTAATTTGCCTTCTTTTTGCCTTTCGTAATTGATTGTTACCATGGTTATCCTCCACCACAAATGAGGGTTTACCAATAAAACTTGAAGGTTTCGATTAAAAAATAATATATTTAATTAACAATTTTCATATTCAATTGTTTAGGACTTATTTTCTTTTTGTCTTTGTTTTAAGCCCCATTCTTTGAAAAATGTATTATTAAATAGTGTTTTGACATCATTTTAATTGCACATTCTTCAATAAAATAATATTATACGTAAATTCAAAAAAATTTCTTATTTTTTTAAACACATATTTCTCATCAATACACTATTAAAAATATATTTCCCCCCAAAATGGGGCTCAATACAAGTTCTGTGCTTACAATCAAACACACTGTAAAAGGTTTAACGTGATAAAATGTTAACTTGTTTTTTTGGTATGATACCACATTGAATTACCACAATGATTATTTATTTATGTATTATTATTATTATTATTATTATTATTATTATTATTATTATTATTATTATTATTATTATTATTATTATTATTATTATTCTTATTATTATTATATGAATAAAAAATCGGTATTGATGAGAATGAATGAAAATGAAGAATAATTGAGAAAAAAAAAATCAAAGTTGGACATATGTTGCAAATTGTGGACCGAAGAGTCGCGTTCGAAAGTTGGAGGATCTCAATTACAATATCTAAGTACCCAATTCTAACAAGAAAGAAGATATATGGACCAAATTGCCAAATTAAAATATAAATTCCAACAATTTGAATAATTCTAATTGGACAAAAATTATGGTCCCTATCCACTTGAGAAGAGCCTAAACCATTTGAATCCTTTCCCTTGCTTTAATAAATATATCTTGGTATGATACGCAATTAGGAATAAGAAATACAATAATGTTAAATAAAAATCATTATTTATTTGATCAGTTCACTATAATGCAGAGGCTCTGTGTGATGCTCAACTCGTGCACCCTCAAGGTCAGCACAATCCATGTATTAAAAGAAAGTAGGTTAATTGACTACTAACTGTAATGATTTCCAGTAGCTAAAGTTTTTAAGCAAGATGACTGGGAGAGAAATTATATACTATTAAAGAATTAGCATAAGATTATATTTGCATATTACACGGAACTTATCTGATAAGAGATAATTGGAACAAAATTACAACACAGTCATACAGTAAGTATTTCTAGTGCACATGTTTAAAGCGTTTTTCTATTCATGGTATTGAACATGATCAGACACTAGAATAAACAAAAGTACTATTTAATATTGTCCTCTCCAACTTACTAGACATAACATAACAACACCTTAAACAGTGCCATGACTTGTAATTCCCGAAACCCTGAATTCGTTTTTTTGGGCTCAAACATTTTACTAACTTTTGTACCATCTTGATTATCAATTGAATCGTGTGTCCAATGAGTAGGAGAACCATGAGGTGAAGCCATATCAAAACTAATAACCCAATCAAAAGAATAATTGATTGTTTTACTCTCTCTCTCTCTCTCTCTCTCTCTCTCTCCCCTCTGGTGTTAATATAGATATTGAGAAGAGATAAGTCTATGCAACTGCTGTAATTGCAATCCAAGTGATCACCATCAAAATCCACATAAATATTCACCTCCTTAAAGGTAAACCACCCATCAACAATAATATGATACTGAGTGATGCAACGAGTCATGTTGTATTAGCAATCAAGAACTATCCATATCTTGCCGAATGATTATGAGCGAAAATGGATTCTTCGACCTTGAGAGTATCAGATACTGATACAAAATTACCTTGTGAGTCACCCATATAATCATCCTACCATACTCCGCTTGGAGGGTTGACTCCAACTTGAAACATGCTAGAGCATTTGGATCAATCGAAAGCAATTCATTAGTCCAAATCAATAATAATATAACTAGTCCGGGCTTGAATTTGTCCTTTGAACACCTAGATCCATCCTCTAACATAAAAAAGAATAGTAGAAAGAAGATGTTTAAACAAAAAGACGATTGGTTGGAAAAAAAAAACGAAGTGCATTAATGGTAGTGACTTCTTTGATTGCAACTATGGCATTTCAAGTTGGAGTCAAGCCTCCAAGCGGAGTATGGCAGGATGATTATACCATTGACTCAAAAGGTAATTCCATATCAGTATCTGATACTCTCAAGGCCAGAGAATCAATTCTTGCTCATAATCATTTGGCAGGATAAGGACAGTTCTTGATTGTTAATACAACAGGACTCGTTGCATCACTCAGTATTATATTATTGTTGATGGGTGGTTTACCTTTAAGGAGCAGAATATTTATGTGGATTTTGATGGTGATCACTTGGATTGCAATTACAGCAATTGCATTGACTTATCTCTTCTCAATGTCTATTTTAACACCAGAAAGAGAGAGAGAGAGAGAGAGAGAGAGTAAAACAATCAATTATTCTTTTGATTGGGTTATTAGTTTTGATATGGCTTCGCCTCATGGTTCCCCTACTCATTGGACACACGATTCAATTGATAATCAAGATGGTACGAAAGTTAATAAAATGTTTGAGCCCGAAAAAATGAATTCAGGGTTCGAGAATTACAAGTCATGGCACTGTTTAAGGTGTTGTTATGTTATGTCTAGTAAGTTGGAGAGGACAATATTAAATAGTACTTTTGTTTATTCTAGTGTCTGATCATGTTCAATACCATGAATAGAAAAACGCTTTAAACATGTGCACTAGAAATACTTACTGTATGACTGTGTTGTAATTTTGTTCCAATTATCTCTTATCAGATAAGTTCCGTGTAATATGCAAATATAATCTTATGCTAATTCTTTAAT
>NC_036259.1:4570155-4575364 GCF_002742605.1 Olea europaea var. sylvestris | reverse complement strand
CCTAAGGACGGGTGAGCTCGTAGATAGGTTTCCTTATTCAACAGATAGTCCCAATGTTCAATTTTATTATTCATATTAAAACTAGAACTTATTGTGTTTTATTTTATTTTTGAGCTAGGAACTTGCATATGACATTATTTGAGCATATTTCTCTTTAATTTTTGTGGCTAACGTATGCTATGTTGAGGGGATACATCATGATTATATCAGTTTTTTTACATACGCTACTAAGCCTATTTGTGGATTTCTAGGTTGGTGGCCAACATGGATTTAATGCTCGTGTTGACCATACGCAATCTCGCCTCAGTTGTTCCTTAATATTCAATGGTTGTGATTACCTAGAATAATTTAAACGACCATTTTTATTACTGACATAATCCAACCGTTCACACCTTCCGTCAGAACCTTTAAATACGTCTCTCTTTCGTTAGTACCTTTCTCACTTTCTATTTGTTGTTCTTGCTTACTGTGCTCTACTTATTTTTTGGTGATTCTCTTTCCTTTTTCCTTTTATCTTTTTTCAAAAACTTTCTTTAAATTAGTGTTCTGCTTTTATGTTACGCTTGTAATCTTTTTATTACAAATTCTTCCCAAAGTGATTCCTAAAATATTTCTCATGACTCTAAGACCGAAAGTTATAGACTCAAGGATACCCCTTCTAGTGCCCGTTCTTCTGAAGAAGAAGTTTGACGCACCGAGGCATTGCCTCATTATATACCTCATTCTTCTAGTTCTGGAGTTAACCTAGAACTTTTTAAGTCTAAAAGTAGTTCCCAACTTAGGGTTGAGGTACATGACGTAGCATACAAACCTTCGAGTGAGTTAGATAACCTTAATGTTAGTGATAGGGATTTTTGGAAGCCTCAAAAATTTTCACCAATCTTACTAAGAGGGATCTAGGTCACATTTAGGGATCATTTTAACATCCATTATGATATAGAACTATTGTGCCCTTGTCAATTTCAAAATGTGGACTACCATCCTCACGAGTTTATAGCAATTCATAAGCATTCAATGGATATACAGGTCAAAGTCCATTTTTATCATTTCTTTCTGTTAGGTTTTATTTTGTAATTGACGATTCTATGAACAAAATGTACTAAATTGATTGTGTAAAATTCAAGGAGTTAGGATTAATAATGTATAGTTGGATAAGATAGCTTGAGGTTAGAGATCAAATTTGGAACAAGGAAGAAGACACGCCGCTTGTTCGCTCGCCCCTTACCAAGACAATGCTCGAGCAAGAAAACAGATTGCTTCTCCCTCGCTTGTCGAAGCCGTTTCACTTGAGCGAAGAAGTACGACAATGCTCCTTTGCTCAAGCGACAATATTATGCGGCCAACCTTAGTTCACGATTTTTGAAAGTTTTACACGACCTATATAATACCCAAACATCCCTAACTATAAATACCCAAGCCTTGCATGATTTTCTAAGGTGGTTGTTCATTGTGCCTTATATACCTATCATATTTATATCAATCCTTTGGTGATCCAAGAGTTTGTTCAAACTTCGATTCAATCAGTTAATTCTTGAAATCCTACAACCACATATTTGGGAAAAAATCAAATCCTTGAATCCAAAACATCCATTTCATATGTACAACAAGGGATGTACTTTCTCAATTGAAACTTCAGATGCTGTTGAAAATTGAGGAAAGTTGGACTACAAGCACAGGAATAAGAACAAGAATTGATGATCCTTAGATATCCGCTTGGAAGAGACAATTGTACAAGATCGGAAAGCTGGAGGAGATATGAGTATCTTGGAGATTACAGGAAGTAGATCGAGAAGTCTAGTGAAGTTGGCTAAACAGCATCTAACCGTACCATTTACTATCTATAGTGGAGGTAATTGGCTTGATCTCAAAGTTTTTACCCAGTTACATTTCTTCGTCAACAATATTGGGTTATTTATTGTTTCCATATTATAAACTGCAGCATTCAAACATAGGGAATTGAACTTGTATGCTTAATCATCAGAAAACTATTAAAAAGTGATTTATTGCCTTTAATAGATTAATTCCGCACTTGAGGTTGAATTAATAAATAATCTAGAACTTGTAATTTGATAAGCTAGATCGTTTCGCTATTTCACAAGTGGTAACTTAGCATTCTGCAGATTTCTCAAGTGGTATCAGAGCCTAAAGACATGTCCTGACCTTAATTTGTCTAGATGAATAACTCATTATGTGTCCCGCCTTATTCTGATGGCAGTAATTATACATACTGGAAGGTTAGGATGAGAGCTTTCATTAAGTCGATGGATGAGCGTATATAGTTGAGCATTCAGAATGGTTGGTTTGCTCCCTAGCACTGTTAATGGTGTTGTCACCCCCACTCCAATTGCTAATTGGTTGAAATCTAACATAGATAAGTGCAACTGGAATAGTAAAGCCTTACATGCATTATTTATGGCTATTTTCCTAAAGAGTTTAGGCGAATATCTATGTACGAGGTTGCGAAAGATGTTTGGGATATATTACAAACTACAGCCATTAAAAATTCTAAGTTGCAGATACTGGCCATTAGGTATGAGGAGTTTAGAATGAGAGATGATGAGACATTTGATGTCTTTTATGCAAGCTTAAATGACATAGTAAATTCTAACTTCAACCTAGGTGAGAGAATCCCCAAGTCCAAAATAGTTAGAAAAGTCATTAGATCCTTACCTGAGCAATTTAGGCCTAAAGTTACAATGATAGAGGATGGTAAGGATTTAGACTCTATTAAGGTGGAAGAATTTGTTGGATCTCTCCAGACTTATAAGCTGGCCTTAGATAAACCTATAAAAGATAAGTCTGTGGCCCTAAAAACTGCTCGGGGTTAACATGATGGAATTTTTTACTCAGGTTCACCAAATGAGGAGAAGTTAACCTACCTTGCTAAAAAATTTCGTAAAATGTTTAGGAAGAAGAAGAAGTCTCAAAAGAAATATAGAGATGCTCCTCGTGAATGTAGACATAAATCTAAAACTGTGAGGTATCACAAGTTTCACGGTTATGGGCATAGAAGCAATGGGAACTTTGCTAGCAGTAGAAATCAGGATGAGGCTATGAATTTTACTCTCACCGATGATGAGTCTAGCTCGGATAATCAGTGTGAGAAGTCCAGTCGTAAGGAAAGTGAAAAATACGTTGCCTTTACTACTAGGACTAGAAGTGGATTAGACAAGAGAAGTGAGACGGATGAGACCATAGATAGTGGTGAGCATTTTGGCCAAGATTCTGAGAGTGGGGAAAATATCCATAAGACTTACGATAAAATGTATGAGGAGAGTCTTAAGATTCTTACGATGATGAGTCTAGCTCGGATAATCAAAGTGAGAAGTCCAATCGTGAGGAAAATGGAAAACACATTGCCTTTACTACTAGGACTAGGAGTGGATCTATCAAGAGAAGTGAGACTGATGAGGACATAGATAGTAGTGAGAATTCTAGAGAAGATTCTGAGAGTGAGGAAGATATTTATGAGACTTACAATAAAATGTATGAGGAGAGTCTAAAGATTCTTGTGACTAATAAAGCCTTAAATTCAAAGGTAAATAAGCTTAAATTGGAGAAAGAGAAGCTTTTAAAGTATATCCAGGAGTCTACCTCAACCCAGAGTGAATTGAAATCGATGATTGAATCTTTAGATACTAAAGTTAAGAATCTCACTAGTGCGCTTGAGAAGTCATTTAAGAAAGTCAGTGAGTTGACCTCTGAGAATGAAATTTCAGAAATCCAGATTAAAAATCTTTTGAGCGATCTAAAATATTCTAAGTCTCAACTTATTGCCTTTTCTAGTGGATCTAAAAAGTTAGATAACATTCTAGAAATGAGCAAGCCGACCGGTAATAAGGGAGGTCTAGGCTTTAAAGAGAATACAACTAGTACTACAAAGACCACTTTTATCCTTGTCACTAACCAACCTAAACATTTGCCTAACCCACAACCTAAGAATAAGGGATCTATAGGATAGCAGACTACTAGACAACATATGACCCGTTGGCCTAGGAATAGAAGACAATGATCACACAACATTGGTCCAGGTTTATCCCTACATGCTTTCACTATGGTGAGTTAGGACACATATGCCCTAGGTGTCATCAATTCTTGAATAAATATTGAAACAAGAGCTTCAATAGGAATAAAAATCAGGAGTTTATAAGTCAGATTGGATTCCTTACCGATCACGTAAGTCGAATGACCAAGTTGGTGACACTGTTGTCTGGGAATTATTCTCCCACTAGGCAGATTTGTGTGAAAAAAAAAAGTGATCTAAAAAATTCTGAAATAGATCATGATACTTTTAAAGGTAAGAGAATGTCTTTACCTAACTGATTAGGTAATTTTGGTGCATGCCTATGATTTGTTACTTGAGTGATTGATTGGTGCATATATCTAATCTGTTTGTTTGCTTTTTATGTAGTTGTTTCTTGTATGTGTATCCTCATTCTGTTTGCATTAGCACATGCACATGTTGTTTGTTTTGTATGTGATTTTTTTTTTTGTGTGTGCTTCGAGCTTTCATGTTTTTAAATAAAAAAAATGAAAAATGAAAAATACAAAAAAATAAAAATAAATAAGGAATGGAATTTTTTCTATAGCATGAGATGTAACATTCTTGAACTTGTGTGTTGTGACCATGTATGGGCTAAATTGATGAGCTATAGCACATTGTTCATTACTTGCTTAGGTTATTATGGAGTACTTAGTATATGTGTCATCATGTACCATCTGCACTACACACACTATGATATTGTAAGTGAGACTTAACCGTGTGTACAAGATTTAGGATGGTAGTCACTTGTTTGTAAGGTGACTTTGAACATGAATTGACCAAATTTGTTAGAACTAAACTTAAGTATATTCCCTCAAAATAAAAAGCTCAACATCGTATGTTCTTCTTCAGAGCCTAATTGACTCGAATAATTAAGTTTGCTGGGTGTCTCAAAATCTAGTGTCTATGGTCAACTGACTTAGGTTAAATGGCCTAAAGTTCGCTAAAGGGGGTCATCTTAGTCACTTAATGAAGAAGGATCTGCACTTAAGATATAAAAAATTGATGATTTTTAAAAATATTTAAAAATGTGAAAAATGTTTGCTCAAAATTAGGGAGAGAAAAGAAAAGATCAAAATTTACATGCAAAATGAGCTTCATTTAAAGGTCTTAATGTGCTTAATGTTTTGACTTTCATAAGTAGGAAGATAAACTTATTAGCAATGA
>NC_036259.1:4551436-4569844 GCF_002742605.1 Olea europaea var. sylvestris | reverse complement strand
GCCTCGAAGATGCAAGCGGCGCTTTGATTTCGCTAGAGTCTTGCCCTGACCTCGCTCGAGCCACAATTGCAGAACCAACTTCGTTGGACTCACGCTGAGCCGTCGCTCGAGGCTCGCCAGTACCTCGCTCGAGCGATCGTGTTACCTAGCCAATTCTAATTTTAAACGCTCGCGGATGTTTGACGCTCCACATTACCATATATCAACCTCTATATATACCAAACGTCCCATTCGTGTTCATCAACCCGAAAATTCACATTGAAAACACTTTGAATATTCTTTCAATTCCTTGGCAACCAAAAATCCAAATCATTCTCTCCAAGGATCAAAAGCCAAAGAAATCCTTCATTGTTCTCATACCAATCCTTGGCTTGTTGAGTAAAAACATCAAATCCATAAACCCCAAAACACCTGTCTCACAACTCCAATTAAACTTCCAGAAGATCATCAGTTTGAAGATCCGGGAAGGATCTGCTTGAAGAGCTGGAGTGCGTGGCGATTCATGGGAGGTAGAAATTATATAAGGCTGGGATTTAGCACGGATCTGCAAAATTCAGGAGGGTCTTGAGTTCATACAGCAAGGACGTCAGAAAATTGAGAGTGTCAATGATGTTTGGCGTGCTGTAAGTTGGTTTCTACAATAGTGAATCTCTACTGGCTTGTGCTCGGAGTTTTTACCCAGTTGGGTTTCTCCGTCAACATGTTTATTGTGTTTTTACCGCTTTAATTTATTTACTTGTCAATGGTAATCCAACATAGGTTTCTAAGCACGTGAATTAATCTGGACAAATTATAATTTGTGTGACTTGTTGCATGAATTATTCAAAAAATTTTTAATTCCGCAAGAACACCTATTCACCCCCCTCTAGGTATTAGTTGGGTCGAACGATAGGTTTTTCAAGTGGTATCAGAGCCTAATCTCGAGTCCTGACCCATAGTTGTCTAGATGAGTCAATCACTGTCTGTACCTCCATTTTTCGACAAAAGTAATTATGCATATTGGAAGGTTAGAATGCATGCGTTCCTTAAGTCCTTAGATGAGCATGTTTGGATTAGCGTTCAAAATGGTTGGAAACCTCCATCTACTACTGTATCAGGAACAATTAACCTTACTGACATATCACTGTGGACTAAAGATGAATTAGCTGCATGTAATTGGAATAGTAAGGGAATTCATGCATTATTCATGGCTCTATCTCCAGAAGAGTTCAGGAGAGTGTCTATGTGCGAAACTGGTAAAGAGGTTTGGGACATTCTCGAAACTACACATGAGGGAACTAAGATAGTAAAGAACTCAAAATTGCAAATGTTAGCCTCTAGGTTTGAAGAAGTGAGGATGAAAGATGATGAAACCTTTGATGAGTTTTACGCTAAACTAAATGATATAGTTAACTCTAGTTTCAACCTAGGTGAGAGAATTCCCGAGACTAAGATTGTGAGAAAAGTACTTAGATCTCTGCCTGAGAGATTTAGGCCTAAAGTCACTGCCATTAAGGGAAGTAAGGACCTAGATGAAGTTAAGATCGAAGAATTGGTAGGATCCTTGCAAACCTATGAACTCACTATCTCACAACATAAGAAAGGAAAGTCCATAGCCCTAAAATCCATTAAAGAAGATGAATCTTCTGATGCTGAGTCACTTAGGGATGAGAAAATCGCATACTTTGTTAAGAAATTTCAAAAAGTCCTCAAGAATAGGAGAAAACCTCAGGATAGAAAGAGTGGAGCCCCTAGCAGATTCACAAAAGATAAAATTGAGAAAGTTAACAATAAAGGATCAAGTGAGAAGCCACGTTTGGTTAGATGTCATGAGTGTCAAGGAATAGGTCACTATAGGGATGAGTGTCCTAGCTATAAGAAAAATCAAAGAAAAAGGAAAGATAGGGCCTTAGTTGTCTCACTTACTGATAATGAATCTAAGACCGGTGATACGCAGGAATCCTCTAGTAGTGATGACGAAGGAAATTATATAGCATTTGTGGCTACTGTTAAGAGTGAATCTGATAAGGAAAGTGACAAGGTTGAGGAAGAACATTCAAACGATAATTCTGGTAATGAGGATGAGGATGAGGATGACATAGACTTACAAGAAGCTTATCAACTGTTGTTTAAGGAGAGTCTTAAAATAAAGAAGGTCAATAAAGCCCTACTTAAAAAGGTTGACGAACTTGAAAGGGAAAAAGAGAAACTGGGTAGTAAGCTTCAGGATTCACTTAAGAGTGGTAGTGAGTTAAAGTGTGTCAATGAGAAATTGGAAGACAAGGTTAAGAGTTTGACTAGTGAATTGAAGAAATCTAATGCTCATCTTCAGACATTCATAAGTGGAACTAATAAATTGGATAACCTGTTGGGAATGAATAAGCCAGTGGGAGATAAGAGAGGTCTAGGATATGTTGAGGGTAATACACATGTTGCTGGACCATCTAAGACTGTCTTTGTGTCTGCCTCTAAGTCTAATGCTGTTAGGAGTCCAAGTAAGGGTAAGAGTGTTCCTAGGGAACAGAGTCATCAATCACGTAGGAACATCAGGACTAGGTACCCACAGACACGTACCTTTGAGCCTAGGTTCATTCCCACCTGTCACCACTGTGGAGCTCTAGGACACACTAGGCCTAGATGTTATAAGTTAGGCAATGAGCGTAGAAATCAAAACATTCCTAGTCAGGTTAGCTTTCTGTCTAATCAGGTTAGTCATTTGACTGAGATGCTTATTAAGCTAACTAAGAGTACTTTGTCATCTAAAAAGGTTTGGGTCAAAAAGGGTGATCTAGGTAGACTTTCAGGTCAAGAAAACTGTTTTGTTGCTCATGTTGCTTTAAAAGCTCAAAATTCTAATAAGTGGTACCTGGATAGTGCATGTTCTAGGCATATGTGTGGTAATAAAGCCCTATTCACTACTCATGATGAATGTAATGGTGGTATGGTTACCTTTGGAGATGGGGGCTCTACACCTATTCTTGGCAAAGTTACTGTACAAATGCATGGTTTACCTGTGATCTCTAATGTGCTTTATGTGGAAGGTTTAAAGTCAAATTTGTTAAGCATTAGTCAAATTTGTGATGACGACTTTGAGGTTAGTTTTGTGCAGAAGAGATGTACCGTGTATGATTCATCCGGTGGGATAGTCCTTGAAGGGGTTAGAACATCTGACAATTGTTATGGGGTAATACCTAATTCTAACTATGTGTGTAGGAGTGCTAAAATTGATGTGAGTGAGCTCTGGCACAAAAGATTAGGTCATTTGAACTATAAGAGTCTAGAGCAGTTGGCTAAGAAAGAATTGATAGATGGGTTGCCTAAGATAGTTCCTAGTAAAAATGTTGTGTGTGGACCATGTCAACTAGGCAAACAACTTAAGGGGAGCCATAAGAAGACTACTAAAATTCTGACCAAAAGACCCCTGTAGTTGGTACATATGGATTTGATGGGACCTTCTAGGACTGAGAGTTTAGGTGGTAAGCGATACATTCTTGTCGTGGTAGACGACTTTTCGAGGTTTACTTGGATAGAATTGCTTAGGGAAAAATCTGATGCTTGTGACCTCATAAAGTCTCTGTGTAAACAGCTTAGCAATGAACTGAATCTCAAAGTGTCTAGGATGCGTAGTGACCATGGAAAAGAGTTTGAGAACTTTAATCTTGAGAGTTTCTGTATGGACGAAGGGATATTGCATGAGTTCTCTTCCCCTATCACTCCGCAACAAAATGGGGTAATTGAAAGGAAGAATCGTGTCCTTCAGGACATGGCTAGAGCCATGCTTTATGGCAAGAAATTAGCCCTACACTTTTGGGGAGAAGCTATTAACACTGCATGCCACATCATCAATAGAGTCTACCTTAGACCCAAGACTGATCAGACCGCATATGAAATTCTTAAGGGTAAAAAGCCTACTGTTAAGTATTTTTGAGTATTTAGGAGTAAGTGCTACATTTTGCGGGATAGAGAGAATTTGAGTAAGTTTGAATCAAAGAGTGATGAAGGGATCTTCCTAGGGTACTATAGGAATAGCCGAGCATTTAGAGTGTATAACTTACGTACCCGTGTGGTGATGGAGTCTATAAATGTTGTGATAGATGATGCTGTGAGTGAGGGGGAGAGTGCTGAAAAATGTGATAAAGATGGTGATCTTTTGAGTTCAAGTGATCCTACTGAGCTACCTGTGCCTGAATCATCTCGTAAGAAACCTGAAACATCTGAAAAGGAAACACTTCCACAAAATCTAGATAAAAATCCTAAGGAACCATCGACTAGGGTTAAGTCTAGTCATCCTAAGGATAATATTATTGGGGATCTAGATGAAGGGATGAGACTTCGTAGGAGAGTACTGAACAATCTAGCGTACACTAGCTATGTTTCTCAGGTAGAGCCTAAGAAAGTTGAAGAGGCCCTTAGTGATGAGTGTTGGGTGAATGCGATGCATGAGGAGCTAAATCAATTTGCTAGGAATAATGTGTGGATCTTAGTTCCCAGACCTGAAAATTGTAATGTTATTGGTACCAAGTGGATCTTTAAGAACAAGACAGATGACCAAGGTACTATAACTAGGAATAAGGCGAGATTAGTTGCTCAGGGGTATACTCAAGTTGAGGGGATTGATTTTGATGAGACTTTTGCCCCCGTTACAGGACTTGAGTCTATTAGGATTCTGCTTTCTGTTGCATGTACCTTAGGGTTCAAGTTGCATCAAATGGATGTTAAGAGTGCCTTCTTGAATGGACTTCTTCAGGAAGAAGTATATGTGGAACAACCTAAGGGATTTGTTGATCCAAAATTTCCCCACTATGTCTACAAACTTCACAAAGCACTCTATGGTTTGAAGCAAGCTCCTAGAGCTTGGTATGAGAGACTTACATCATATCTAGAAGAACATGGGTTCTCTCGAGGTGGTGTAGATAGGACCTTATTCATTAGACATATAGAAGAAAATTTTACCATTGCTCAGATTTATGTCGATGATAACATTTTTGGGTCTCCTCTTGAGTCTTTAGCGTTTGAGTTTGCTGAGTGTCTGCAGAGAGAGTTCGAGATGAGTATGGTTGGGGAGTTAAGTTAGTTCCTTGGACTTCAGGTACGACAGACAGAGGATGGACTGTTTATCTCACAGTCTAAGTATGCTAAGGATCTCGTTAAGCGATTTGGGTTAGATAGTAAGAAGCATACTAGGACACCGATGAGTACTAGCTTAAAGTTAGGTCGTGATCCTTCTGGTAAGAGTGTAGATCCTTTCCTATATCGTAGCATGATAGGTAGTCTTCTCTATCTCACAGCTACTAGGCCTGACATTGCCTTTAGTGTAGGAGTGTGTGCTCGCTTTCAGGCAGATCCAAAAGAGTCACACCTAAGCTCTGTTAGACGCATAATCAGGTATATCAGTGGTACAGTGGATCTAGGGATATTCTATTCTAGGAATTCCAATCTTGATTTGGCTGGATACTCCGACGCCGATTGGGCCGGAAATGCAGATGATAGGAAAACTACGACTGGGGGTTTTTTTACATGGGTAGCAATCTCGTAGCCTGGCTAAGTAAGAAACAAAATTCAATATCTTTATCCACGGCAGAGGCCGAATACATAGCTGCAGGGAGTTACTGTACTCAGCTTCTCTGGATGAAACAAATGCTTAGTGATTATGGGATTAGTCAAGGGACAATGACTGTCTTCTGTGATAATACGACTGCGATAAATATTTCTAAGAATCCCATTCAGCACTCTCGAACAAAACATATTGACATACGACATCATTTCATTCGAGAGCTTGTTGAATCACATGTTGTCTCTCTTGACCATATCTCTACTGATAATCAATTGGCTGATCTACTTACGAAACCACTAGATGGGTTGAGGTTTGAGTCACTTCGGACGGCTGTTGGTGTTAGCTCACCTATTTGATCATGGGTTCTTGCATATTCATGCTTGCATCACATTTGCACCTAGTCACTTCGTACTTTGCATGTGACCTATGTATGTGTGATGCATTTTTGTTTGTTTGTTTCATCTTCATTTGCTGTTTTTGTTTGTGTGTTTAAATGTATGAAAAAAAAAGGGATTTTTCATGTGTGTGTCTTTTATGTCTCGATTCTGGCATTTGCATTTAGAATCTAACTCTATTATTCATCATATGTACGAGTCTGAGGTTCCATCATTGTTCACGTTGTCGTGGAGTTTTGCGTATATGGCTCGTCATTCATCTTTGCACAGCACACACTGTAGTCCTGTATGTGAGTCTTGACCGCTTGGGTAAGACTTGGGATGGTGATCTTCTATTCTTAGGATTGTGTGTCCATTTGACTTGATCTGGGACGAGTGTCACCTAATCATATTGTCTTTCCCCACGTTTATATGTATTTTGTCGAACGTTTGACTATCTTCGGGGCCTATTTGACTCGAACTATTAAGCCCGAGGGGTTTTTAACCTGGTACCCTAAGGTCTTCTGACTTGGGAGTCAACGGCCCAACGTTCGTTACGGGGGTCGTCTATGTCGCCTAATGAGGATAGCATTGCACTTAAGTTTGTTTGTTAAAAAAAAATGAGATCATTCAGTTAGGGAGAGTAAAAGTGTGACAATCGTATTATTTGATTTGGGTCCTCGTGGTATTGGATTTGATTGTCACTTGGTCGACATACACCTTTGTTTGGTTGTTTTCACGTGTCCTTTCTCACTAATTTAAGGTTTTGAGTCTCGCTTGCATGGACTACGTGGCACTCTTCTCGGTGTTGGTCTGTATACACTTTACTCCATGGTAATTTGATCTCTGTGTGGACTTATGTTTTGTATATATGCTGATTATTGGGTTTGTGACTTTATGCTTATTGTTGGGCTCGATTGCATATTAGGTTACATACTTCGTTTCGTCCCACATTTCAAAATTTTGAAATTCGGGGTTAATTTTGTAATTTTCCATGAGTTCTGCCATTTTTTAAAAAAAAATTTCAAAATTGTGGTGCTATTTTTGAAAGTTGAGTTTTCGCTCGAGGCTCGCGTGCCGTTCGCTTGAGCAAAAATAACAGTGTTGTTTTCGCTCGAGTCTCGCTGTCGTCTCGCTCGAGCGACAGTGTGGGTATTTGAATTCTGATTCTTCATTTCGCGCATTATTTTTTCATTTTTCTCCCTACATTTACATACATTTCTTCTTTTGTGTTGCAATTTCTTCAAATATTCTTGATAATTGATCGATTCGAAGCGCTTACACCCGATTTCAACATCAAAATTCCATCTTGAAGATCATTTGAGGTAGTTTTTCTTGTTTTTTCTTCATTTTTTTGAGTTTTTGCATTTTCTACATGTTTGTTCGGTTTTGTGAGCATCATTGCTTAATTCTTATGGATTTTGTGCCTCTTGCATCTCTTTGATTCATGGATTGCCATTTCTCGCACTTTTATTCAAAGTTTAGCTCGCATTGTGTGATTCTTTGTTGGTTATTTTAAGTGTGTTTCTTGTTTTTTCTTCCATGTTCGTCGACTTCGTTCTTGCATTCCGTAACTCCGATTTGCATGTGGTTTGTTTCATTTTGAAGAGCATGTTGCCTAGTTTGTGGAGTTGTGCTTGGTTGCGTGGGTGCATCATGTGTGTGCTTGGGAATTCGTGCCGAAGTGACGCACGCCACGTGTTCGATGCAATGCCTTAGCTATTTTCTTGTTTCCTTAGGGTTGTTTGGGTATTTTTCTCATTCCATTTTTGCTTCGTTGTGGCTTTACGCATATTCTTCGTTGGGTTTCGAGTCGTGATGACTTTGCTTTTAGGGTCGATCGCATTTTTTCGATGTATCACTTTTGTGCCTCATTTGTGTGCACAGTGTGTCATGACACGTTGCATCGTTTCATGTGCATTTTTCATGTCACTCATTTCTTGCCTCTTTACGTGTGCCAGATGGCCCATAATCGATCATGTCTCTCTTCCCAGCCGGCTAGTGGTTCGACCTCTTACAGTCGATCGAGGTTCATTTCTGCTACGCCAAGGAGGTCTTCACTTTCCAGTTCTCCTTACACCCCGTTCTCGTGGAGCGTGAGGTAATTTTGTCTGACCTTCTCGTAGATATAGCTGCCATCTTAGTGTCTCGGGTTGGGAGCCTTTGCTTGTTGGTCTATCACCTCCACCCCCTCTCCTAGTTCAGGAATTCTATGCGAATATCCACGATATTGACGGGTCGTCCTTTAGGGTATTTTTGCGGGGTCATTCTTTTAGGGTTACACCTTCTGTCGTAGCTCAGGCCTTAGGTATACCAGAGATTACCCATCCTACGTACCCCTATATTTTACCCTCTGCTGTTCTGGCCGACTCCCTTGTTCGGTCGACGATTTTGAACACCCCGTCTGTAGGGGGGCCTAGGCGATGGCCACGGGTTCTCTTCCCACTGATCGCCAGGTTTTGTTGCGTATTGTGTGCACAAACCTATGGCCCGTAGCCCATACTTCTTCCTTACCTATGGGGCGGGGCCGCTTTTTCTATGCCCTCCTTCGCGGGGACTCGATTGACCTACCCAGCTTTGTTTGCCAGCAGATTCTGGCTTCGTTTCGTACTTCAGGGGGTCGGATCGGGTTACCTTATGCCTACTTGATTCATAAGGTTGCTTTATTTTTGGGTGCTTCATTCCCCAAGGGTTTGACTCGTCGCATAGGACGTCCGATTGGACAGCAAACTATTCATCAAAGTCGTTCCCATATTCCGTCTTCCTCTTCTTCTGCTCAGGCTACAGTGGCGGCTGCAGCTGTTGATGCTTTTGATTGTTCCGAGCCCCTCGATCCTTTTTTGATATACTTACTGGGGGTTCTCGAGTATTCCTTCCATCTCGTCCCGCTCCTCCTTTGGCTATTCCGCTCAGCTCCTCCCGTCCTTCGACATCTACTTCTGTTCCTGGCATGGCTACGTTGTCCGTTGACCCCATGGTGCTGCTTCTGGGTCAGATGTCTACACTGATCGAGCAGTAGGCTCGTATGATAGCTGAGATCACGCAGTTACGTGCTGCTTCGGAGCGTCAGTCAGCCGAGATGTCTACGTTTCACCGTGCTCTTGCTGTCTGTCAGCGTCAGTTGTGCTGGATTCGAGATCATTTGGAGGAGAGCACGAGTGCTGAGAGTGGTTCTGATTCTTCCAGTGCTGGAAATGCTGCTTCTTAGTTCGTTTTGTTGCTTTAGCTTTTCTTTGGCCCTTTGTGACAAAAAGGGGGAGTAGATTGCATAGATATTGAAGCAGATAATTATTTTTTGATAACTGTGATGTAAAGTTGATGTATATATGTCATTTTATAATTAGATTAAGTTTTTGATGTTTTGGCAATCTTAATGTCTGTTTTTGGTGTTTTAGACATACATTATTATTGCTTCTTAATCTGGTTAATGATATATGATTTGTATCTTGTCTATATTTACTGTTTCCATTTCACATGCTTTTTCACGTGGTATTTGAGTTTTGTTTTTTAGGAAACAGGTTCAACAAGATATTGCTGATGTGATAGAATAGATTAGTAGTTTGGAGTCAATTTGTTTTTTATCCTTGACTGTCAAGTGTGTTTTTGTCACAGAATGCCAAAGGGGGAGTTTGTTAGGAAAATATGTAATTGGAAAATCTGTGACCAAGGACCAAATTGTCAAAATTGTAAAGTCAAGGACCAAATTGTTAATGTCCAATAGTTCAGGGACTAGAGTTGCAATTAACTAAAGTTTATAGGCTAGGTCTAGGGTTGTGTGGGATGCCTCGAAGATGCAAGCGGCGCTTTGATTTCGCTAGAGTCTCGCCCTGATCTCGCTCGAGCCACAATTGCAGAACCAACTTCGCTGGACTCACGCTGAGCCGTCACTCGAGCGAAAGGTACGTCGCTCGAGGCTCGCCAGTACCTCGCTCGAGCGACCGTGTTACCTAGCCAATTCTAATTTTAAATGCTCGTGAATGTTTGACGCTCCACATTACCATATATCAACCTCTATATATACCAAACGTCCCATTCGTGTTCATCAACCCGAAAATTCACATTGAAGACACTTTGAATATTCTTTCAATTCCTTGGCAACCAAAAATCCAAATCATTCTCTCCAAGGATCAAAAGCCAAAGAAATCCTTCATTATTCTCATACCAATCCTTGGCTTGTTGAGTAAAAACATCAAATCCATAAACCCCAAAACACCTGTCTCACAACTCCAATTAAACTTCCAGAAGATCATCAGTTTGAAGATCCGGGAAGAATTTGCTTGAAGAGCTAGAGTGCGTGGCGATTCACGGGAGGTAGAAATTATACAAGGCTGGGATTTAGCACGGATCTGCAAAATCCAGGAGGGTCTTAAGTTCATACAGCAAGGAGGTCAAAAAATTGAGAGTGTCAATGATGTCTGGCATGCTGTAAGTTGGTTTCTACAATAGTGAATCTCTACTGGCTTGTGCCCGGAGTTTTTACCCAGTTGGGTTTCTCCGTCAACATGTTTATTGTGTTTTTACCGCTTTAATTTATTTACTTGTCAATGGTAATCCAACATAGGTAGATAAAGCACGTGAATTAATCTGGACAAATTATAATTTGTGTGACTTGTTGCATGAATTATTCAAAAAGTTTTTAATTCCGTAAGAACACCTATTCACCCCCCATCTAGGTGTTAGTTGGGTCGAACGATAGGTTTTTCACACTTCATAATATAATGCATAGCTGTTTGAGTTTTGTGATATTAATGTTTCGGTTGGTGTTTAGATTGACATTAATTTCAATTTCAATTGAGAAGTTGGAGACGACAACAATATCTTGGAGATTACATAAAGTAGACTGGGAAGTCTAGCTATAGCCATGAATGTCAACGACCTACGGTACCAGGTCTCACAAATTGTCTCAATAAGAAGTTACCATTATGTTGGGCAAAATACCTCAACTTTAGAGGTATCATAATAACGATGAGTTGATCAGAGATTGTGTCAATGATAAGTTACCATTGTGTTGTGTAAAATGCCTATCATTGTGTTGGGAAAAATGTATCAATTGTAGAACTTTCATAATAATGACGAGGTAACAAGGTCACCGTAGCTTATGTGATGTTAATGGGGGAAGTTGACCGAATATTGGTGTTCACACCAAGCCAACATTATAGTTGTATATAGTCTCCCCAAGTCCAAGTATGAATATTCATATCACACATGTATTGGATTCGAAATTTGTTAGAACTAAACTTAAGTATATTCCCTCAAAATAAAAAGCTCAACATCGTATGTTCTTCTTCAGAGCCTATTTGACTCGAACAATTAAGCTTGCTGGGTGTCTCAAAATCTGGTGCCTATGGTCAACTGACTTAGGTTAAACGGCCTAAAGTTCACTACAGGGGGTCATCTTAGTCACTTAATGAAGAAGGACCTGCACTTATGATATAAAAAATTGATGAGTTTTAAAAATATTTAAAAATGTGAAAAATGTTTGCTCAAAATTAGGGAGAGAAAAGAAAAGATCAAAATATACATGCAAAATGAGCATTAAGGCTCTCAAACAGAGGTCATACTATTTTGGAGAGATGAGACCCATTTTGGAGGGATGAGGCTCTCAAGTGGATATGGTACGCTTTTGGAGAGTTAAAGTCCAGTTTAGCGGGAATGAAGCTCTCTAGCAAAGGTAGACCCTTTTGTAAAAGTGTTAACTTGTGTGTTTATTATAATGCTTATATCTTATTGATATGAAAGGGAGAGCCTCTAAAACTAGGACCATGAGTATTACAAAAACATATAATTAATGTTAGAAAACAATGGAGATGAAGAAGAGACAAAGAAGATTGCAAAATTCAACAACAAAATAAATGGTAACCAAAAATCTTGATGAGAACGAATTTGAAGGCTTGAACACAATATCTTGTTTTCAAACGATATTTGCCCCCTCTCCAAAAGTAATGAGATGCTTAAAAATATTCCGACAAATGGTTTGAAAGATTATAACAAGCTTTGATGTAGAAAAAAACCAAAATACAAATAATTTTCTGCCAAAACTTTGAAGAACATAATGAAAATGTGAATATGAATGTAATACATGATTTGATTATTTGTGGAACAAATTATGGATTACAGAATATTTTTTATTTCCCTTTGAACATGGCCCCTCTATATATAGGCCTCATTCATTTACTTGAAATGGTGCCAAAAGTCCAGTGAAAAGTAATCAAATTTAAATCCATAACATTAACAAAAACGACCACCAACAATCAAAAATTTGTATCATGCAATCGCATGGTTCAAAATTCGTATCATGCAATCCCATGGTTCATAATTTGTATCATGCAATCGCATAGTCTCGGTATATGGTCATGTGGCCACATGGTTACACATGGGCTAAAAATGCGGCCGAAGGCCCCATTTCATTCCACACACTTCATTTGTTGGTTTTGAACATCCAATTCACAATAATCCCCCACTTGTTCAAAATGAACAAAGACTCATATTAAAAGTATACGATACTCATGCATAAGAATTACATATCATTCGATTTGAATCTAACCACAGTGTAATTCAAACAAAGTACAGTCGGAATTAAAGGTAGCGTGAAACTTTGAACTAGTTATGAACACACACGAGTACCACGTGTTCTCAAGTTCCTCATAACTCGCTTAGCAATATTTTGGCCTTACGCTCATCTTGTTCGACAAACTTTTACGAGAGAAACTCCAACTCTCAATTGAGACGGCACCACCTCAAAGTTCGTATAAGTGAAGTTTTTTCAGTACTTTTGTTACGTTTAGAGGTACTTGTGTTTTAGCACTGAACTTCATTAAGAGTTTTAAGCTCAACCCTCACTTCAGTAACAACCAATATTATTTTAATTGGGGTAGGGTTATCGCGAATTTGAATAATGCTGCAACTATTCACATATCGAATGACTTGTTGTTACCCTTTGAACTCATGAATTACCTTCTGAGTAAGAACAAGTAGGGTTGCCACCATTGATGGACCTTTTTAGTTAAGGAGTTTCAATCACATCCTACTCGAAGTAGACGTCGCTAAATCTTTATTTAGCGGTTTAGTTAAAGGGTCCACTAAGTTCTTAATTGACCTTACATAATTTAGGAAATTTATTCCATCTTTGATTGATTTCCTTATATAGTCATATTTTAAACTCATATGTCTAGATTTTTCATTGTATACCTCATCGTATGCTTTTGCTAAAGTAACTTGATTATCACAAATGATAGGCATTGAAAAGATGTTCTTTGATTTCAAAGGTATCTCATAAAAGAGATCCTTAAGCTACTCAGCTCTTTCTCGGATTCCAATAGTGCTACAAATTCAGATTTTATAGTCAATTGTGTTATGCATGTTTGTTTCTTTGTTTTTCAATAAACAACACCTCCTTCTAGAGTGAACACCCAACCCGAGGTGGATTTTTTCACCCATGCTAGATATCCAACTAGCATCGTTGAATCCTTCTAATACCGTCGAGAATTTAGTATATTGCAGATCTAAGTTCTTGGTTTTATTTAAGTATCCAAGAACTTTTCCAATGGTCTTCCAATGATCATTGCTTGGATTGCTAATAAATCTGCTAAGTTTACTAATTGCATAGGCTATGTTCGATCTTATGTAATAAACTACATACATAAGACACCCTATAGCATTGCATATCCTAATTGAGCAATCATTCTTCTACTAATCTTTACAAGTTTTGAACTTGGATTGATCGGGGTACTACATTTCTTTATGTTCAAATGTTTGAACTTATTTATCACATTCTCGATATAATTTGATTGATTTATACGGTAACCCCCACTAGTCTTTGTGCTTTGATACGTAAAATGATATCCACCTATCCAAAGACCACTTTTTTAAATGTTGCTAATAACTTTTTTTGCAACGTTTTTGAAAGTTGTGAATACCCTTTTTGCAACGCTTTTTGAATGTTCGTTATAGTATTTTTGCAATGTTTTTTTAAAGCTGCGAGTAACATTTTTGCAACATCTTTTAAGCATTGCAAATAACTTTTCACAATATTTTTTCAATGTTGTCAATATCCTTTTTGCATCACTTTTTGCTTGTTGTCTATGATTACATTTAGGGGTATCAAAAAGGCTCAGTGGCTCGGCTCGGGAAAAGCCCGAGCCCGCACAGCTCGTGGCTCGTAGCAATCGAGCCCGAGCCACATGGGCCATTTTTTGCCTGTGGCAATAAGGTTCGACCCGAGCTAAATTATAGGGAAAAAAACCAAAAAAAAATTTAAAAAAATAAGAGGCAGCAGGTTACAGCTGCCGACTGGGGGCAGCTATAGCTAAATTTTTTACAAGGTGTAGACTTTGAAATTCAAATTTGAAAAATAACACGAGTTTTTTGTCTATAAATACGGGGTGATTTTTGAAGTTTTAAATCACTTTGTTATCGATTTTAATTCGCATTATTTCTATATTATAGATTCAGATACAATCATTCAAGTTTCAATTTCTTCTTTCTCACTTCTCATATAACAATTAATATATTCAATTTATTTCACTCTATAGTCTAATATTCAGTATTTTTTATTATACTAGTGATTATGGATTTTACAAGTGATGAAGTTAATCAGTTTGACGGTAGCTCGAGTACTTCATTTAACGACGATGAATGTCAAAATGTTCCAATTAATTTGGAGGATATTGAAGAGGAAGAAGTTCAAATACTCGAGACAAAAAGGTCGAAAAAAGAATTATCGGATTGTTGGCAACATATGACACGTAAAAAAATTGGTGTTCAAAATGGAGTAGATATTTGGAAAGCATGTTGCAATTACTGTGGCAAAGAACTTAGTTGGAAGCTCGGTTCGAGTACAATGCATTTGAATAGACACGTATTAAGGAGTTGCAAAGCGAAACCAGCCGATCTCGACTCGAAACCGATCGAACTAGTGTTTGGCGGTTCTGATTCTACTCTTTCCACCTTTGTATATTCACAGGAAGGATTTCGTGAAGGAATGGCTGCATACGTGGCTACAACAGAGATGCCGCTTACGATGATAGACTCAATACACTTTACCCGACTCGTGCACAAATATCTCCAACCCAGGTATTCTTCTTATTCTAGAAATACTCTTCGTTCGGATAATATAAAATTATATAACAGAAGAAAACAAGTTATTATTGAAGGTCTAAAAAGTTTTAATAGTGTTATATCGTTTACTTTTGATTTATGGACCGGTTGTAATAGAAAAGGTTATATTGCCGCTACGACTCATTATATTGATCACCTATGACTTCTATATAAAAGTATTATTGCATTCAGATGTGTAGAATATCCCTATAATGCTACAAACATATACATGATTTTAAAAGATATCATACAGGAATACGATATACGAGATATGGTTCGAAGTTTTACTTTTGATAATACTGGAGTGAACAAAGTTGTTATTGAAAGATTTATTGCTGATCTTAACCCCGTATTTGAAAATTTATTTTTTCATCAACGTTGTGTATGTCATATTATTAATTTGATTGTAAAAGCTGGATTAAAACATATAAGTTCACCTTTAGAAAAAAATTAGACAAGCAATAAATTTTATTACTGTGTCATCAGCAAGAAAACAAGCATTTAATAGTTTGTGTGCAGAGTATAGATTACAGAAGAAATCATTTGCCACTGATGTAATGCATAGTTGGAACTCTACATATCTTATGTTACATTCGTGTAAAAATTATGATAAAGTGATTTACTATATTATAATGGTAGGCATAAAGTCGGATGCGAACATAATTTGGAAGATTGGGAATGGACTATTGCATTTTACGTGAAAAAATTCTTACAACCTTTTTTCGATACTACAAAGGAATGTAACAGTGTTTATTACCCTACATTTTCTCTTGTTTTACAACATTTTTTCTGTATTTCATAAATATAGGAATTTGCCACTTTTTGCTGATGTACTCCGCTTTATGGAGTTAAAATTTTGTAAATATTGGGAAGAATTGCCTTCTTTATTTCTTTTAGCTTCAGTAATGGACCTTCAACTTAATTTAACTGGCACAAAAGCCAATGTAAAGGGGATATCAGATTATTTGAATATAGAATTATCACATGTGGATATAGAATTTTTTTTGCAACCAAACGAATTACAAGAATTTAGTCTTTTAAATTGGTGGAGGTGTAACGAAAGATAATATCCAATTGTATCAAAAATTGCACGTGATCTACTAACACATCCGGTGTCTACGGTAGCATCGGAGGCTGCATTCAGTTTAAGTTTTCGAATTTTATCCGATGAACAATCAAGACTAAAAGAAGATATATTGGAGGCTTTGATATGTTTGAAGGATTGGGAATGTGCGGAATTACATGTTCAAGACATGTTAACAGTACAATGGCTGAAGAGTTGCAACATATCCAAACATAGGATGTTGTAAGTTTTTAAATTAATTATTTTTCTATAAGAAATAAATTTTTTAAATTTATTTGATTCAAGAAAAATTGTACACGAAATATTTTATTCGTGTACAATATTAATTCCGTTTACGTTAATTGTAGCCGATCCCAAGCCCAAAAAAGGAAGAGGGTTATAATTTGTAACTTTTATTTAATTTGTTATTTGTATAAATTACATAATTTTGTAAGTTATACTTTTATTTAATTTGTAATTTGTATAAATAATAAATGATGCAATTTTTAAATTCTTTAAAAAAACTGTAAGTTTTGTAATGCGATTAAACATTTAAAAAATACTTTATTTATGTTAATTCTATTTGTATTTTTAAATTTACATGTTCATGTAAAATACCTGTGCACTATTATCAGCCCCGTTTCTAATTGAAGGCATAATTTATTTGTCTTCTACGCTAAACAAATTGCACTACAATAATTGGCGTGTGAATAAAATGTCATTAAAAATTATATAAAAATTGGTAAAAAAAATTGAAAAAATCGATCCAGCCCGACTCGACTTGTAAAAAGCCCGAGCTTTTCCGTATTTTTTTGGCCAAACTTTGGTTTGGCTCGGCTCGAGCCCGAAAAAAGCCCACTATGATTTACTCGAGCCGAGAATTTCGGCTTGCGAGCCGGCTCGACTCAGCTCGTTTACATTCCTAATTACATTCTTATCTTTGGAAACATTTTGTTGACCGTTGCCATAAATAATTTATACTTTTTTTAAATTTTGTACTTTTATTATTTGTAGAGCAATTTATTCAAATCAACCATAAGACAATATAGAAAATAACAATATCAAACAACTCCAGTAGTCATTATAATTGACTCCAAAATGTAACAATATCCATACGAAATCGCGATCCAAAATTCTAAAGTATACAAAAATCCAATATATTTCCCAAAAAAAAAATTATATATATATATATTCCACAAACCTAGAAATGAAACTATTAGACTACAAAAGGACAAATGGAAAATTCCGCCGCATAAGGCTTCCACAAGTCGAGTCAGCAGGCTCGATTTTTTTTTTCTTTTTTTTTAAACATAGGCAGCAACCCGCTACCTCAAATGAAATAAGGCAGCAGTCTTATTTGAGGCAGCAAGTTATTGCCTTTAATTAATTAATTATTATTATTATTATTATTATTATTATATATAAAGGCCGACAAGTCACACGGGCCGACTCAGGCTTTTTCCAGACCGAACCACGGGCAGTCCGAGCTAGCGAGCCCCATTGCCATCCCTACAATGTAGTTGCTGAATAATAGTCCTCCCATATACTTGGAGACTCTTTCACCTAGGAAAATTAAAAATTATAAATTAAATTGCAATCGAAACAATAAGATGACAAAATGGTAGAAAAAAAATGATTAATTTATTGAATAATTGCATCACAGAAGATAAGAGTTATGGCATCTTTTTTGCACAAATATGGAGCATTCTGCATCAGGTGTAGAGCGTAGGGCAAAATAATAATGGTTTAAATTTGGAAAGCAAATTGACTACATAAATAAATCACGTGAAAGCTATCGATACCTCGCATATTTCCTATTTTCATCTTCTCACATTCATTAAGACAAGCATATGAAATAATATTCGGTCAAAGTTCCTCTATGTTTAAGACGACGTCATTTGAATGAACATATATCTACTATATTTATGTACCTTAATAACCTTGCTTTTAAATTATCACAAACTTTAAAAATTTCCAAACCACCAACAAATGAACTGTGCTTGTGATGTAATGAACAACATAGCACGATTATACCTTGTAAATTAGTAATTGTACTGAAAATTAAACTTACATCTAACCAAAGATGAGAACATAGAAAAGTCAATGCAGATGATGAATACAAGAGAGTTATGTTCAATGGTACTTCAGGAAATATTGGCAAAATAGCATAAGGCAAGCAGCATACTTGAGTGCGCAAGATATGCTTGTCCATTTCAATTTATAATCAATCATTTGCCAGGAAATTCTCACAAGTCCATATAAAGTTTTGAAATATACCAATAATGAGGATGTCAACAATAAGTCCAAAAGATGGAAGTTCAAAACTTAGTAACCAGAAAACC
>NC_036259.1:4549313-4551336 GCF_002742605.1 Olea europaea var. sylvestris | reverse complement strand
GACTATACAAGATAATATGAGACATACTTCTCTAGAAATTGCAATATCGAAGACATTGACATAAGAGACAAGGATAAATTGATACAAAAATTGAAATCAGTAGGAGAAGCTATACTCTTTTTCCTTTTATAAAATCTTGTCTTACTGGATTTTCTTGACAAGGATTTAACAAGGCAGATGTTTACTGCTCCAAATTATTTGTACTCTTTTTCATTTATTTTCATTTTTATCCTGTAAAAGTTTTGGCCACATAAAACTTTAAGGAGATAGTTATTGTTTTAATATAATCCCAACACAAGTAATGATAAATTACTAAAATTAAAAACCACAACCGCAACATGAATATATTTAGAAGGCTCTAGAAAATAAAACAACTTGATGATTGGATCACCACTAAGAAGACCATTAAAGATACAAATTGAATCAATAGATTATATTCACCTAACCAAAATTTTCACTTCTTAAACTCACAAATTTGGATGCTTAAATAAGAGCAAGAAGTAAAATATCTATTCGGGAGGGTGATATTTGAATTGCATGCCTTCTTTTCAGATGAGGGTGTTTTTATAGATTTCTCTCATAGCATTGGGTAATTTGGTCATTTTGAGAGAATGACAGATGATAGTTTCTTGTTGGTTGATTCATAATTGTTTTGGCTACAAATGTCAAGCTGTATAGATGTATTGACACTCTAGATGTACTAACAACCTGCCAGCCTAAATAGGAGAGTAGTTCACTTTGTCTTATGCAGACATCTTGGATTTTTGTTTCCTTAGCACATTCTCTACACATCTCGTTGATGTTTTAGTTTGGTTTGTAGAGTGGGTGCTTTGAGTTAACAAATAGTCATCGAAGTTCGGTGTATATATTCATATTGTTAGGACTTGTTATGTCTTTTATTGCATAGTGAACCTTTAGTTGCTCATACAATCTTTATTTCTTAGTGGTGGATGATGTGGGCCATTGCTACAATTTTTTGTGTAAGTTGCATGGCCTCTTTTTGCATATTCCCAAGCAGGGACGGATCCAAAATCGGACTACAAAATTTCAAATTGGGCTACTACGCGATTTTTTTTTTACACATAAAAAACTGATTTTTTGCCAAAAATAAATAAAAAATACTTTAAAAAAAAGTTCTTGGGCCTGAGTGTGAGGGGGGGGGGGCTACAGCCCAGCCCCACCTAAATCCGTCTCTGTTCCCAAGGTAATGCCCTGTAGGTAATTGTGAGATGGTTTTAAATGGTTTAAATGTATTGTTTGATTAAATCAATGGTTCAAAAGATTTGAAACATTTGAACCTATAAATAGACCCTTCTCCTTACTAATGCATTCTTTGCTTTCTTCATTTAGTTTTTGTTTATGTTGATACCTCCACTTACCGAAGATTCTATTCCTCTTCTGCTATCTCTTACTCTTTCTATTTAGGTCTGTGCTTGTGTTTTGTCTCGTATTTTCCCTTTGTTTTATCAGTTTATTTTCTCAAAAATATTTATTATAGCTTTGGAGGCTGAATGTTTTACGTTGGGGACAAACTGATCGATAGTATTACTTTTTTTGAAAGTTCAAAGCCATGAAGTTGTGTTTACTGTTGACATTATCCCCGGTAACTTTTAGGTTTACACTGGGGTAATACGAGGTAAGTGTTAGTTCCCAAAAGAGGGTTCAAGTATGTATCAAAGTATGGGGATTTGAAGAGCCAATCTCGTAAGAATGTTCAAAAGATCATAAATTCTAATTAATGAGCCATTTTGAGGCCTCATTAATTTTGTTGGGAGGATGATATCCTTATTGTTCTCCCAAATAGTCTTAAACCTTTTATCTTGTAGCTATGTAGCATTTCATAAACTTTTGCCAAATATGGGACTTTTAGTTGCTCTTTCTCATCAATCTTTTATTTCTAGAACTGCATACAGATAAAGAGTGTTTTCATGTTTACGATAACTGGGGGTTTTACCCTTGGTGACGTCTATTAATTTTGATGTCAATGGGAAGGGTTAATTCCAATTTTTACTATAATATTTTT
>NC_036259.1:4527868-4530520 GCF_002742605.1 Olea europaea var. sylvestris | reverse complement strand
ATGGAATTTGGTTCTCGAGCATTAGAATATCTCTAAATATGGCGTTATTTGCTGCCTTATTTGCCGCTAATTCAATCAAATGTAACATTCTTGATGGAACATTAGTTGGTGCCTTGCCTCTTCCGACAGCACAAACTTGAAGAAACTCAAACAAGAATGATGCATCCACCAACATCATCCATGCTAAAGTTTCGCCGCTATAGTGTAACGGCTTATGGTAGTAAGCTCGAATCTTGAGCTCAAACTTGAGGTATTGATCAACAAGATATTCGAGTTTTTTGTTTGGGATTTCTCTCTGATTTCTTTGTGCAGCAGCAAGTTTGTATTTCTCCATGCTGTAAAGCTCAGGACGGAAACAGTGGTAAGGGCCTATGGCAACTTCTTGTGGGATGTAAGACTCCGGATCACTCAGCAATAGCGTTTTTGGAACACTGAAGATACTAACTGGAATTAGTGTCTCTTCTTCAAGCTCTTCCTCTAGGGTTCGACGAATGTATGCAACCCATCTACCTTCGTCGATGTTGGAGCCAATTCCCAGGTCGGCACTGGAATGAAAACTCGAGATTGTGTTCATATTAGGCTTAGAGAAAGACATAGTAATTTTATTCTACGTACAGAAAATGCAATTGTGTTTTATAGCATGATGAAAATAAGGGACTGAAATAAATGGCTATTAATAGACACATATCCATAAGGTGATAGATAGATATTCACAATGATTCATAATGTGTGGACTTGAATCTCCATTTTTGTCTCCTTTCAAGGAGCCAATCAGTGCTATTTGATTCATATTCGTACCAATATTATAAACCAAAAAAAAAAATAATAATAATAATAATAATAGCTCTTTCTGCTTGTCTAAAATACTAAAGGCATGTTCCGCCTTGCTTCAACAAAAGAAGTGGCTCATTTCAATAATATGACACTTGATACAAAAAATAAATAAATAAGCTAAGCCAAACATGTGTACACACAACTTCTGTTGTAACTTAAAATTAAGTTTTAACCTTTCAACAATTAACCCATTTAATTTTCAGTTTTTATTTATTTAATAATCATTTTTCACACAATTAAGATATCATAATTCATGTTATAACCTCTATTTTAATGACTTAATTGTGGGGGTTGATTTTACCTATAAAAGGAGGTGAATTTCTCATTGTTTTACAAAAACAAAATCAAATACAATATACTCTCTAGTCTTTTCATACATCTCCCTTTTCATACCACTCTCTAATCATTTTATATTATCTTCTATTCTTCTTTTAGAAATTTTTGGCAATTGATAATGGCTCGTTCAATTTTCTCCCTATGATCGTGCCCATAGAAGGAGAGCCACATGGGTTTTATCTTGAATCGTGTAGTGTCGAAAGAACCCGCACGAAGGGGAGGCAACACGACTTTAAGACAGTGTCCTCGATGTGACTCCCAAAACTTGATTTTCTAACTTTCTTCTTGTTTTATATTATTGTTGAATTTATGTTTATGTCATTTAATTGATTATGCTAATTTCTAAATAAATCTACATACAAATCACCCAATTTTCCCAACAATCTAAAGTCGTGTTGAGGTGATTTGCTTGTAGATTAAATATAGTGTGATCATCAAATCTTGATTTAATATATTTTACTGCATTATATTTTATTAATATCAATTGAAGCATATTTAAATAAAATATGTATATGATCCCTAGGTACACTTGCTTCTTCTGGTTACACAAAATAAGGCAGTTTGCTTCAATGGTTTGTATTCCCGTTGAATGACCTAAAATAATGAAAATGAAGGGGACCATAGACTTAATTCCATCTAATATTCTAGATTTGGAAAGCAAGGAATAATTCTAAAATAGCAGCAGAATCTTGAGTAGTAATGATGTAGGTTGTCTTTGGTTTGTTAGATTGATTCCTGGTAAGCACCTCAAAATCTTAAAATTGAAAAGAATCTGAAATACAATTTTCTGTTTGGACCAATATCGGTATTCATAATTTCGTGGTCAATCGAGACTAGGACGTGGGTCTCAGGGTCTGCAATCTTCAGTTGATATTTAAACAAAAAAATGTTATTGCCTTCTCATTGAATTGCTATGTGTGAATGTTAAAACAGGAACAACCTCGGTTTCGAGATTCACGTTTATAAGATAACTTTGGAATGTGATGATTTTTGTTTAATGATTAAAAAAAAAAATCGAGGTCACTAGAAAAACTCTTACTAATGATTGGAAAGCCGAGAATGCTCACTTCTCTCACTATCTTGCTTTTATCTAATTGAATATTAACGTACCATAAAATTGTAGTGCTATTTTCAACCGAAAGTTCATTCTTACGAGCTGATGTTGAGTTATTATGATTGTTGAAAGTTCATTCTTACGAACTGATGTTAAATTATCATGGTTGTTGTTCTAGTAAGACTTTTAGCATGATTACCTAAAAGATCTTCATTTTTGGATCATGCTATCGTTACTCTCTAAAGAGGGAGAGAGAGGAACTGAACTTCTTATTGTCGTCGAAGCTAAATGAGCTAAAGTTTTAATCAACTTTTGAGTAAATTGAAAGGCTTTAAGGACCAATTGCGGATACGAAATTCTACCAAATATTAGTCAAGCTCTATTAGTATGGTATATGTGGATTTCTATTTGAAATAATATGTCTTTTA
>NC_036259.1:4516466-4522468 GCF_002742605.1 Olea europaea var. sylvestris | reverse complement strand
GTATTCATGAGTAGGAATACGATCCTTTGTAAACACCACCCAAACAAAGTGACCAACCTCAAACTCGACATAGCGACGTTTAAAATTCGCATCATGCTTATACTTAGTAATAGCAGCCTAAAAATGATCATAATTCTATGAATGAATCTACTGCAACTGTTGAATGAAATCCTCTACTTTACCATCATTTTAACAGTAGTAGAAATTGGAACTGAATCAAGAAGACTACGATGAACAAGGCCATACATCACCTGAAAAAGGACTAAAGCCTGTATTTCGATTAACTACATGATTGCGAGCAAATTCTGCCCACACAATTTTTTATCCCAAAACTTGATGTGATCACTAGCTAAACAATATAGTAAATCACTCAAGGAACGGTTGACAACCTCTGTTTGAGGATGATATGTACTGATGAAGTCCAACTATGTATTGAACAAAAGTCATAAACTACGCCAAAAGTGACTAAGAAAATAAGTATCCCGATCAGACATAATAGAAACAGGAAGTCCATGTAGACGATTGACCTTACGAAAATACAGTAATGCCAACTAACAGCATCCGTACTCTTTTTGCATGGAATGAAATGGACCATCTTAGAGAAATGGTCAACCACTACAAAAATATAATCAAATCCACGCTAAGTCTTGGGAAGCCCCAAGACGAAGTCCATATGACATATGTCCAAGGTTGGGTCGGAATAGGTAGGAGCATATACAAACCAGTATTTGTAGCCTTGCATTTAGCAAGATGACATGTTCGACAACGTTCCAAGAACCTACCGACATCTTTACGCAATGAAGGCAAAAAATAAGAAGCAACGACAAGCTGTAATGTTCGATCATGACCCACGTAGCCCTTATTATGCAATTTTTGAATTATCTTAAGCTGCAAACTACCTTCAGGAATACCAAACCGATTTCTCCGAAAAAGAAAACCATCGATCCACACAAACTCCAAATGCACACCCTCCTGTGACTTCCAAATAATCTGTGAAAGATATGGATCAGTAGCATATAAATCGCAAATAGTGTCAAAACCTAGGAGTTCCACTCGCAATTTTGTCAGAAGAGTTTGTCGCCTACTCAATGTATCTGCCACCTTGTTAAGGTTACATGCTTTGTGCTTAATCACAAAAGTGAACTGCTACAAATAAGAAATCCAAGAAGTATATCGTTGAGTACCAAGGTGTTTAAAGGTGTCATGGTTAGTATACAAAATAAATTCTTTCTAGAACAAATAATGACACCAACGTCAAACTGCTCGGACTATTACATATCTTGGCTCTCGCATCGATGAACAATGTAGTAAAATGCGATACTTGGTATAAATTGCAAAATCGTGTGAACCATCGAGTTTTTGAACGCAAGTTGGGCTCGAAGCCATTATGTTGAGGGCATGTCTGCCTGGACATTACGCATAGACCTCCACATCATAAGTCCTATACCGAGACTTAGGTCCAGAGAGTTTCTCACCGAAATATGCAACAAGACGATTGTTCAGACTCAACATACCACAATACCCACCTTCAAAGCATGACAATGCAACTAAAACAACTGAGTAAAATTAGGCAACACCAAAACTGGGGCAATTGTTAATTTCTGCTTAATCAACTGAAGAGATTTCTTTGCCTCAAGAGTCCATTGAAACCTGCCACCCTTCATACAATCTATAATTGATGCTATGATATTACTGAATTGTGGTATAAACCTGTGGTAAAAAGAAGCAAGGCCATGAAAACTCCGTACTTCTATAATCGTCGTAGGCAGTGGCCACTGACTTATTAATTCTACTTTGGATGTATCAACTGCTAACCACTCTCTTGATACCACGTAACCTAGAAATACAACACGATCAATCAGAAAGGTACACTTCTTCACTGCAGCATAAAATTTATCCTACAAAGGATTGAAAAACTTCCGAAGGTGCTGGACATGATCATGATTGTTAGCACTAGACATGATCATTATTGTTCGCAATATAAATCATAATATCATCAAAGTAAATTACAACAAATTTACCGATGAACGGACAAAGAGCTTGATTCATAACTCGTAAAAAAGTACTTGGCACATTGGAAAGGCCGAATGGCATAACTAACCACTCGTATGACCCATTCCTCATCTTAAAGGCTGTCTTCCACTCGTCTCTAGGCTTGATACGAATTTGATCGTACCCACTTTTCAAATGAAGTTTACTGAACACGCAAGCACGGTAAGCTGATCCAGCAAGTCATCCGAGCAAGGAATAGGAAAACGGTAGCATACCGTAATCTTATTGATCGCTCTACTGTCCACGCACATATGCTACGTACCATCTTTCTTTAGTGTAAAGAGAGGAGGAATAGCACAATCACTAAAACTTTCTCTAATGTGCCCCTTCGTCAAAAGCTCCTCCACTTGTCGTACAACTCCTCATTTTCAGTATGGCTCATCCTGTAATATGCCTTATTAGGATTAGTAGCATCAGGCACTAAATCAATCTGATGCTGAATATCTCATAGTGTGGCAACCCATTTGGAAGCTATCATGGGAAGACCTCTTGAAATTCTTCCAGCAACAGACGAATTCTATGAGAAATTGCATATTTAGTATCAACCGACTTGCCTACCAACAAAAATACTACACCAGATTCTGCCATCTCCATCTAAAACTTCATTCTGGTTAATAAATTGGTACTTCCTCCAACTGTCTTTACTGGGCTCTTGTTGGGTAGCAACATAAGATTTTTTCTCCCAAACAGAAAACTATAGGTATTAGTATATCTGTCATGCAACGATTGTTAATCAAACTTCTAAGATATCCCTAATAACAAATAGCATGCGTCTATCTCCACCACATGAACCTGATCTTTGTACATAAGGCCAATGGAAAAACTAATTAGAGCACGCTAGAATATTTCAACATCATTACCTCTCTTAAACCAAGTCAACTTATACGGTTTTGGATGTTTCTCAATCTGCAAACCCAATTTCTTAACAACCTCTTCAGCCACTACATTCTCGCAACTCACAGAGTTAATAACAAACTTGCAAATCCTTCCTCCCAACAACACATGTAGACTAGAAGTTATTATTTCGCAACCAATCACCCTTACTCTCCATGAGAGTTAAAAAACTCTGTCTCACCACCATCACTTAACCTACATCACCAACAACAAATTCCTCCTCCTCTGTTGCTTCTTTAGCGTCTCTATTGTCAAAAGAGTCCTCTGTGCAAATTGTCTATAACCCATACCTTTACAAGTGAAACAACGAATACCAACTCCAAGACATTTTGACTATTGAACGGAATTCGCTCTAAAAGAACCAGCCTGGCTAAGATTACTATGACGTGTTGTCTGCTGCTGTGGATTACTAGAAGAACCCTTTGCAGCGACCTATATTTCGCCTGGACTGCTGCTTCTCTATCTGTATCGCCCGTTGATGTGCCACAGAAACTGTTACAGGATCAAACATATTCAGGATGTCCTATATTTGTGGATGAAGACCACCCACAGATTACGACACCAATTTTTCCTTCATTTTCCTCACCTCGTTCCTTGTATTCAACATGTAAAACTCCATCGCATAGACATCAACCGTCTTCATGCCTTGACACAAATTCTACAATCGTCGATACATGGCCTGAGCATAATTATGGGGTAGAAATTGCTTTTTTATGTGCTTTTTTAATTTATCCCAAGACCCAATCTTGACCTTTTCTATTCTAGATCTCGTCACCTTTGTCTACTGCCACCACGTCGCTGCTCGTCCACGAAATCTCGTCGCAACGAGAGACACGTTTATCAGCAGGAACCTCCTTAAATTCCAAGACCTCCTCCACTACAATCACCCAATCTAAAACTTCTTATGGACTTAATCCACGATCGAACTCAGGGATATTAACCTTAAACCCCAATTCCTAGCACCTATTCTCTTCGGCCTCTATCTTTTCAATTTCTTCTAGTAATGGGAACTTTGTGATTTATAGTGCTGCTTCTAGGAATGGTTTAGGATGTGTATTGATGCAAAATAGTAAAGTTATTGCATATGCATTTAGACAACTGAAAGAGTATGAAAAGAATTATTCTACACATGACCTGCAACTCGTTGCAGTTGTGTTTGCCCTTAAAATATGGAGACATTATTTGGATGGAGAGTGGTTATACTGATCATAAAAGCTTAAAATATTTGTTTACACAAAAGGAATTGAATATAAGACAACGAAGGTGGCTAGAGTTGGTAAAGGATTATGATTATGTAATCAATTATCATCCTGCTAAGACCAATGTTTTAGCGGATGCGTTGAGTAAAAAATCAGTACCCAGTGTTTTAACTATGATTGTGACTCAAAGATCAGAATTTGGAGATTTACAGAAAATGGATATTGAAATCATACTGCAAGGATCTGTTGAGGCTAAATTTGTAGCATTGACACTTCAGCCAACTTTATTAAATAGAACCAGTAAGGACAACAGGCAGATGATTATCAAGTCTAAGGTAAAAAATGATATACATGATGGAAAAGTGTCACACTTTTAGATATCGAAAAATGGTATCGTGCGGTTTAGGGGACGATTGTATGTACATGATATAGAAAACATTCGAAGTGATATTCTAGCTGAAGCACACATAACACCATATTCTATTCATCCGGGAGCTATTAAAATGTGTAGAAATTTGAAGTTACATTATTGGTGGCCAAACATAAAAGCTGATATAACTAAATATGTAGGACAATGTTTAACATATCAATAGATAAAGGAAGAACATCAAAAGCTAGCAGAAACCTTACAACCAGTACTTATCCCCGAGTGAAAATGAGAAAGAATCACTATGGATTTTGTGGTGAAATTATCAGAAACAACTAAAGGATACGATAGTATTTAGTTATTGTGGATAGGTTGACTAAATCTACTCATTTCATCCCAATTTATTCCATAGATCGATATGCATAGTTTTATGTACAAGAAATAGTTAGACTTTACGATGTGTGATCTATTGTTTCTGAAAGAAATTCTAAGTTTTTATCTCTCTTTTGGAAAAGCTTACATAAGGCTTTAGGAACGCAGTTATCTTTTAGCATAGCTTATCATCCTCAGACTGATGGACAATCAGAAAGAACAGTACAAATAATGGAAGATATGTTGAGGGCTTGTGTATTGGGTTTACAAGGCCAATGGAATAAATTTTTGCCTTTGGTGGAATTTGTATACAATAACAGTTATCATGCTACAATTGAGATGGCTCCTTATAAAGCATTATATGATAGAAAATGTAGGTCTCCAGTTTATTAGGATGAAGTTAGAGAAAGGAAACTACTAGGTCCTGATATATTAAGTGAAATGGCTGATGTTGTGACACAAATACGTCAACGGATGCAAACTGCTCAAAATCGACAGAAAAACTATGCAATCAAAGGAGAAGAATGGCAGAATTTATAGTAGGAGATCAAGTATTTTTGAAAATAGCACCAATGAAAGGAATTATGCAATTTGGGAAGAAAGAAAAGCTAAGCCTGAGATATATTGGTCCGTTTTCTATTATCAGGAGAATTGGAATTGTTGCCTACAAACTTGACCTTCCTTCATCAATGTCTCAAGTGCGTAATGTGTTTCATTTGTCCATGCTAAGAAAATATATTGGAAACACTACAAGAAATATATACTTTCCCTACAAAAATTCCGAAGACAAATTAAGATTTGTTGGGGGAATTCACTTTTTCCTATAAAAAGACATTTCCTATGGTTATGATTTGATTTAAATTTTTTAATAGTGGAAGGGTTTGTGCCCACAAAAAATTATACTTTTTTTGCATAATAAATTTTGAAGGGCAAGATATATCTTTAACCTACGAAAATATCAAACATATTTGTAGGCTAATAATTAAAAAAAAATCTCAATTACTATTAATTTTAATCCCCAGAAAATTTATATTGGAATTTAAAAGTATGTTTGATTGGTATGAAAAATATTACATAGAAAAGAAAATATTTTCCATCTTTTGTGGAAAATAAAAACC
>NC_036259.1:4460576-4515750 GCF_002742605.1 Olea europaea var. sylvestris | reverse complement strand
CATGTGCCACGGTAGGAATTGATAGTTTAGGTTTATATTAATTTGATTCCAGCTTTCCTTAATTTGAATTTCTTTATGATTGGATTTTGAATTGTAAATATCAGCATGATATTATAGTTATGGCCGATAATCTGTATTATACAAAATACAGGGATTATTGGTGGGTGAATTTCTCGTTTCCAATTAGAGATGACCAACATAGTCCATTTGATTGGGCCCTTTGTTCCTACTTACAAATGTCCAGTGGAGCAATTGGATCAAATACAAACCTCATGAGGCAAAGTAAGTTTATTCCCATTTAGAATAAGCATTGGATGAATAATCTATGAAATGTTCAAAATTTTGTTCTTTTTGAAATAATGCTTGCAACTTATTCAAAGCTTGCCGTTTCTTAAATATAAGTGTTCCAGTTGCACTGTTTTTGTTCATAATGAGGGTCGGATATCATTCTATAACATCATTACAAAAGAACTATGCAGATTGAATGAGAAATTTTTCTCGCACCTGAAAGGTGAACTGGGAAAACTAAGGTTTGCCATGTCAAAGACTCAGGTTTGTCTTTATAATTTTTTGATTTGGTTTCTACGAGATGAATGAGAAGAAGCAAACATCTACAGTGACTTTGTTTGTAGGAAATGGTAGACAGATTGATAGAACTGGAAGCACTCCAAAAGGCTCTGCAGGAAGGAACGGGTTTTGTCAAACACCCTAAAATTTTCGGCCAAAACATTTCTATTACAATTTTTACTCTATAAGACCTCAACCTATCTATGTCGTTCTCTGCAGAAGCCTATGATAAACTGCAAGATGAACTCGTAAACGCGAGGAAGAACTTAATGAAAATTTTGACATCAGATAATGTCAAGATACTGTATGATACTTTTCTTAGCTCGTTACAGCATAGTATTATGTTTCCTGATTTTCATTTGGTCACTTGGCGCTGGTTTGTATGCAATGCAGCTATTGGAAATGGTTTAGCAGAATGAGTTGAATAGATCCTTGTTGACACTTCTTGATGAAAATATTGTAAATGCATATCATGTTAACCAGGTGAGAGGGGTCAAATATTTTTCTATCTGATCTAGATGAATTTTCTAGAGTTGTTCTCTTTATTTATATTATTAATTGATTTTGTATTACGAATTCTTTCTAAAAAAATAAAGAATAATATATCTTTTGAAGTTTAAAGTGAAGTTAGAGAGAGGGGTTAACAGATGCCGCCTGTTACATAATTTGGTAAAAAAAAAAAAAAATCAAATTCCTGATACTACAGTCAATGGATCAATAGCAAACATATTGATAAGTTGATGTCCACTGGACGCATTCTCTTTATATTTCTAACTATTAAATTGGAGGACTGTAGATTTTAACTACTTTTCTAGATCCTAGGTAAGCAACCTGGCCCAGTGCCTGTAAAAGAAGGGGTAAGGAGGAAGGTATCGAGCCCTTTCTTTTAGGCATAGGATTCTCTCAAAACTTTGGGTTGGAGCGGAAGGGAAAATAGGATATATAACGTATCATTTTATCATTGTAATATAAATGTTTATATTTTTCTTAGTCCTTTCAAACAATCCTTCCTCCAACTTATCGAAAATTAGAAGGATTGAGACTGCATGCATTGAAGGATCAAGTGACCCCCTTGAATTCATCGGCAACTCACCGTCCTATAAACTAGGCATTAAAGTCTTTTAACTTCATCTAATCCTTACTAAATAGGATTCCTCCATAAGCTTAATAATAGGTGCTTTTCCCTGTCCATTTGTACACCATATGTAAACATCTCTTTATAAACCTGACAAATTCTTTTACAGCCTTTGAGCAGACAAGCTTTTGTTTTTGCTCCCAGCTTCCTGGTTTTAAGAACAAATTCATAGCTCATAGAATATCACAGAATTCATAGTTCTGCTATTCTTAATAGCAAATTGAACCTTGTACTAGAATTTTTCTTTTTGCATTTAGAATTCTTGATTTAATTTTTGAAATTGATTGCTCCTGGAAGTATAAAGCAGATGGCCTATATACAATCAATTATACACATCCATTGCCAATTTGATTGAAGAATTTGTTATAACCATACTGAAGGAATATGTATGGTTCACTAAAGGCGTATATAAAGCATGACTTTTCTATTTTCAGACAATAATGGATTTTTAATTTCTTGAGTTCATATGTGTATTATCTTATGGTTTTATGTAGTTTGATTGGCTACTCTAAGTATAAGTTCGTAAATGGAAGAGATGAGATGGGGATTGTTGCGTCCAATCTTTAAAATGCATGTAACTAAATGATTTCATATATAGTCATGATCTACACAAGACTCAATATTTTTTAACATGTCAATTACCTTCCAATGTATGCAATATAGAGAAAGAGTTAGACGCAAAACGTGCTACTCGAAAAGTAGAATATGCAGTTCGAGTGAAGATGAAGGAAATGATACAAAATAGGATGAAGGTAGATGAGTAACAATTCAATTATACGTTGTGAGAATTAACAGAATATCTATTTCATGAGGATGAAGAGTTATATTTTTTAGATGTGTAATAATAGATATAGACCATTTTTGCTATTGTTTTTAAATTTAGATGTAACCATACTTAGTGAATAATTTTTATTTGAGTTTTGGTGTAATATTTTGAATTCATGTCTTAATTAATTTATTGTCTTTTTGCATTTCTATGTTACTTTGAATAAGGTTATTAAAATTAATAAAATATCAATAATAAATAATTTAATTTCTTATTTAATTTGTTGAAACAAATAATATGCTTTCCCTACAAAAAATTATTTGTAGAGAAAAGCATGGCTTAGCCCACAAAATAATATGTACAATATTGTCACGATTTTTTAATTGTAGGGAAAAATATGTATATTTTATCCCATAAATATACTTTTCACACAAAAATATATTTGTATGGAAAAATAAAATTTAGCCCACAACATAATTTGTAGGGAAAGGTGATATCGTGTTGTGGGTCAAAAGTAACTTTAGTAGACGAATGATTTGTTGGGAGAAAATTTACACGACGTATTGTATTTGTCTCCAAAGAATTCGTGGGGAAAAACTTTTGCCCACAAATTTCAAAATTTTGTAGGCTAAGGTCTTTCCCCTCGACGTTTGCCCCACAAATGTGCCTACAAATTTTTTTTTCTACAAAGAATTTTCCTCACAAATAAGAACCTTTCCCTACAAATAAATTTTGTAGGGAAAACATAAAATTCTTGTAGTGAAATCCTTCTCATGTATTGAAGAACGAACTGATGGAGATAAAATCATATTTGACTTATGAAGAAAAATCGATAGAGATTCTTCAATGAGAGGTAAAACAACTTAGAAGCAAGAAAATTCCATTGGTCAAAGTACTATGGCGGAATCAATCAATATAGGAAGCCACTTAGGAAATAGAAGATGGAATGCCGATCAAAAATCTAGAACTTTTTAGGTAAGCGAATTTTAAGGACGGAATTTTTATGAATAGGGGAGGATGTAATACTCCGAACTTTACATTACACAGTTGGCCAATATGATTCATGCATTTCATACTATTTACAATGTCATTTGCATCAATTTTCCTAATTGCTGTATCTGAAAATGGTGCATTCGAATTATTAAGGTTTTAAAGATCTTTATATAGTGTTAGTATTCGACTCCATGACCTAGGTGGAGAATCTTACATTGAGATATGATAGAAAATTATGTTAATCTAGATATTGGATATTGATGTGTTAAAGAGGGTGATCTTTTCGGAATCATTATCGATAAAGTTTTTAGCTTTTAATTCGGTTAATCGTGGTTATCCTAAACCCTAACTAAGTCTTTAACATAGTTGAGACATGAGGCATGAAGTGACTTGGTCAAAATACAATACTTTAAGGTCCAGGTGACGTTATGAATGTTGAGGTGAAAATTGTTGAAGTTAGTTTCAATCGAGTAAGTAATTGAATGAACTGTTAAGGAATTAGTTCTATAAAATATGTTGGAATGTTAGGGCAAGTAAAATGGATTGTAAAAACATTAAAATAAGCCAAGGGTACTTGATTTGTACTTGCAAGGATTGGTACAAAATCATATTTTTACCACAGAAGACCACCTCATGCTTGGGATAGTTATCATTTTAACATTCAATTCCTTTATCCTTAAGGTATCCAGCATGTCTACTACCTCTTGTGTGTGTGTGTGTGTGTGTGTGTGTGTGTATATATATACACACACACACAAGTTATCCCCAATTGACCACCAATTGAAAGAGAAAGCAAAAAGGAACAAACAAAAGCTGAAACTGAATTTCTGGATAGGTAAGTTTAGCTCACGATTTTGAAGGTTGTTTTCATTGTCTTTGAGGGTATTATAATCTCTTGAGCCTCTGAAATTACTTGATATTATGTTGGGGTTGGTGTTTGGGACGTTATTATGGCAAAAAGAGTGACAAGTGTTGGAAATACATCGAGTGAAACAAGTAACGATAGAAATTTCATAGTTGCTTGATTCTACATATTCAATCCTTAATTTTGGATGATAGTAAGAGTATAACTTATATCTATCAATAGGATGTTTTAATATGCAAGAAAGAAGTATAGAAATTATTTTTAATAGCTAAGAATTTTGTTGGTGTCATACTAATACAATGGAAAATCGAAAAATTGTCACAATGAAAACTGCCTAATTTGGTATCGTGGAAAATGGACTGTTTTTTAGGCTGAAAATCTTTTAATTATCACAACTTAGAGGGAAAAAAAAAAAACAGATTATGTCCTTTACACACTTCATATAGTTCTACCTTCACATGATACTGAATTGCTTCTAAAGCTTGAGAAAATTGACTTGAATGAGTGTTAGGACGTTAATGATCCAATTAAGTGATGTTTATGCTCATAAAACCGGAAAATTACGGGAATTATGCCGTTGGATACTTGTAGTGTTAATCTAGAATATGTTTGCATCTAAGCTCTTTGTGTATAATTGTGTGTGGGTATGCATTGTACCTTTTTTTTTCCTTGATCTACATGAGGATTTTTCTAATAAGGTTCTAACGAGACATATTCTTTATGTGATGAATGTCCATAACATAGAAGATATTTATTCTCAAAATAATTCTCCTATATGTATAGACTTTCAAAGAGAACAACAAGAGCTATTTTTCAAATCATCATGTTACGACAGTCATCAATGGTTGATTAATATCTCATATGAGGATGATGTTATTTAAAAACTATACAAGACAATATGAGACATACTTCTCCATAAATTGCAATATTGAAGACATTGACATACGAGACAAGGATAAATTGATACAAAAATTGAAATCAGCAGGAGAAGTAGTACTCTTTTTCCTTTGATAAATTTTTGTCCCACTGGATTTTCTTGACAAGGATTTAACAAGGCAGTTTTTACTACTCCAAATTATCTGTACTCAATTTCAGTTATTAGCATTTTTATCCTACCAAAGCTTTTGCCAAATAAAATTTTAATGAGGTAGTTATTGTTGTAATATAATCCCAACACGAGTAGGGATAATATCACAAATTACTAAAATTAAAACCTCAACCACAACATGGATGTATGTACAAAGCTTTAGAAAATAAAACTTGATGATTGGATCACCACTAAAAAAAATCGTTTACGATACAAATTGAATCAACATATCATATTCACCTAACTGCAATTTTCACTTCTTAAACTCACAAATTTGGATGTTTAAATAAGAGCAAGAAATAAAATATCTATTTGGGAGGGTGATATTTGAATTGCATCCTTCTTTTTCAGATGAGGGGGTATTTATAGATTTCTCTCCAAGCTTTGGGTAATTTGGTCATTTTGAGAGAATGATAGATGATAGCTTATTGTTGGTTGATTCATAATTGTTTTAGCCAAGCTTTACAGATCTATTGACACTCTAGATATACTAACAACCTACCAACCTGAATAGGATAGTAGTTCACTGTCTTATGCAGACCTCTTGGAATTTTGTTTCCTTCGCTCATTCTCTACACATCTCGCTAATGTTTTAGTATGGTTTGTAGAGTAGGTGCTTTGAGTTTACAAATAATCCCTGAAGTTCAGTGTATATATTCATATTGTTTTAGACTTGTTATGTCTTTTATTGCATAGTGAACCTTTAGTTTTTCATACAATCTTTCTTTCTTAGGGGTGGATGATGTGGACCATTTTGAGGGGACGTGCTATGATTGTTACAATTTTTTGGTGTAAGTTACACAACCTCTTTTTGTGTATTCCCAAGGTAATGCCCTGTAGGCATTTAGTGGCCATGATTGTGAGATGGTTTTGAATAGTTTAAATGTATTGTTTGATTAAATCAACGGTTCAAATATTTCATTGGAACCTATAAATACACGCTTCTCCTTATTAATGCATTCTTTACTTTCTTCATTTATTTTTTGTTTATGTTGGTACCTCTACTTACCGAGGATTCTATTTAGGCCCGTGTTTGTGTTTTGTCTCGTACTTTCCCTTTCTTTTATCAATTTATTATCTCAAGAAATATTTATTATAGCTTTGGAATCTGAAAGTTTTTACATTGGGAACAAACTGATCAGTAGTATTACTTTTTTTGAAAGTTCAAAGCCATGAAGTTGTGTTTACTGTTGACATTATCCCCTCTAACTTTTAGGTTTACACTGGGATAACACGAGGTGAGTGTTAGTTCCCAAATTAGGGTTCAATTACGTATCGAAGTATGGAGATTTGAGGAGCCAATCCTATAAGAATGTTGAAAAGATCATAAGTTCTAATTAATGAGCCATTTTGAGGCCTCATTAATTTTATTTGGAGGATGATATCCTTGTTGTTCTCCCAAATAGTCTTAAACCTTTCATCTTGTAGGTATGTAACGTTTCATGAACTTTTGCCAAATATGGGACTTTTAGTTCATCTTTCTCATCAATCTTTTATTTCTAGAACCACATACAGATAGAGAATGTTTTCTTGTTTACGATAACGGGGGGTTTTATCCTTGGCAACGTCTATTAATTTTGATGTCAATGGGAAGTGTTAATTTCATTTTTACTAGAATATTTTTATTTTTTGATGTTTACTTAAATGGTTTATTCTGCTCATGCAGGTTGTATCATTGTTCACTCTACAATGAAGATTAACGTTAGTTCGATTTCCAAATGCCAAAAATTGGGTCTCCTTTCTCCTTATAAGGATGTGCTCGCAATGAGTTCCAAGGAAAACAAGAGTAAAATGTTATGTAAAGGTGAAGGTGAAGGTGTGACTAAGTGACCTCTGCCGTCTCTAAGGGCTAAAGGTTCACAGGTGTCTATGTCCCTTTTCGACGGAATCTGGATCTCACTCTTCACTGAAATTGGCAATGGACCCCACGAAAGGAAAAATGAAAATGTCAGAAAGCTCTAAATAACTCGGGGATATTGAGGCCTTTTGTTTTCTCGCCATCCTCAATTAGGAGATAGCTCCCACTGCTTTATTGATGATTCCCACCTTTGTCTCTAGGGCATCTAGATCTACTTTTCTGTATATATTAACTACACTTGGGAGATGTTTGTTCAAAATATGACCCCAGATAAGGAGAAATTTGATTCGATGCTTATCTTTTGCGAGCTGACAAATAGTATGCTGAATATAAAGTCTGCATTTTACGAGCTGATAAATTTGAAAAAAGAGCTAGCTCTTTGGACAAGAAATATAAAGTTCTTCAAAAGAAGTTGGGGGAAGTTAAAAAAAGAGAGGAAAAAATATGAGGACATGAGTTACGGCTCTAAGTCTAATTGTGAAGGATGCTCTTTCAATAGTCGGTGCTACTAATAAGGACTTGGAGTAGGTCATAAAAAGCCATGCTGCTTATGTCACTAGAACTGATGCTGAGCTTCTACGCCTCAGAGAGGAGCTTCAATCATTTAAAGCTAAAAAAATTTCTATCTTCAAAGAGCTGGAAAAGGCAAGGAATAAGAAAGTATTGGTTCTCAGTCAGCTGGAGAATACTAGGATAAAATTGGCTCTTGTTGAATCTCGCCTTTCAGAAATGAAGTCTAATAGCAGAAACGTTTTTGTAACAACCCAAATTTTAAAGATTTATACTAAAAGTTTCGTTTCCATAGTTAAATAAACTTGTCAAGCATCCCAACATGAAAATTTACGTTCCACCAACAATAAATAAAACAAATAGGAAACATAATCAATTGAAACATGTCCCAAATCCTAAATAACAAATTTCACATGGAAATAAAACTAAAATAACAATGAAAAATAAATATCCATAGTCATGTTACTCCAGATTATTTTTATTGAATTCCATGATTTTTTGGCATCATGACCGCACTTCATTGCCCGAAAACCAACGACCTATTTTAACCTATGAGGAGTAGGGAAAAAAGGGTAAGTACATGAAAATACTCAGTAAGACACGAAGAATCATGGTATAATCCTGAATAAAATATTTAAATCATGTGTCAAAAGTATCATACCGTCATCATATCTTTAGAAACTAGTAAGAGCTCAATAAACATCATATTTTTTGTACCGAGTGACCATAAATACATATCATATCTTTAAACTTTCTGAGTGTAAGGTTTGTATACACATTGCGATCAAAGGTGTTATTTTTCTTAATAAAGTGTTTGTTACTTTTTGTTTCTAAAGTAACAAACCTTGTGTAAGATAATTATTATCTAACAGTACATTTGAGAATGATATATGGTTTACATTCATCTGGGAAATAACTCTTGCTTTACATCTTATTGCTGAGGCACAAAGACAAAGGAGGTTAGAATAAACATTTTAATTTTTTGAACTTTTGTATGTCTTACAGTTAAATTTCTATATAAATAAAATGAAATATTACTTTATATTTCAAAAGTGACATAGTGCTATTATTTATTTCAAAAGTACAAATGATATAAATAAGTCTCTAATATATATTTTATTCTACATTAGCCACAAAAAAAAAAAAAAAGACAAAAAAAAAAAAAAAAAAAAAAAAAAAAAAAAAAAAGAGCTTGCGAGCGGCTTGTGGGCTCGACTCGCTTTTCACGAGCCACGAGCTCGGTTCGTCACAAGCCCAAGCTGGCTCGGCCCATTGCCAACACTATTAACAATCAAATACTTGTTAATGATAAATCCTTTAAACTTCAATAACTTAAGCTTAGCTTATCCTAATTAACTTTTTCTCGAGCCTAATATAAATGATTAATTACGAGCTATCCAACGAGATCCATATTGAAATACTTATCTTTTGCTTACCGAAACCTAAATATTTGGCAGAAAAAATTGTATTAATATGTATATCACTTTAGTCCCCAAACTTTCCAAATTTAAAATATAGTATATAAAATAAATAGTTCTAGTACGTGAAAATTTTTGGGACTTTACAATCTCTCCTTAAATATTTTCATCCTCGAAAATTACCCTGGCTAATAGTAGAGTCCTGGATACTTGGTTTTAAACTCCTCTTCCTTCTCCCAAGTTGACTAGCGCTGCCCATGATTTTGCCATTGCACCTTGACAAGGAAAACTTTTCTGTTTCTGAGTTGATGCATTTTTCTATCCAAAATCATCGTTGGGATTTCTTCATATTATATGTCTTGTTGTACCTCCAAACTTTGGTAACTCACCACATGATTGTGATCATTAACATATTTTATGAGTATTAAAACATGGAACACATTATGCACTGCTGGCAGTTCAAGTGGCTAGGCAAGCCAGTAAGCCACATTACCAATTCTTTCAAAAATTTCGAAGGTCCAATGAACCGCGGTCTCAACGTCCCTTTCTTTCTAAATCTCGATACACCCTTCATTAGTGCTACTTTTAAAAAAAACTGTTACTCACTTGAAATTCTAAATCCTTTCTTCTACCTTCAGCATAACTTTTTTGTCAGTTTTGCGCTACCTTTATTCTAGCTCTATTTTTATCAACTGCTTCAACTCCTTGTTCAATGATTTCAAGACCCAAAATTCTATTCTTCCCGACCTCATCCTAATGGATAGGGAATCTGTACTTCCTACCATAAAGAGCTTCATATGAGGCCATACTTATAATGGCCTAAAAAATATTGTTGTAAGCAAACTCCACTAATGGCAGATGTGTCTCCCAACTACTTTCAAGATCCATAACACATGCCCTCAACATATCTTCAAGAGTTTGAATGGTTCTTTTTGAATTTCTATCTGTTTGTGGATGATAAGCAGTACTAAATTTCATTTTCATCCCTATAGCTACTTGCAAACTATTCTAAAATTTTGATTTGAACCTCGGGTCTCTATTTGAAACAATGGTGATAGGAACCTTATGCAATCTGACTACCTCCCTGATCTATAATTGTATGAGCTGTTCCATATTGAAATTTCCTTTGATTTGCAAAAAATGGGCTAACTTCATCAAACGATCAACCACTACCCAACTAGCATTGTGACCTCTTGTTGATCTCGAAAAACCTATCACAAAGTCCATCACTATGTGTTCACATTTCCATTATGAAATATCCAAAGGTTTTGAAGGTCCTAATGACCTTTAATGTTTTGCCTTAACCTGCTGACACACAATACATCTCTCCACAAACAAGCAAATTCAACTTTTCATGTTTTTCAACCAAAATATATCTCGGAGTTCTCGATATATTTTTGTACCGCTAAGATGTGCAGCATACAAAGTGGAGTGAGCCTCTTCCAATAGCTTATTTATTAAACCTTCATCTTTAGTTACACACAATCTTTCTTTAAAATCAGTGCTTTATTTGTAGAAACTTCACATCCTATACGTTTATTCGTACCAATCTCAACTTAATCTTCTGCAGAAATGGATTCTTATCCTGTACTTCCTTGATTCGATCTTGAAGAGTATGTAGCAGATGTATGATGACCTCTAAGCTCAATTTCTCAGTGTCCTTTACCAAGTGTTCCTCCACCGTGGGTAAAACTACTAAATACGATCCGATCATCGTGCTTAAGGCGTCTACGGTTACGTTAGCCTTACTTGAATGGTAAAAGCTAGTACAGTCATAATCTTTCACTCACTTCAACCATATCTTCTATCTCAAATTTAGTTCCTTCTATGTGAGGAAGTATTTGAGATTTTTGTGTTCTATATAGATTTCACACTGTCCATCAAAGAGATAATAACGTCATATCTTTAAGGTGTGAATTATCATTGTAAGCTCCAAGCCCTGTGTTGGATAGTTCTGTTCATACTGCTTTAACTATCTTAAGGCATAAGCAATCACTTTTTCATATTGTACCAGAACACAGCCCAAACATTGGTTGGAGGTTTCACTCTAAATTACAAACCCATCTGATCCTTCAGGTATTGTTAATATAGGAGCTGAGACTAATCTCTACATGAGTTCCTGAAAACATTTTTCACACTTTTCTACCATTGAAACTTCACGTTAAACTGAGTCATCGGCCTCGTTGCTTTTGAGAAACCATCAATAAATATCTTATAATAGCCAGTCAACCCGAAGAAATTGTGAACTAGACGGCCACTAGTCGATCTAGGCCAATTTGTTGTGGCTTCTACTTTAATTGGGTCTACATCATTACCCTGAGTGGTAACCACATGGCCAAGAAAAGTCACTCAACGAGCTAAAATTCACACCTTTTGAATTTAGTATATAATTTTTCTTTCATTAAAGTTTCAAGTATTACTCAGAGTTCTTCTTAGTGCTGCTTCTTATATTTCGAATATACAAGTTTGTAGTCAATGAATACTACGATGAATTGGTCAAAGTACTAATGGAACACTCGATTCATTAAGTCCATAAACACTTCTGGAGCATTGGCCAAGCAAAATGGCATGACAATGAATTCATAATAGCCATAATAATCCTGAAAGTAATTTTTGGTATATCGCTTGCCTTGACCTTTAGCTGATGATATCCTGACCTCAAGTTAATCTTTGAAAACTCGTTGTACCTTTTAACTAGTCAAATAAATTTTTTATTCTTTGTAGAGAGTACCTATTTCTGATAGTCAGGTGGTTCAATTCTCGGTAGTCAATATACATCCTCATACTTTGGTCCTTCTTCTTCACAAAAAGTATTGGAGCACCCTAAGGAGATACGCTTGGTGGAACGAAACCCTTTTCTAGTAACTCTTCCAACTATAACTTCAATTCTTGAATTTCGTTTGGTGTCATTTTGTACGGGGCCTTAGAAACTGGCGCTGCTTAGAAAACCAAGTAGATTGTAAACTCCACCTGTCTATCTTGTGAATTTTTTGGTAGATCTTCTAGGATTTATCTGTAAAGTCTCGGACAATGTTAATATCATTAACGATTGTTTCTATATGTTTGGAACCAATGATATTAACTAAAGATCCCTGATATGACTTCTTTCTTTGCATCTTCTCCACCTGTAAAATCGATACAATGTTAGGTAGAGGCTTGAACTTTGCTCAAAAGAAATTAAACTCTTAAGCTCCAGGTTTGTGAAATAATACTTCTTTCTAATGGCATCCAATGGTTGCATGATTGTATACTAGCCAGGCCATGCCTAGAATAAAATTGAAGTCTTTCATCTCTAAAAGGTATAAGTCTGCCAGTAGTATCTTTTCATCAATCTCCAATTTCATAGCCCTAGCCATCTGATTTGTACAAAGAGTTCTTCTTGAAGGGATGCTAACCTCTAATACATTATCCTATTTCATACATGCAATGTTAGACTTAGCAGCGAAGGATACAGAAATAAAAGAATTTGTAACTCCAGAGTTAAAAAGTACATAAGAGGGTATATCGAATAATAATAGAAACCTGTTTTTGTAACTATAGTGTTAGACTTTGCGACTTAGGATATAATATAATAAATATACACAGGTACTTCAAATAATTATAAAATACATGCTATAACATTCGAATCTTGCTCTGCCTTCTACTGATTTAGTGCAAAAACTCAGACTTTCCATTTCTTGTTCTTGCCACGATCATCATTCTTCTTCTTTGGAGACTTTGTAGAGTTGAGAGCTATGTGTTCCGACTTTCCAAGTAAGCATTCACCCCTCTGAGGTTTATTACATTTAGGACAATGTGTAATACTTCCAGCAGCCCTACCAATTCGAACTCCTATGCTTGATCTTTTGTTCTGCCAGTGACGTCTGTCCTTGCTTAGATCATTTCACTTTTTTCCCCCAATGATTCCTTGCTTTACTGGGTATACTACTCAAATGTAGTCCTTTGATATGAATAACATGAGTCCTTTCCAACATTTTATGATATGAAATGACATGATGAGACATAATGATCATGCTGATCTCCAAGGGTAATCCATTTTTGAACCTCATGATCTTCTTAACTTCAGTATCCACTAGGTATGGAGCATACCTTGAAGCTGCTCAAACTGCATCTCGTAATCAGTAAGCTACACGTTTCTCTATCTAAGCTTCAAAAACTTTGATTTCTTGAAATCTTTCAAATCCTGTGGAAATTACTTTGCCATTTCTTCATCTTTAAAATGTTCCCAAGTCAAGTTACGCTACTACTCTTCAGTCCTAGTGCGTGATAGATTCCCACTAGTGACCAGATGTTCCAACCAACATAAATTCTGCACATAGTACCTTCTATACATCCATACAAGCAATGTGTCGAAATATGTACTCCAAGCCTCTTATCCACTCTTCAATAGCTAGTTGATTAGAATCACTGTCGAGGGTACGAGGCTTGTACCTACGAAATTGCTCAAACACTGAGACAGCTCCGGGGGCAAACGGAGGTACATTCTGTTGTGGTGGTGCATTTTGTTGTAGGGGTGTTTGATTCTGCCTACTCAATTCTTGTACCGCTCGTAAGAAATCACACATCAAATTCATGTGGGTAGGTGGTGCCATTTCCTAAAATTTAACATCAAGTCACCCGTCACATATCGTTTCTAAGTCTAACATGCTATACCTATATTATCGTAATACATACACTAGTCGATCTAGGCCAATTTGTTGTGGCTTCTACTTTAATTGGGTCTACATCAATACCCTGAGCGATAACCACATGACCAAGAAAACTCACTCGATCGAGCTAAAATTCACACTTTTTGAATTTATCTTATAATTTTTCTTTCCTTAAAGTTACAAGTATTACTCATAGTTGTTCTTTATGCTGCTTCCTATTTTTAGAATATACAAGTATGTCATCAATGAATATTACGATGAATTGGTCAAAGTACTGATGGAACACTTAGTTCATTAGGTCCATAAACACATCTAGGGCATTGGCCAAACAAAATGGCATGACAGTAAATTCATAATGTCCATAATAATCCTGAAAGCAGTTTTCAATATATCGCTTGCCTTGACCTTCAGTTGATGATATCCCGACCTCAAGTTGATCTTTGAAAACTCGTTGCACCTTTTAACTAGTCAAATAAATCTTTTATTCTTTGTAGAGGGTATCTATTTCTGATAGTCAGGTGGTTCAATTCTCAGTAGTCAATATACATCATCATACTCTCGTCCTTCTTCTTCACAAAAAGTATTTGAGCACCCCAAGGAGATACGCTTGGTGGAATGAAACCCTTTTCTAGTAACTCTTCCAACTATAACTTCAATTCTTGAAGTTCGTTTGGTGCTATTTTGTACGGGGCCTTAGAAATTGGCGTTGCTTAGGAAACCAAGTATTTTGTAAACTTCACCTGTCTATCTTGTGGAATTCTTGGTAGATCTTCTAGGATTCATCTATAAAGTCTCGCACAACATTAATATCATCAACGGTTGTTTCTATATGTTTGGAACCAATGATAATAACTAAAAATCTCTGATATGACTTCTTTCTTTGCATCTTCTCCACCTGTAAAATCGATACAATGTGGGATTTGGGTTTTCTAGAGGCTCGCAAGGAGGATGCCGAGGACACCTCTTTTGATGAAGATACATCTTTAACCACTTGAGCTTCTGATTGTCCATCCTCTTCTATCAAACCTGTCTAGCTTGCAGATTTTATGGCTATAAATCGTAATGAAGCCGAGCTGCAAAAGATAAGTAAGCCAAAACTTCTATTGAGGCTCTTCTTTTCCTCGAGGTGAGTGAGTATGCCCTTAGAGGATAATACCCCTCTTGGACAAGAAGATCTCACTCTTAGGGATCTCCAGCATTTTCCCAACTTAGATAGATAGCGGTTTTTGCCTCTTTTTCTTAATTTTTGTTTTATGTATGACATTTCATTTATATTTGTATGGAAATGCTATTTCGGCAATTCACTGCTGAAATATTATTGTTTATGTTGTACGACTTGATTCATTGGGCCATCTTTTTAGGATCGCATTGTGTTGCTCGCTTGTGATTTACTTATACTTCGCATATGTGTACGTATGAATTTGTATCAACACCAAAATATTCTTTCGTTGATTTTTCATTTTGACAACGTGGCTTACGAAAAAGGGAATGCGGATTGTTATCCTCTCCTTGCTATAAGCACTTTTGCAATATGTCATGACATTTAAATGTGCTTGGACATGGCCTCGTCCTTTAACAAAAATTTCCTTTGGGGTGGAAATTAATCCACATCTTCAGTTGAAATTTCTTTGAAGAACTAAATCTTGCCCTTTTATTTCTGCGAACATTATATTAGGTTCGAAATTTGTCTATGTTTTAAGACCCATGCTTCATTTAGTACTTACAAAGTTAACTTTACTGGCTGATCGCAACATTGGATACTTGCTTTCTTAGAAAAGGATTTTCAAGCATGTTTTTGTTTTGTTCAGCCATGAATACGGAATCACCCTTTGAGGGTATTGGGGCTAATTTTTGTAGAGCGCTGAAATAACATTCTTACTCAGTGACTTGGTTTCCCTTGATATATGCTATTCCATAGGAGTTTAAAATTTTTAGCACAAGTGATGGATAGATGTTATTGCTTCTAGTTGCTTCAAGGATGGTCTTCCTAAGATCCCGTTGTATGCAGATTTACTTACCATGATTAAGAAGTCTGTGTACCCTTGAAATGCAATTGGCTCTTCGTCGAGCTCAATTGTCAACATAATTTGGCCCATTGGGATCTAACTGACCCCAACAAAACCATATTTAGGTTTGACCTTGGGTGTCCAAAGATAATCAAACAGTTTTTCCTTGTTTACATTTGTCACATTTTTTTTTTCAACGATATTTTAATTTTTTTATTGATATTTTCTATTACAAATTTATGGTGAGTCACTGAAACAAATTTCTAGAGAATCAGGTTGGACGCAAGGAGATGGACTAACAAGTGTGGAGTCGATTGATAGTATGATCCTTGGTACTGTTACTTTATTAAATCCCTGGCAAGAGAATCTTCTTATGACATTGAAGTTTGGTCACTTTTCAAATTTTTATGACACGTTTCTCAGCGCAAGAATTAAGAAAAGTTCGAAAATTTTTTCCATTCATCTCTATAAGTATTTGAACCAATTTGTGAGCTATGAGTTTTGTATCTTAGCTAGAGTCAGCTTTTACGATGATGAGTTTATTTTCTTCTAACATGAAAATATTGACTATTATTGTCTATTTTTCAAAATGAACTTGTTATCAAGAGATTCAACATAGAAGTATGTTTAAAAGCAACTATTATATTTGTTATATCTATCTCAATTTGTAAAATAGATCATTTATCAGTACTATACATACTTTTAAGGCCTTGTATTCTAAACATGAATGATGTCATAACTTGCAACTGCATTTCTTTTACGTTGGGTGTATTTTACCTTATTACGATAAGGGTATATTTGATTGTAAGAATGGAACTTGCATGTGAAGAAAATAAGTTCTGGACAATTAAAGTGTCTAGAACTTTTTTGTATAAACATTGTAACTTAAAACTGTTGGATTGACTTAATTCTCAACCTAAAAATACTGTACTTTTCCATCTTTTGGTATTTGGTAGCCATTATTTTTCATGAAACTGGTCATTTTTCTAGTATTTTATTTCTTGATAGCCATTATTTTCTATGCAACTTGTACCTTTTATCCATTCGACATTGACATAAAAAGTTATATAACCAATTTTTAGATGGCATAAGATTTTAACAAAAGCCCAATATATAATAATCAACACTGTATGTATCTTTCTAAATGATATTCTGAATTCCTCAGTTAGAGGTTGTCAACATTCCCACACAAAAATAAATAAATAAAATAAAATAAATAAATTTAAAATTGAAAGAATAACACACATGTTACAAAAAGGATAGAAATATATATTAGGTTATGCTTTATAAGTTAAACACGTTTTCAACAAATATGCTAGACACCAACTACTAATTAAGACACAAGTCAATGACATCATAAAGTACTAGAGGTGGATCACGGCCAATTTCTCAAATACCAAGTCACAGATAAATTTTTCATCATTTAAGCTCATAAATACTCTAGCCAAACTATCATATGAGTGAAATACTTTCATGACTTCTTGATGTCATGATTGTCTAAGTTCACACACTTGTAATTTTTCTAGAACTAATTGTCAATTGATGTAGTTTAGTGTATCTAATATTGCTTTAGTCTCTATAGCATTAGCAATTTTTTTTAGACAATTCGGTAATGCTCGATATGACACTAATAATCTCATCAATGGGTTGAGTACGTCTACGCCGAATTTTATTGGTCTTCAGCTTATCAAATTCTGGTATTCCCTATAAAAAAATTGGAGAGAATATATGTTTTATGTTTAGTTAATGTCCAAAAAGAACTATACTACTAATATGTAGGCTGTTCTTTTTGCTGTTTTCAATAAGTTTTCTATTTTTGGTTTTCCAAAATAGTGAAAACGTATTCTCTAATGAATTTTTGAATTTTTTTTTTTCTCTTTTTGATGTTTTGAGCATTTTCAATCCAAAATTTTGATGTTTTTAGTATTTTCAGGCCAAAACATGCAAATTATGAAAACATGGAAAACGGTTCCATTTTCTCCAAAATTCTTTCTTTTTCTTGAGCTACAATTTGCCACCTCCTTCCATCAATATCAACCACCACTCGCCACCTAAGCCATTGGACCCACATACCACGGCACCTCTTTACCTCCCTCTACAACCTCCAACCATTGTCTACCCACAGACCGCCAGAAACAACACCAATTCCCATCCAAAACTGTGATCGCAGTCACGTTTTTCCCAGTTGCTTCCACATCCAGCCACCCTCTCAATCGTGGAGCACCACCACAACATTCCTTTCAACCAGGCGCATCTAGTTCTACCATGGGTCACCCTCAATTTCAACTAGAATTGGCTGAACTTGTTGGAGCAGTCAACAAGATTTGTGAAAAATTGTCACTGTCAGGATCCTAGCTGCAGCTTGTCCTCCAGCGTAACTCACAATTGTAACCCTATTCAGCTGAAGGTAATTTTATTGCCTTCTTCTCCCTCTTTTCTTTCTGGTTTTGCTGGTTCTACTCCTTATTTTCCCCATTTTATTTTCCTAAATTATATAACTGCTATTTACCCAATTAGCTCAATTTTCTTAAAATTCACAATTGAGTCTAAGAAATTTTGGGTTTCTATTATTGTTGGATGGGGTATATTATTGAAATGCAGAATCATGGTGGGTCAACCATTTGGGTATACTTACTCTTCTGATTGAGCATTTTCTTTTCTACAATATACTGGTGGACATCCCCATCATGGACCACATGATTTAATAAGTTATCCTAGGATAATGAACGAATATGTGAAGTAGAGATAGAAGAAGCTACAGTAATAGGTGTATGTGTAGAAGATTACTGATGTACTTCTATTATATAAATAATAGAAAAATAAATTTTATTTGGAACGAGTTATTAGCTATAAAGAAATATGAACATAAAATACTTAGGAATATAGTAATTTCAACAAAAACATGTTGACAAACTTTTTATAGCATTTAATTGCATTTAAATACTTGGGAGGATTGATTGAAAAATGTATAAATTTGGATATAATACAACTCTATTACACAAAATTATCATGTAAGAAGTCTCTAAGGTGCCAACTAACTGAATGTCTTCAATATATGATATAGCTGTGCTTGTGTTTGATCTTTTAAACTATATAGTTCATTATGGATACATGGAACATTGTTGTTACTCATTGCGCACCACCAAAATTGGAACATTATTACAGTATACATCATTCTATGAAATAGATATTGGCACAAATTTGAAAGTGTAGAGAGTTCTTTTGCACTGCATGCTGTTGCTTAAATGCTCGCACCAGCTATTGCATTGATGTGCAGACATCCTGTGGGCACATGTTTACTTGAAATTTCTCCATATTACTCTCTGCATCTTAATTTGTCTGTAGGTTGGAGATGACAAGACATTTTAGGTGAGTTGAAAAGTGACGTGTTAGGTAGTTTTCCAATCCGATTCCTTTGAAGTATGACATTAGCCCTATTAGCTTTTATCTGGAATTGAACAGATCGTTAGATTGGTATCATATAAATGTGCAGGGTAACTCTGTATAGGGAACATATAGAATTGCTTGTTATACTCCCTGATATGATCCAGGAGTCGAACCCGACGAAGGCAAGTGTGAAACGAGACCCGTTGATAGTCGATAGCGGACTAATGATGTGATCAAGGACAAAGCTAGTGAAACAAGCGATGTGATTGCTCGTTCAAGAAACCATTGATGGAACCATGTTCGGGACTCAAAATGGAGCAACTTTCATGTTTGGGTCGAAGGCCGAATCAACTTGGATCAATTTGTTATCAAGCGATGAAAGTGGAGGCTGAAAACAACACCATGCGGCCGCACAGGCAAAACCACATGCGGCCACACAAATGCATACCAAAAACAAAAAGTGCAATTTCAGTTGAACCATGCGGCCGCACAGGCCAAAAATTTGGCGAATTTTTCAATTTTGGCAATTTTCTATATGTTGTTAGATTTTGATTCTTTTCCATATTTTGGAGATTATACTCGACTTTTGCACAATTTTTACCTAATTTTTAGGTTTAGTATAAATAGGAGTTTCCAGTCAATTGTTAAAAAACCTTTGACATTATTGATATTGAATTAAAAGTGAAACGTTTTGTCTTCTCTTCATCGTTCTTCATTGAACAATTTCGAACTTATCAAGTGTTAACTTTTGGTGTTCTAACAACCGGATATAATTCTTGGATTGCGTGATCAAGGGGTCTTTCAAGCGTCGTTCTTGTTGGGTTTTTTGGTTCGACTTTCTTTTGGGCTAATCCTAAACTCTTGGATTAATTTGGCTTTCTTGGGTTCGTCAATCTCGTTGTGGGTTTCGTAGTCAACGTTGCTACGGGGTTCGCATCAGTTGGTATCAGAGCTTTGGCTCCAAATTAATTGAAGGTTATATCTTTTCTTTATTTGTTTGGGTCGTTAATTTTTCTTTTTTTGTTTTTCTTCATTCTTGTTTTCTTTTCATCGTTTTGTTGAGTTGTTGGTAGTTTACTCACCTTCTTTCATCAAGGAGTAATAAAAAAAAAAGTACAAAAACGAAAAAAAAAAGGTTTACTGTACATTCGAGGTACTGTTCATCTTGAAGTATTGTTCACAAAAAACAAAAAAAATATATATATATAAAAAAAAATTTGATATCATTGTTTGATTTTGTGTTTTTTTTCTACCAACAACAATTCCTACATTGTGTTTGATTTTTGGGATATTCAATTGGGTTCGAGTCTTTCATTCTTCTTTGAGTCTATTCACATATTCGTGTCAAAACATTCATCTATTCCACTTATTCAAGTCCTTTAAGTCTCGTGGTCTTTGATTAATATTCGGTTTGCTTGAATTGCCGGTAAAACAATTGATTTAGTTCACTTGGTTCTTTGAAGTGCTTGGAGGGAGACTTTGAGTGGTAAAAGGCTGAGTGGTGAGTTTAATAGAGGGAAAAAGCCATAGTGAGTGTTTTCCGAGTGAAATCTTTGTGAGGCATAAAAAAATTGTGTGATATGATGTCGGAAAGAGAAGGTTCTAACTCAAGCCGAAATGGTAATGACAACAATGCATCGGAGGACATGATAAGGAGGTTTGAAAGGGTACTTGGTGATGTTAGGGAGAAGGTAGATAGGCAAGGGGAATGAATGGCACAAATGGGTACTACAATTGCTAATCTTAGCCGGGGACAAGTGGAGATGTCTAATGCTAGGGGGCCGGGTAGGCGTTAATCTAGGAGAGGAAGGCGGGATGAGTATCATAGTGATGTGGATGATTTTGATGAAAATGACATTGATATGGGTCGAGCGAGGCATAGGGGCGATAGGATGGAAAGACGGGGTAGAAATAACTTGGGAGATGAAGTAGATGGAAATTTGGGAAGTATTAAAATGACTATTCCGCAATTTAAGGGGAAAAGCGATCCGGAAGCATATTTAGATTGGGAAAGGAAGGTTGAGATGATTTTCGAGTGCTATAATTATTCGGAGGAGAAAAAGATAAAATTGGCGGTGCTTGAATTTGTGGATTACGCGATATCTTGGTGGGATCAAGTACTGACATCACGGCGTAGGGGTCGAGAAAGGCCAATTAGCACTTGGGATGAGTTGAAGATGTTGATGAGGATGAGGTTTGTTCCGAGTCACTATTATAGGGAAATCCATCAAAAATTATAGGGTTTGTACCAAGGATCGAAAAGCGTAGAGGATTATCACAAGGAGATGGAAATTTTTACGATTCGGGCTAATGTGGAGGAAGATCGGGAAGCTACCATGGCACGGTTCTTGAATGGGTTAAATCGGGATATTGCAAACATTGTAGAGTTGCAACATTATGTGGAAATCGAGGACATGTTACATGTGGCAATGAAGGTCGAGAGGCAATTGAAGAGGAAGGGGACATCTAGGCAACCGTTAGGTACTTCGACTCCTAATCTAACATGGAAATCGAAGTGGGATGATAACAATAAAAACGGGGCTACACCTAGAGGTAAAAATGATTGGCAAAAGGGCAAAGATGAAAACGCTAGCAAATCAATATCAAAACCGGAGGCACAACCGTCGCGCAATTGGGACATCAAATGTTTTAGGTGTTTGGGAACGGGTGTTAATGAAGAAGAAAAATTTGAAGGACCGGTTGGGGATCTACTAGTCACAAAGCGAGCTCTCACTACTCACGTCAAAGCGGATGACTTGGAGTTGCAACGGAGAACATTTTCCACACTCGATGCCACGTCAACAATACGGTATGTAGTGTTATAATTGATGGTGGTAGTTGCACTAATGTAGCTAGCGTATCTCTTGTAGAAAAATTGGGTTTAACATTGTTAAGACACCTGAGACCTTATAAATTGCAATGGTTGAATGAGAGTGGCAAGGTGAGGGTGAATCGAAGGGTGTTACTTAATTTGTCAATTGGGAGTTATAGGGACGAGTTAGTGTGTGATGTGGTGCCAATGCAAGCAGGACATATTTTATTGGGGCGACCATGGCAATACGATAGGAAAGCTATGCATGATGGGTACAAAAATTGATATAGTTTCATTAAGGATGGAAGGACCATTACTTTTGTGCCATTAACACCGACGCAAGTCTATGAGGACCAATTAAAATTGAGAAGTGAGGAAGAGAGGAGAGCAAAAGAGTTAGAAAAAAATGAGAGCAAATAGTGAGTTGGAGAAAAAGAGAGAAAATGTTGAGATAGCCATTAGAGAGGAAAAGAGAAAGCAATCACAAGAGAGAAATGAAAGAGAGTGCCCCGAGAGAAGAGAGAAAACACGAGCGAATTTCTTTGCAAAAGAGAGTGATTTGAGGATGGCGGTAGTTGAGAGAAAAGAGATGATCTTGTTCATTTATAAGGAATCACTCCTCAATTTTGAGGAAACTAACCCACCCCTCCCTAGTTTGGCTAAGTCTTTGTTGCAGGAATTCGACGATATATTTTCGGAGGATGCACCAAGTGGATTGCCGTCTATTCGAGGCATTGAACATCAAATTGACTTCATACCCGGAGCTGTCATTCCAAATCGACCGGCTTATCGAAATAATCCCAACGAGACTAAGGAGTTTCAAAGGCAAGTGGAAGAGTTGATGAGTAAAGGATACGTGAGGGAAAGCATGAGTCCTTGTGCGGTACCGGTTTTACTTGTACCAAAAAAGGATGGAACATGGCGAATGTGCGTGAATTGTAGGGCTATCAACAACATAACGGTAAAGTATCGTCACCCTATACCTAGGTTAGATGACATGCTTGATGAATTACATGGTTCTTGCATATTTTCTAAAATTGATTTAAAAAGCGGGTATCATCAAATTCGTATGCGGGAGGGTGATGAATGGAAAACGGCTTTTAAAACTAAATATGGTTTATATGAATGGTTGGTTATGCCGTTTGGACTCACAAATGCACCTAACACTTTTATGCGTTTAATGAATCATGTTTTACGTGCTTTTATAGAAAAATTTGTTGTGGTTTATTTTGACGACATATTAATCTATAGCAAAGACCTAGGAGAGCATTTGGAACATTTAAAATGTGTGCTAATTATTTTAAGGAAAGAACAACTCTATGCTAATCTTAAAAAATGTACATTTTGTATGAATAGAGTTATATTTCTTGGATTTGTGGTTAGTGCTAGTGGGGTAGAAGTAGACGATGAAAAGATAAAAGCTATTAGAGATTGGCCGACACCTAAAAGCATAATGAAAGTTAGGAGTTTTCATGGTTTGGCTAGTTTTTATAGGCGATTTGTAAAGGATTTTAGCACTATCACTGCACCACTCACGGAAGTAGTTAAAAAGAGTGTAGGTTTTCATTGGGGTGATGAATAAGAACTTGCATTTAATACTATTAAAGGTAGATTGTGTGAAGCACCTATTTTGGCATTACCTAACTTTGATAAAACATTCGAGATTGAGTGTGATGCATCAGGAATAGGGATTGGAGCAGATTTAATGCAGGATCGGAGGCTTATTGCATACTTTAGCGAGAAATTGAGTAGAGCTGCTTTAAATTATCCTACATATGACAAAGAACTATATGCACTTGTTCGAGCTTTGGAGACTTGGCAACATTATCTATGGCCGAAGGAGTTCGTAATACACACCGATCATGAGTCACTAAAGTACTTGCAAGGACAAGGTAAATTGAACAAGAGGCATGCATGGTGGATGGAATTCATTGAGACCTTTCCATATGTCATTCGGTATAAACAAGGTAAGGAAAATGTGGTGGCGGATGCGTTGTCTCGAAGGTACGTCTTGCTAACTACTCTTGATTCTAAGTTACTTGGGTTTGAACATATTAAGGAATTATATGAAAAAGATGTTGATTTTTCAGATATTTATTTGTCATGCATTAAGGGGGCGGTTGATAGGTTCTTTAGGCATGAGAGGTATTTATTTCGGGAAAATAGGTTATGTGTTCCTAATTGTTCTATTCGAGAATTGTTAGTAAGAGAAGTACATAGTGGTGGATTAATGGGACACTTTGGGGTTCAAAAGACTTTAGATGTAATGAAGGAGCATTTTTATTGGCCTAAGATGAAAAGTGATGTTGAGCGAATTTGTAGTCGATGTATAGGTTGTAAAAAGGCTAAATCTAAGGTTTTACCACAATGTTTGTACACACCTTTACCTACACCTAGTGAGCCTTGGGCTGATATCTCGATGGACTTTTTTTGGGTTTATCTAGGACTGAGAGAGGTCGGGATTCTATTTTTGTGGTTGTAGATAGGTTCAGCAAAATGGCACATTTTATACCATAACACAAAATTGACGATGCCACGAACATTGCTGACTTATTCTTTAAAGAGGTTGTGCATTTACATGGGTTTCCTAGAAGCATAGTGTCGGATCGGGATGTCAAATTTTTGAGCCACTTTTGGAGAGTTTGTGGGGGTAAGTTAGGCACTAAATTACTATTTTCCACAACTTGCCACCCAGAAACAGATGGGCAGAACGAGGTAGTGAATAGGACTATGACACAATTGTTACGCACAGTAATCAATAAAAATTTGAAGAGTTGGGAGGAGTGTCTACCATTTGTTGAATTTGCATACAATCGAGCTGTTCACTCTACTACATTATATTCTCCATTTGAAATTGTAGATGATTTTAATCCACTAACTCCTTTGGATTTAATTCCTTTACCTGTGAATGAATGTGTTAGTCTAGATGGCAAAAAGAAGGCGGAATTGATTAAGTCACTCCATGAAAAGGTAAAAGCGCAAATTGAAAACAAAAGTAAGTTGGTTGCGTTGCAGGTGAACAAAGGTAGAAAGTGCGTGACATTCGAGCCAGGGGATTGGGTTTGGGTGCACCTTAGGAAAGAGCGGTTTCCAAAGCATAGGAAGTCCTAGTTGCAACCAAGGGGCGATGGTCCATTTCAAATGATTGAAAAGATAAACGACAATGCTTACAAGTTGGACCTTCCAGGTGAGTACAATATTTTGGCTACTTTTAATGTATCTGATCTCTCTCTGTTTGATGCAGGTTTAGATTCGAGGATGAATCCTTTTGAAGAGGGAGGGGATGATATGATTCAGGAATCGAGCCCGACGAAGGCAAATGCGAGACGAGACCCGTTGATAGTCGATGGTGGACCAATGACGCGATCAAGGGCAAAGCAAGTGAAACAAGCGATGGGATTGCTCGTTCAAGAAACCATTGATGGAACCATATTCGGGACTCAAAATGGAGCAACTTTCATATTCGGCTTGAAGGCCGAATCAACTTGGATCAATTTGTTACCAAGCGACGAAAGCGGAGGCTGAAGACAACACCATGCGGCCGCACAGGCAAAACCACATGCGGCCACACAAATGCACACGAAAACCAAAAGTGCAATTTCAGTTGAACCATGCGACCGCATGGATTTACACCATGCGGCCGCATAGGCCAAAAATTTGGCGAATTTTCCAATTTTGGCAATTTTCTATATTTTGTTAGATTTTGATTCTTTTCCATATTTTGGAGATTATACTTGACTTTTGCCCAATATTTACCTAGTTTTTAGGTTTAGTATAAATAGGAGTTTCCATTCAATTGTTAAAAAACCTTTGACATTATTGATATTGAATTAAAAGTGAGATGTTTTGTCTTCTCTTCATCGTTCTTCATTGAACAATTTCGAACTTGTCAAGTGTTAATTTGTGGCGTTCAAACAACCGGATATAATTCTTGGATTGCGTGATCAAGGGGTCTTTCAAGCGTCATTCTTGTTGGGTTTTTTGGTTCGACTTTCTTTTGGGTTAATCCTAAACTCTTGGATTAATTTGGCTTTCTTGGGTTCGTCAATCTCGTTGTGGGTTTCGTAGTCAACGTTGCTACGGGGTTCGCATCACTCCCTGCTCCTGATCTGTGAATTTGCATGGGATTGCTGATGGGGCTAGCACTATGGCTATGATCGAGTCAAAGCTGAGATATGCTAAACTTTGCATGGTAGAAATTGAACTCCACTTCCATTGGTAAATGAAACTGTTCGAGAGCTATTGAATTACAAATAATTTGTATAGTTGTTGAGCGAATTCATTGCTTAAAATAATTTGGATAGCTGTTGAGCTAATTACAAATAATTTGTATAGCTATCGAGCGAATTACAAATAATTTCTATAATGAATTTGTTTATATGCTGGAATGTCTCTTTTGTGCCATGATGAAACACAAAGCTATCTACTTTATCTAAGCCTTTCTTGTAGATGGCTTGATTGTTGACAAAAATAAAAATTATGATTTTCGCAATTTTTCTTTAATTTCTGAATGCTTGATTGCTTGTTTTATTTGAATCAATGATGGTTATTTAATACTATGAAATTTATATGTTATGTCAAGATTCACCAACTTCAAACTTTATATTTCAAGATACTATAATAACATTAAACTATTATAATTTATTGAATAAATATATTTCTTAAATAAAATATTATAAAAAGATATTCTCAAAATTTTAAAGTAAACGCGTTTTCGAGTTTTATATTTTGAGAAACAACTTTTCAGAATCACAAAAAGAATGTACTTTTTGCAATTTCAAAACACAAAAATCAAAATGAATTCAAAACTTAAAACTAAAAAACTGAAATACGAAAAGAACAACCCCTAATATTTTTATATATCGATGAAATGTTATACTTTAATAAACTCCTCCAATGCTAGTGCATCGATTGTGGCATGTACAGTGTTAGGATCCGACCCAAAATTGCTCATGCTTAATAATCGACAAACTTTAACATATTCTTTCTTAGAGTCTTCAATCGTGCCTTACATCCTTATTTGACACCACAACTCCGTATTCATTGTACATGCTCTCAATTGCTTTGGACACCAGCTATGATGTAAAGCCATAGTCATTCCTTTTGTGTTTGGCCAACACTTGGTAAAGTATTGAACTTATCATACAACCATACATTGCATCACTCCAATGTATGTGACGAATCCTAGAATTGGTACGAGTAACAGAATCTGTCATGAATTACTTGTGATGAAAATAGATTTGTTTCAAAGATTATGCGCTCATTTGCGAGTATATGAATTGGTTGATAGTAACTCTATCCAAATTGAGGAAAAAATGGTCATTTTTTCGAACACAGTCAAGCATAGCCAACATAATCAAGAAGGAAATTTTACTTTAATCCTAGATCCTAGGACTCGTCATGTATGCTGGAAGGATGCAGTGGGTGGTTTTATGATAAGTGCACTACTTCAACAAGTGTTGTTCGTAATAAAAAGATGTGTGTGTGTGTATTATCCTTTTCAAACAACCCAGCTTACCGCTATGCAATCACCTTCCACGTCCACCCACTACCAAAGAGCAACTCTGCAAATGTGTCTTGAAATTGAAATGCATTACAAATGTAACCAAATTCTAAACTTACACATATTATGATGACCCAAATTTTAAAGAATTAAATCGTTACTAAAAGTTTAATTCCCATGGTTTAATAAATTTATCAAACATCCTAACATGAAAATTTACGTTCAATCAATAACAAATAAAATATATAGGAAACATAATCAATTGAAACATGTCTCAAATCTTAAATAACAAAATTTTACATGGAACTAAAACTAAAATGACGCTGCAAAATAAAGATCCATAGTCATGTTATCCCAGATTATTTTTATTGAATTCCATAATTTCTGGTATCACGACTGCACCTCATCGCTTGCTAACCATTGACCAGTTCTAACTTGTGAGGAGTAGGGAGAAGGGTGAGTACATGGAAATATTCAGTAGGATATGAAAAATCATAGTGCAATCTCGAATAAAAATATTTAAATCATACGTCAAAAATATCATCATGTCATCATGTCTTTAGAAATCGGTAAGAGCTCAATAAACATCATATATTTGGTGCCAGATGGTCATAACATGCATATCATATCATATCTTTAAACTTTTATAAGCATAATAATTCAACATGAAAATAAACAATTTAAATGGGATAAAAGAATTGCACATCGTTATCTACTTTTCTAGATCGAATAAATTTAAATGGCGAAACCAAAATCATGTTCCAAATTTTTATTTTCAGCCTGCTGTTGTGTTTATAAAAATTATATAGAATGATGAAAGAAAATCTGACTTTTTCTTTGTGGAAAACGTTTGCATAAATGAATATATATAAGATAAGTGGCCTGTAGAAAGTAGAAGTCCAAATTACCCAAAATTTCTATCCAATTCAAATAAAACAACCCATTTTAACTCTATCTCAACAACCCACGTGGCTACCCACTTCCACAAAACAAACAATAGTAATGAAATAATATTTATTGACAACTTCTTTAAACTTTAATAACTTAGGATTCGCTTATCCAAATTAACTTTTTCTCGAATCCAATATACATGATTAATTATGAGCTATCCAATGAGCGCCATATTGATATACTAAGTCCTCGTTTGTTTTCCATTTTTTTGCCAATTAAAATGAAAAATATGACCGTTATTCATCACATCAAGCCACTATGTATCTCTTGTTTGGAACCCGTAACGGCTATATTTTTCATTCTCATTTTTATATTAATGTGTACCAAATGAGTCCTAAATATCACTCTAACAAATTCCAATTACTTGGCTAGAATAAAATTGAGTTTAATATATTGCACTTTAACCCCTCAACTTTAAAAAAATATATATATAGCATATAGTACAAATAAATTTTTATATAAATTTTCGGGGTGTTATAATCTCTACTCCTTAAAAAAGAATTTTGTCCCCAAAATTTTATTTGGCTAATCGAGGAGTTTAGATACTTGGTCTTAAACTCCTCATCCGAAAAAAATAATAATATCATCCCTGTCAATCTATTATGGTCAAAATATCATGCTTAAATTCCTATTTTGACACCAAAATGTACTTCATGCTTGCATATACCAGTAAAGGAATCATGTTTTACGTGAGATATAAATCATAAATTTAGCGAGAGAAATGTGCATGTCATCAAATCTATGAGAGAAATAGAAAATGTAAAGTTGCACAAAAGATTTGAATAGTCATTTAGTTCCTTACACCATTATATACATTAGAGTCGTTGGAGGGTGGTCGATTGTTGGTCGTTGAGTGCCAAAAGTCTTTCAAATTCTATATATATATATATCGTTATCAAATAATTATTTATTTCACATAACAATTTAAGTTAGTCACATCCTCTCTCTCTCTCTCTCACACACACACACATGCACAATCTTTTTAAAACCTTTTTTTTCCTTAATTTTTTTCTAAAAAAATTATTTTTGGGCTATTTTTCACGTCAATTTTTTTTTTCAACTTTTAAAATTTATATGAGTTTGCAGAACAGTAAATCCTATCCTCTAGTACCAAACTGGACCCAACCAAATTTTAAAGATTTAAATCATCACTAAAAATTTCATTCCCATTGTTAAATAAATTTATCAAACATCCCAATATGAAAATTTACGTTCCATCAATAATAAATAAAACATAAAGGAAACATAATCAATTGAAACATGTCAAAATTTCACATGGAAATAAAACTAAAATAACACTGAAAAATAAAGATCCATAGTCATGTTACTCCAGATTATTTTTATTGAATTCCATAATTTTTGGCATCACGACTGCACCTCGTCGCTTGCCAACCAACATCTCATTCTAACTTGTAAAGAGTAGGGAAAAAGGATAAGTACATGGGAATAATCTGCAGGACATGAAAAATCATAGTGCAATTCCGAACAAAAATATTTAAATCATGCGATAAAAATATCATACTATCATTATATTTTTAGAAATCAGTAAAAGCTCAATAAACACCACATCTTTGGTATCGGATGGCTATAACATACATATCATATCATATCTTTAAACTTTCATAAGCATAATAATTCAACATGAAAAGAAACAATTTAAATAGGATAAAACAACTGTACCTCGTTATCCAACCTTTTTAAATAAAATAAATTTGAAACCACAAAATAAAAGGAAGTTGGCAGACATATCAAACTAAATTATTTGACATTTTTTGTTTTAGAATTTTTTTTTAAATCAATTATTCTAAGTACTACTAAAATACTTTAGGCAACATCTCAATTTTGAAGTTTTTTATGTATGTGATTCTGTTAAAAATGTAACAATATATATCACACTCCATTGACATTGGATCCACAGTTTTTTAATAAATTGACTAGGCTATAGCATCCCCCACTGTGCCTTTTAGTGTGAATACAAAATATCAAACTACTACAGCCCGTGACATATTGCCACATGTCACGTTTTGTTAAAAAATGCAATGTCGCTTTTGTAAAAGGTGACATTATGTTACTTTTTGACATACAAGAACCTAACATGTTAAAAGTTGCAGATATGCTATTGTTAGGTAACATATTGCAATTCTTGAACACTATTACTAATATTGATCAGCTACATCAGCAATATCTCCGCTCCATTGACATTGTAAAGAAAATATATTCAAAACTTCACTTTTTGTTATTCATGCCGAGTGACATACAAGATGCTAGCATGTTAAAAAAAAAAGGTGATATAATGTCACTTTTTGTTAAAAAGGTGACATACAAAAAAGTGACAAACATGTTATAGTTAGGTACTAATACTAATATTGATCAGCAACATTACCAATATCCCCATTCAATTTATATTGTAAAGAAAACATATTCAAAATTTAAAAAATTAACAACTAAAGCAGCCCGACCACTATTTAACATTGTCATTTTTTGTTAAATCAGTCATTACATACAAAACATCAATTACAAACCAACTTAGCACATCTACAAAATATTCTAACAACTAAATCTATCATTACATAACAAGACATGTCTTCACTTCTTCAAAATCACGTTCTTTTCTATCACATCAACATATCACTAATCCGTCTCCTTTGACACCCATTCATTGTCTATATCATATTTCTTATCTTACTTCTTTTTTCCATAAGCATATAATTGAGTTGCCAAGTTTCTTCTAATATGTGGAACATTAAATATCTTTTGCATTTCATTTAACTTTTTGTTAATGAACTACTAGGCATACATAATTACATATATTCCACAATTTCCATTGCATGCAAAAAAGAAAAGGAATTTAGATAATTAAATACCTGAATATCAAATGAGAAAAAAAAATGTTTAGAAAATAATCTAACTTGTTATTCTGCTGTGGAAGTTTTGGAACCATTTATACAACCAATGTTTCAAAGCATCTGCTTTTGAAATACCTTTCCCCTCAAAGACGCCAGTAAGAAAAAGAAGATGAAGAATTATATCAGAAAATGGTTTAACAGCCTCAAGTACTAAAGCTTTTCTGACAACCTTGTGGTATGAATTATATATATTAAGGCACATATGTTGAATGTCAAAATGATAGAGAATCCAATATGTTGAATTAGATATTCTCATTGACATAAGCACATGGTCAACAAGGCTCTAACCAGTATTACACAGCATATAAAACCCCTAACATATGAAAGAAGTAAAGTTTGCTTTTTTAGAGCAGACTTATCTTGACAAAAATCAATATATAGACCTCTCATTTGGCTATCAAATGGAAAAGTCTGTGGTTGTAGCCTTTGTCCATGTCTTAACATCTTTCTCAAGTAATGGAAACCAACATCAATATGCTACAAAAAAGGAAAAAATGACAAAACCAACAATTGTACTAAGAATTACACAAAAGAATCATAAAACAACAACAAACAAAATAACTTACCGTGTCTTCTAGACATTCATTCGAAGTAAACAATTCATAACACCACTATTAGTTAGATAAAGCAATATCACTAAAGTAGATGCTATGACTGATAATAGAATTTTCATTATTGAAATGTTTGTGCCTACATAACATAATGCAAAAAGTCACATGAAATGTCACGTTACTAGAAAAAATTCACAAACAACAAATCTTAGTAATCACTTATTGTTTCTTATCAATCCCTTTGTTGTACCAAAGCTCAAAAGCATCAACATCATGTGCCATTTCAGAGCTAATACTAACTGGGAATGCAAAAGTGCTTTTTACAATATGTTTCTTAGTTCTCGAAGTAAAATCATATTCATTGATCCAGGGGAGAGTGAAGGAGCGCTATAGGTTTCTTTTGTCTCTTCAAGGGCATGTCTAGGGTTACATCATCAATAGTTTCAATGTTTTCCTCTTCAATTTCGATTTCAGCTTCAATCATAGCCGTGACTTCCACAATCTTTTCCCAAACTTCATCTTTCAATTCAAACTCCTTCCCCAGCAATTCAGCTCTTACTTTATCAGATGGTGATGCAACATGCTAGAACATAAACAATATCACAATACAAAAGTCAAATTATATGAACGTAAAAATAAACATAAGTTATAAGGGAAAAATATAATAAAATGAAAACACAAGTACTTCTTGATTTTTTGCTAAACTATGAGTAACAATATCATCAACTTTTAACCAACCATTTTCATGAAATTCTATTTCTTCATTCAAATTCATTTCGAGTGCCTTATCACTTTTTTTCATTGCTTTGTCACTTTTTCCAACTGACTTATCACTTTTCCCAACAGGTACCTCAACATCATTTTTCCCACCATTCATTTCAATCTCAATACCTAATGAAAAACCAGGGAAGTTATTAAACACCTAGTTTGTTTCATTAGTTAAACTCTTCACACCATCCTACAAAAAAAAAAGTCACAAAGGTACCCAAAAAGTGATGATAAGTTTAAAAAGTGACAAAATTCAAAAAAAAAAAGCCACAAGTATTAATTTTTTAAACTCGAAAACTCTTGAATAATTTCATTGGTTCTTCATTACTAGCTAGCATCTCATCTACTTTGTATTCCAAATTTTGTAGACGCTCCATTAATTCTTCATATTGTTTTAATCCTTTCTTCAACATCTTTTAGACACACCTGTTAGCACATCGCCTTTCGAGAAGGAGAAACGAGTGAAATAGGGATGGGGAAATAATTTAGGTTTTTGTAGTGGATGGGTGAATTTTATAATATTATTAATAATTCAATTAATAGCAAATTTTTGGTTAAATAAACCTCATGCAAGAATTTTAAATTGGAAAACTTAAATACATGTTTATATGTAATCCCTCCTTTGGGTAAATAAAATCCGTTGTAACGACTAATTTGGGTCAGTTAGCTGGATTAGTTAAAACAAAAGTTTAACTTCATTTTTCTTCATAATTTTGGATTATTCTATCTAACCCGATGAAACGTTGTATCAAGTCTTCATCATTTGTTTTTGAAATATATCAATTTTCGAGAAGTGGAATACGGATCTAAACCTGTATTATTTTTACAACCTTATAAACAAAAGAAACTTCGACCATTACCTTATCCATTCTCTTAATTGTTAGTTTTAAACCATTTTTTCTTTTATACATTAATATCTTATCATCGTTGTCTCTGTCTAAAGAAGTTTTTCAAAATTGAAGTTTATTTTCGATTGATCGTGCATATCATAAGAGCGATTGAACGAAATAACTATGATTTGTATCGAAAAATGTTGAAAAACGTGAGCAATTTGATTGCTAAATTTGCATCTTAGAAGGATTGTGAGTAGACGAATTGTAAAGTTATATCATTTAATTTAAATACTAAGTATTGCTACATTTTAAAAAAATAAAAATAAAAAATAAAGGAATACTAATTAGCATCACCGTACTTATCACCATATATCATTAAATAAGAGGTAAAATTAAATGAGTGACATTAGTCTTCCTTTTATTGCAACTATCAAATAGAGCTGCCTAAACTGATGTTGTATTATCAATCTTGCTAGATTTCATTATTCGTAGTAAAATTGTGTCCAAGGGCTTCATAATAATTAATCATCTATAGTCTCAAAATTCTCAGGGTTGGCCCTGTGTTGGTGGAATGGGGTTGAGTGGTGGGTAGATGGATTAGTTGGAGAAGAAAGAATTTTTTTATAATTTTAATTTTTAAAATTTTTTTAATTCATTTTTTGAAAATTTTGAGACTAACTACAATTTTTTTCTTTTTTTTTTCTTTTAAAAATACAAATACTCCAAAAAAAAGATTTGGAAAACCTCTTCTAGTAAATCTATTCAATCATTCCATCTTCTCTATAAGAAATAATAGTTCCATGTGGAAATACTGAAATTCTTACTTCTCCTCTTAAAAAGATATCTAAAGAACGACATGATAAATCTTAAATTGTTGCTAAAGATTTTAAAAATATTCAATCTCAAAATATCTGCACTAATGTAGTTCTTCAATCTATGTGTTCTCAACTCAACAGAATTGAATTGAATTATGATATTGACACATCATCTTCTTCAAAATCAATTAAGTCAATAGAGTCAGTTTTAATAAACAAGCATGAGGCTACTTCAAAAAATCCTCTTAAAACTGAAGTCAATGTTCTAAAAGAACTTGCAACTCAGTTATCAAAATTGTCATCATCCTCTACTTCAAATTATATCAATACTATTGATGATTTTGAATCTCAATTTATTGATGATGAAATTCCTCATATTAATAAACTTCAAAACAAAAAAAAAAATTGAATTTTCAAAAGTTCTTCCTTATTATCCACAAAAAATACTCCTCCTTATTTACTTTTTTAAGAAAAAGGAAAGATCCCTACAACATTTTTTGGCAATGGTATAACTGTCTGAAATATTGATGGTTTAACTGAATATCAAATTTTTCAAACTCCTAAAAAAATGGGTGCATGCTTTAATGCCTATATTCAAGAAGGTCATTGTGCTCTTGAAGCAACAAATAATAGTATTCAAGGTTTTGCTGGAGAAATTAATAATTTGTGGTTCAATTATATCATTGAACAAGAAAAAATTCAAATTGGTCAAGCCACAAAACCTAATGGTTAAAATGATAACTTTAATACTTCAATTTTTAGTTTTATTAAACATTTTGTTGAATCTCCAATAGATGTTTTAGAAAAAGTTTCAAATATCTTAATGACTTTAAATTGTTGAAGTTTATAAGATTTTTGCTGGTACAAAGATATGTTTCTAACACGTGCATTTTTGCGAAAAGATTGTAATCAAGTTTACTGGAAAGAAAGATTTTTATTCGGACTTCCAAAATTATTTTAAGAAAGAGTTAAAAATTCAATAAAAAGGGAATATGAGAATAATATTCCATATGATATTCTTACCTATGGAGAATTAATCAGTTTCATTAACAAAGAAGGATTAGCTCTTTGTAATGAAATTAAAATCAAATCTAAATTGCAATCAGAAAGATTAGACAATAGAGCAGAACTTGGATCCTTTTGTGAACAATATGGACCTGAAAAAATAATTCCTCCTTCAAATCAAAACGACAAAAATTTTTAAAAAGAAAATTTTATTCAAAAGAAAAGAATTTTCAAAAACCTTCTTATTCAAAAAATTATTCTAAAAAGAAATTTCAAAAAGGAAAATTTTCAAAAAATAATAATGTTACTTGTTGGAAATGCAAAAAATCAGGGCATTATTCAAATAAATATCCCCTCAAAAGCAAGATTAATAATCTTCAAATTGATGAAGATATTAAACTTGAAATCCTCAATTTTATTAGTTTAGATTCAAGTTCTATTGAAGAAAATATTTCTGATTTAGAATATGTTTATCAACATCAAGAAGATTCTGATATTGAATCAAGTTCAAATTTTTCCTCCTCTTCAAATCAAAGTAAAGAACTTTGTGGTTACAATACTATAAATGTTCTTACTAAACAAGAAGAACTTATTAAAGAGATTAAATTGAAGATTCACAACTCAAAAATAAGTTTAATTCTCTTTTACCTTCAAATCAAAAGCTAGACCTTTAAATATGCAAAATGTTTTAAAACGTTTTGAAACTTCAAAATCCTCTAGTACTGATCTAAAATAAGAAATTAATTCCATGAAATCCCAAATTTCTATTCTTGAATGACAAATGAAAGATGTTCGAATAGAAGTTGCTCTTCTTAAAAATCAGGATTTTATACAAAAATAAAAAATTTCTTCGTTTTCCTCTTCTAGTTCTTATGATGAAGAATTTATTCCTTCAAACTCACAATATGAAGAAAAAATGGTTAATGTTATTAACTGAATTCAACTTCAAAAATGGTATTGTAATATAACTATTGTAATCAATAAAGAATTCAAATTTAATTCTAGAATCCTTATTGATTCTAGAGCTGATAAAAATTGTATCAGGGAAGGACTTATCCCTACAAAATATTTTGAAAAAAACTACTGATCATTTTTATGGTACTAGTGGTAAGAAGCTCAATATTCAATATGAACTCTCAAAAGTTCATGTTTGCAATTCAAATATTTATTATAAAAAATATCTTTTATCTTGTAAAAGATTTAGAATAAGAAGTAATTCTTGGTACTCTTTTTATTATTCAAATATATAATTTTCAAGCTAATTTAAAAGGTTCAACTACAAATATTCTTGGTCAATAAATTTGTTTTAAATTTACAAATCTTCCTTCTTATAAGAATGTAAACTATTTCAAAAAGGCATCTATTTCAAAACTCGTTAATAATATAAATTTCAAAAAGAATCATATTAATTTTCTTAAAGAAGAAATTAAATTTCAAAAAATTGAGGAACGATTACAAAATTCTTCAATTAAAAAAATTTTGAAATTTTTAAAAACAAATTTTAAAGGAAATTTGTTCAACCATTCCAAATGCTTTTTGGGACAGGAAGAAACATGTTGTTTCTCTTCTTTATAATTTTGATTTCCACGAATCAAATATTTCTACAAAATCTCGTCCTATTTAAATGAACAAAAAACTCTTAAATCATTGTATTGAGGAAATTAAAAATTTACTTGATAAAGAACTTATTCGTCAAAGCAAATCTCCTTAGAGTTGCTCTACATTCTATGTCAACAATTCTGTTGAAATTGAATAAGGTGCTCCTCATCTTGTTATCAATTACAAACCTCTCAAATAAAGCTCTTCAATGGATTAGGTATCCATTACCTCAAAAGAAAGGCCTATTAAACAAGTTATTTAAAGTAGTTATCTTCTTAAAATTTGATATAAAGTCAGGTTTCTAGAAAATTTAAATTAAAGAAGAAGATAAATATAAAATTGCTTTCATTGTTCCATTCGGTCATATGAATGGAATGTTATGCCATTTTGTCTCAAAAATACTCTTTCAGAAATTTAAAAAATTATGAATGATACTTTTAATCCTTTTTCAAACTTTATTATTGATTTATATTGATGATGTTCTAATATTTTTTGAAAGTATAGAACAACATTTCAAGCATCTAAATACATTCGTGCATGTTGCTAAGAAAAATGGTTTCGCATTTTCTGCTAAAAAAATTGTTCTATGTCAAATGAAAATTAGGTTTCTAGGACATAACATTCATTTGGGAACCGTTACTCCTATTCAAAGAAGTTTAGAATTTAATGACAAATTTCTAGATGAAATTCTAGACAAAATCAATTTACAAAGATTTTTAGGCTGTGTCAATTATGTTGCTGATTTTGTAAAAAATGTACGTCAAATCTGTTCCTCACTTTCCAAAAGATTATAAAAGAATCCTGACTCATGGAGTCACGAGCATACTATAGCAGTCCAAAATGTCAGAAAGGCAGTTAAATGTCTATCAATTCTTAATCCCACTACCTCTATTATTGTTGAGACTCATATGTCTAACATTGGGTATGGTATAGTTTTAAAGCAAATTCGAAAATAGTCAAATCAAGAATAGCTGGCTAGGTATCATAGTGGTGTGTGGACCTGCCCTTAAAAGAATTATTCCTCTATTAAAAAGGAAGTCTTATCTATTGTACTGTGCATTTCAAAATTTTAAAATGATTTAATTAATAAAAAATTTATATTGTAAATTGATTGTAAAGCATTTAAAGATGATTTACAAAAAGATGTAAAAAAATCTTGTCTCAAAAAAAAAAAATTTTGTAAGATGGCAGGCCATTTTATCCTATTTTGATTTTGAAATTCTATATATACAAAATAAATCAAATGTTCTTGCAAGCTTCCTTACAAAAGAGTTTATACAAAATAAGGAGAGTTGTAAGAATTCAAAATTGAGAGAAAATAGTGAATGAATTGAGCAGATCAAGTTGATAGAGAGAGAGAGAGAGAGAGAGAGAATTCAAAAATAAAAACAAAGACATCTTCAATCGCTTCTTCCGAAGCTCAAAATTCTTTTCAAAAGAAGAGTAGTAGAAAGAAAAAGTACTATCACATTATTCTCAATTGATGATCTCTTTAAAGGACCATCTTCAAAATTTGAAGCACAAGCTACTTCTTCTCTTCTCAAAATATCCAAAATACTACCCTTTCAACTCTTGTTTTCAAAAAGCCAGACCGAAATAAACCTTTAAATCCAGAACAAAAGAAAATTTCAAATTACAAAAAAAGCAGTTCAAGATTCTGGTAAACTTCCTCAAATAAATCCTTCTCCAACTTTTAAATACTTTTTTTAAGGTAGCATATGATCCGATTTTCGAGATGGAAACATCTTAGATCAATAGATATTCATGTCTTGATGACTGTCTTCTTAGGTTTTTCCCAAAAAAATTTGTTTCAGGCCTACCAATATAAAAAAATCTCGAGAATATTATGAAGCTATCCTCAAGAAAACAGGATCAGCTATCATTTCTCACACTCCAAACGAACAAAATTCAAATAAAATTGATTTTTCAAAAATCTGTATTCAAAGGGTATTGTCATATAAAGACTGGGGACAAAACCCTTGGGATGAGAAATGATTGAACCTTTCTGAAGGAGAATCATTTGTATCTTGATTCAATTATTTTGATTACAAGGATGTCTGGTATAATGTTTTCTACTTTAGACCAGTGACGCATTCTTTGTTCATTCATTTTAATCAAACTTGCAATCCAAAATTTTCTAAATAGTTTCAAACTTGGTTCGAATGTTTTGGTATTGAAGATAAAATTTTACCTAGTCTTACTCTTCAAGGATTCAAACACTTCAAAGAGAGGCAAAACCCTTTTCAAAGCCTCAAGAAAATCTTTTGTTTCAATTTGTATTCAATTTAAGAGTCTCTTGGATACTCTGTTGGGACTTTTTTGTTCTTCAAGATCCAAACTCTGAATATTATCCTCAGAAAATTATTTGAAGATTCAAAATCAAATGGTGGTCAAAGTTTCTTGAAACCAATTGCTGCCCAAGGGCCGTACAGTTATGGATTCAAGAACAACGAAATATTGTAGTTCCAAAAGTTTCAAAGAAAGAACCAAAGAAAATTACAGATTTTCTCATAGAAAAATCAAGATTAATGGAAATGTTCAATCAGTGCAAAACGCTAGAGGAACTTGCAATGATTTCAAAAAAATTGCTTCTTCGGCTGAAACAGCATCAAAGAAATCAAAATCTATTCAAGAAGGATCTTCTCAATCAGGATCAATATCCGACCATGCATATAGAAAGAATGAAGATATGTATGATGGACCAAATATTGATGACCTAATTAATCAAGAAATACAAAAGAATTCAAAATGACTGTATGAACCACTTATTTGGATGAATTACATTATTATCGGGCTTTAACGTCAAAAGAAATGTCAAAAGAAATGTTATTCAAAATGTGTCTACCATCAAACAAATTATTTTTGCCAGCATTACCCAAGATAAAAAAGAAGATAACTTTAAGAACATGTTTGGTAGGGATTAAAAGCCAAGTAAAATCAATTTTTTTACCGTTATTTCATTATTTCAGCCGTCATTTTGAAATTCTTCTCTCACAGGTTGGACCCACTTTATCTCTAACAGTCAAAAAATTAATTAACAAAATCCCTACCAAACAAGCACTAAAGTTTGGACCATTTTTAAAAGGCATGATAATCAAGACAAAAGACTTTTCAATAGTTACTTCAAGTCGAAGACAAAGAAAATTAAGGACCATCATTTTTGTCCTTCAAGATTCTTTCAATAGATTGGAGAAATTTTCAAGTCCAAAAATCAATATTTTAAGTATAAAAGAAGATCAAGAGTTCAATTTGAATTCATAATGACTATATGGATCCATGGTCCTTAATTTTCTTTGTCTTCTACTTGAAGTAACTTTTGAAAAGTCTTTTGTCTTTATTATCCTACCTTTTGAAAAAATGATCCAAACTTTATCAAAGTGGCTTTAGTAAAGTTATCTTCCTTTTTATCATGGGTAATGCTAGTAGAAATAATTTGTTTGGTGGCAGACACATTTGAATAACATTATTTTATTTTATTTTATTTTAAGGCCGAATAATAATGTACTTCATCCAAATAATTGGGTCCATATAGTCGTTTTGAATTCTTTGGTGTTTCTTGATTAGTTATGTCATCAATATCTGGTCCATCATACATATCTTCATTCATTGCTATATTCTTGGTCTGATATTGATCCTAATTGAGAAGATCCTTCTTGAATAGATTTTGATTTCTTTGATGCTATTTCAGCCAAAGAAGCAATTTTTCTAAAATGATTGCAAGATTCTCTAGCGTTTTGCACAGATTGAACATTGTCATTAATCTTGATTTTATTGTGAGAAAATCTGCATTTCTCTCCAGTTCTTTCTTTAAAACTTTTGGAACTCTAATATTTCTTGTTCTTGAATCCATGACTATACTGCCTTTGGGCAGCAATTGGTTTCACGAAACTTTAATCACCATTTGATTTTGAATCTTCGAATAATTTTTTGAGTATAATATTCAAAGTTTGAATCTTGAAGAACGAAGAAGTCCCAACAGAGTATCCAAGAGACTCTTAAATTGAGTACAAATTGAAACAAAAGATTTTCTTGAGGCTTTAAAAAAGGTTTTGCCTCTCTTTTGAAGTGTTCGAATTTTTGAAGAATAAGACTAAGTAAAATTTTCTCTTCAATACAAAAACATTAGAACCAAATTTGAAACCATTTTGGAAATTTTGGATTGTAATTTTTGATTCAAAAGAATGAACCAAGAATGCATCACTGGTCCAAAGTAGAAAACATTATATCATGCATCCTAGTAATCAAAATAATTGAAACAAGATACAAATGATTTTCCTTCAAAAAGGTTCATTCGTTTCTCATCCCAAGGGTTTTGTCCCCAAATTTCATATGACAATACTCTTTGAACACTGATTTTTGAAAAATCAATTTTATTTGAATTTTTTTCATTTGGAGTATGAGAAATTATAATTGATCCTGTTTTCATGAGGATAACATATATGTACATGTACACACACACACTTACTCTCTCTCTCTCTCTCTCTCTCTAAGAAAATCATGAAATTAATATTCTTACTTGGGTCATTTAAAAGTAGAATTCACGATTGAGGGGTTAAAGTAGTGAACCAAAATCAACTGAATAGTGAGGTAAAATCGAGAGCTATAGGGACAAATTCATGCAAGCTTCAGAGCTTGCGAATGTGTGGTAAAAACTGGGGGTGGGCATAGGTTGGGTTGGGTTGGGTCAATTTTTTTCGCAATTCAAACTCAACCCAATATGGTCAGTTTGATCGAAAATCAACCCAACTCAACCTAACCCAAACCAATCAAGTTTGGGTCGGTTGGATTGAGTTGGTCGGTTTGGGCTTTAGCCTACTTAAAGTTGGATTCAGTTTATTTGTTAAATTTGGATAATTTTTTAGAGTTAAAAATTACTTGAACACCTCTATTTTTTAAACACATATACAAGGAATTCTTTCTAAAAATAATGTATAAATAAGTTTAAAATTTATGAAGAATTTTCTTTTCTACAATTTTTTGGAATTCATTCATTTCATCATCTTGTCTTTAATTTTTACTTTATCATCAAATAATATTGCATTTGTACATAATGTTCATGTGAATCGGTCTATGTGAAGAAAATTGACGTTTATAATTTATGTCATTCTCTCTCTATCTTTTTATTTTTTTTATTTTTTTTATTTATTTTTTTACACTATTGTGTCTATTTAGATTATTTTTCTATCTTAGATATTAAATTTTTAATTCATCGGGTTGGGTTGGGTTGGGTTGGGTTGGGTTTTAATTCATAACTTGAGACCTAACCCAACCCATGTTAAATTCAATTTTCTAACCCCCAACCCAACACAACCCACCCCACCCAATTGAACTTAAAAACCCAATCCAAACCAATTAGTTCGGATTGGGTTGACCGAGTTGAGCGGTTTGGGTTGGGTTATGCCCAACACTAATAAAAATGTCTTTGATAGACAAGCCTTTTATCTGCCACGATTTGAATTTTTTTTTTTTTAATGTCCTGGTTAGCCTCTGACATTATCTAGAGTCCCCTAAATTGTATCGGGATTTGCACCTTTAAACGCATGATTGTCCTTGCAATGATACTCTAACACATAGATAGTAAGGAAAACATGTAGTCTAATATCACTTGTTGGGAATTTGGTTCCATTATGAGATTCACCTCCCAAGTTCATCCACAAAGAAATAACTAGAAAAAAATAATAATAAATAAAAATAGAGAATGACAATAACAAAAAAAGAAAAAAAAATCAAAAGAATGTATGTAGAAAACTTTAAAATTGAACAAAAATCAAATTAGAGAAACGTTACAATTACATTGTATCAATCCCTCACCCCCAAAACCCCCCCAAGCGTGCAAGAACAATCCTACACAAATGCGACAAAATAATAACTAGTTCAAGAAAGGGGAAGGAAAACATAATTTGCTCTCTCCTTTCGTGCCTCTTTTCCTCAGAATCACAATGTAGATTTTATTTTTTATTTTTTCAAAATAATTAGGAACTCTTTTTATTAAACCTCATTTCTTTCAAGCCCTTGCTTAATGTAGTTAAAAATCAAATCCTTAGAATATTTTAATAAAAATTGATAAAATGTATAGTTAAAAATTTGATAAAATTTATCGATTCCATAAAATATGTGATTAAAATTAATTAGTTTGCAAAATCTTAAATTGCACTAAACACGTTAAACATCTGACGAAGAGGAAAATCATAATACACTGTGGATGATATTATTATGTCTTTGATAATTAGTGGAAGGACTGACACGTGCAGTCAACAACCCAAGTGGTCCTAATTAAACAATGAAGCACGATTGTTCTGGGCATGATGGGTAATTGATTGCAAAGGCAAGTGGACATTATTAAATTTAATTAAAAAAAAAGTGTATTATCTGAAAACTTAAACTTATCCCCTCGTTTTTTCCATGGACCTAAAATATTATCTCCTTCTTAATATGAAATTATTTTGGTCATGTTGCATGTGCAGTTCTAAACTTTCATCACTAGTGCAATTAAGTCAAAACTTTTCTTAGAGATATATCAAAGAGATCAGCTGGACCTATATAATTTTTGGTTGGGTTTAGGAGTTTGGTGTGGGGGTGGGTGTAGGAAGGAGAAGATGAACAGTGATTGGGTTTTGATTGTTTGTTTTATAATTTTAATTCAAAGTTACAATTCTATCCCTTTTAAAATTGATCGAAGGCAATCTATTGGGTAATTAACAGTCAAACTAATGGAAATCATTCAATGCTAATTTTTGAAAGGTTTGGGACTGTGGGTGTACAAAGAAAATATTAAGGTAAAGTCTGCAAAATGTGAAAAATTTGGAACTGCTATTGCAATTATCTCTTAAAATAATATACCAACCCTCGTCTCACCATTCAAGGCTGAAAAAGTTATAGTGCTTTATGTTTCTCTACGCACCCAATTCAGAGTATCAAGAAGAGTCGAAAACACTCCATCGCAAGTTCAAATAATATAAAGGCAACAAATATAAAAAATATACAAATAAATAAAAAAATATTTATTCAATGTTGACAAAACAAAATATTAAACATTATGAAATGATCTTTATACTTTTAGATATGTCCCAACAAATGCATCCTTCTTTGACATTTCTTCGCCCCTTATTCATGGGCCCGAAACTTTTAAATGGGAAGCTCCAAGAGCTCTCCAAACTTCAAACCTATGTGCAAGAAATGCTGGCACGCGGGACTATGACGGGATGTGAGCTTTCAAACGTGGAAATGAGAGTTAAAAGCATCTTAGCCTTTTAAACAAAGCAAGAAAGAGTCCACTTAGTAAAAAGACTTCCAAATGCACCAAAAGTAACAAAATTTAGGATAAAAAATAAAAATAAAGAAATAAAGAAAGACATACATATGTTCCACAAATAACATGAGATACAAACATGACCTTAAAAAACCTTGGACGATAAGGAGAAATTAGGGCTCGAGATGAGAATCTAGTCAGTCACCTCGGGTTCAAATGCTTTGATAGGAACAAGACATCGGCAACTATAAACCTGACAAAATGCTTTACTTTATTTAATTTTTCTAATCATGTCATACCACTCAATGTTGGTCATCAGAAATTTAACCCAGTGGTGGTAGTGGCAGTGGAAGGAATGAGAAAGAAAGATAATTTTTTAACAATTTATTTAGGACATGTTTGAATTTTTTAAAGAAACAAAACAATTGAGACTACGATTACAATTAGTCTTTATTTTTATTTTCTTTTCCTTTTGTTTTATATAAATAGAAAGATATATTGGTCATTTCACAACTTTCATTGAGAAATTGAATAAAAGAGGATGAAAGGGGTTATTTTCGCAATGAGATGTAAATATATTGGTGAAAATACAAAAATAAAATAAAATTTAAACATAGGGACGTTTTGCACAATGAATTTCAAACAAAAAGACGTTTTTGGCTAATAACCCCGTTATATATTTAAACTTCAAACACTGATCATGTTCATTACACATCCAAATGTACTATTGTCACAACTCTCTGTATCCACATCTCCCGTTTAATAGAATAGTTGTCGGTGCAACCATATTAAAACGATATGCCAACCTTCGTTTCACCACTCTAGGACAAAAAAGTTCTAGTATCTCTTTTCATTTTTCCATGCACCCAATTCATAATATCACAAAGAGATCTAATACACTTGATTCCATACTCAAATAACATAAATATAATAATTATTTAAAATATACAAGTGGCATAATACAATTGTAGAGTTGAAAAATAAATTTTTCAACCCTCCAATTTTATATGTACATTATGGAAACCCCCCATTTTTATTTTTAAATTATGAAAATTTTAAAAAAAACAAAAAAAAAAAAAAAAAAAAAAAAAAGAATTACCCATTTGGATAATATTCTAAAGATATTATGTTTGATTAGAATAGCTTTTAAAAGAAGTTGACATGACGTAATTACTTCAGAAATTTTTCTATAAGAAGCAGAAGTAGGAACCTTGTCAAATGGGTTTTGACAGCTTAAGCATGATAGATGGCACAAATTTGATAGGTACAAAATATACTCGTACCAAAAAAAGGGCATGAACACTGTAATATAAAATATTACATACAACTTATCATAAAAAATGAACGGAAATATTGCCCTGACTTATAATTTGTTCTGTTTCTCGTTTTCCCCATGTCCACATAAGAATTAGTTGAGATATAAAGTCAATGTCGAGATCCTCATGAACAACCATCGCAATCAACTTCCTATATCAATCAATCATCCTTATGGTATTAATAAATACGAGTTATTTTCAAGAGACTCTTTAAATATGATATGCTCTCTATCTAAAAAATCAATTTTTAAAATCATGCTCTAAGAAACTATTTAAATTAACATTTTAATTTAGAAAGTCAAACACATTCTCTATAATTAAATGCATTCAAAGTGTTTCAATTTCTAATATAAGAAAATAATAAAATAATTTAGAAAAAAAAATGTAGTTTAAATAAAAGTAAGAGAAAAATAATAAATGTTATATTTTTTGAGAGTAGTAAAATTAAGTGTTTTATATAAGAAGCTTCTTCAAAATTAAGTGTTAAATATTTTTATATTTTCCAAATGATAGAATGTGCTCTTTAAAAGAATAAAATCTTTTGAAGAAAAATAATTAGGATCTCTTTTTATTAAACCTCATTTCTTTCAAGCCCTTGCTTAATGTAGTTAAAAATCAAATCTTTAGAATATTTTTAATAAAAATTGATAAAATGTATGGTTAAAAATTTGATAAAATTTATCGATTCCATAAAATATGTGGTTAAAATTAATTAGCTTGCAAAATCTTAAATTGCACCAAACACGTTAAACATCTGATGAAGAGGAAAATCCTAATATACTGTGGATGATATTATTATGTCTTTGATCATTAGTGGAAGAACATCACAAGTGCAGTCAACAACCCAAGTGGTCCTAATTAAACAATGAAGCACGATTATTCTGGGCATGATGGGTAATTGATTGCAAAGGCGAGTGGACATTATTAAATTTAACCCAAAAAAAAAAAAGAAAAAAAAAAGCATCATCTGAAAACGTAAACTTATCTCCTCGTTTTTTCTATGGACCTAAAATATTATCTCCTTTTTAATAGGAAATTATTTTGGTCTTGTTGCATGTGCAGTTCTAAACTTTCATCACTAGTGCAATTAAGTCAAAACTTTTCTTAGAGATATATCAAAGAGACCAGCTGGATCTATATAATTTTTGGTTGGGTTCAGGAGTGTGGTGTGGGGGTGGGTGTAGGAAGGGGAAGATGAACAGTGATTGGGTTTTGATTTTTTGTTTTATAATTTTAATTCAAAGTTACGATTTTATCCCTTCTAAAATTGATCAAATGCAATTTATTGGGTAACTAACAGCCAAACTAACAGAAATCATTCAAAGCTAATTTTTGAAAGGTTTGGGACTGTGGGTGCATAAAGAAAATGTTAAGGTAAAGTCTACAAAAATGTGAAAAATTTGGGACTTCTATTGCAATTATCTCTTAAATTAATATACCAACCCTCGTCTCACCATTCAAGGCTGAAAAAGTTCTAGTGTTTTATGTTTCTCTACGCACCCAATTTAGAGTATCAAGAAGAGTCGAAGACACTCCATCGCAAGTTCAAATAATATAAAGGCAACAAATATAAAAAATATACAAATAAATAAAAAATTATTTATTCAATGTTGACAAAACAAAATATTAAACATTATAAAATGATCTTTATACTTTTAGATATGTCCCAACAAATGCATCCTTCTTTGAAATTTCTTCGCCTCTTATTCATGGGCCCGAAATTTTTAATTAGTGCTAGAAAAAGTGGCATGCGGGACTATGACGGGATGTGCGCTTACAAATGTGGAAATGAGAGTTAAAAGCATCTTTGCCTTTTAAACAAAGCAAGAAAGAGTCCACTTAGTAAAAAGACATCCAAATGCACCAAAAGTAACAAAATTTAGGATAAAAAAATAAAAAATAAAAAAATAAAGAAAGACATACATATGTTCCACAAATAACATGAGATACAAACATGACCTTAAAAAAACCTTGGACGATAAGGAGAAATTAGGGCTCGAGATGAGAATCTAGTTAGTCACCGAGGATTCAAAGGCTTTGATAGGAACAAGGCATCGGCAGCTATAAGTCTGACAAAATGCTTTGCTTTATTTAATTTTTCTGGTCATGTCATACCACTCAATGTTGGTCACCACAGATTTAACCCGGTGGTGGCAGTGGCGGTGGAAGGAATGAGAAAGAAAGATAATTTTTTAACAATTTATTTAGGACTCGTTTGAATTTTTTAAAGAAACAAAAAAATTGAGACTACGATTACTATTAGTCTTTATTTTTATTTTCTTTTCCTTTTGTTTATTTAAATAGAAAGATATATTGGTCATTTCGCAACTTTCATTGAGAAATTGAATAAAAGAGGATGAAAGGGGTTATTTTCGCAATGAGATGTAAATATATTGCTGAAAATACAAAAAAATAAAAAAATAAAATAAAATTTAAACATAGAGACGTTTTGCACAATGAATTTCAAACATAAAGACGTTTTGTGCTAATAACTCCATTATATTTTAAAACTTCAAACATTGATCATGTTCATTACACATCCAAATGTACTATTGTCACAACTCCCTGTATCCACATCTCCCGTTTAATAGAATAGTTGTCGGTGCAACCATATTAAAACAATATGCCAACCTTCGTTTCACCATTCTAGGACAAAAAAGTTCTAGTATCTCTTTAAGTTTCTCCATGCACCCAATTCATAATATCACAAAGAGATCGAATACACTTAATTCCATACTCAAATAACATAAATATAATAATTATTTAAAATATACAAATAGATAAGCAATGTCTATTCAACCACAGACTAAAATATTAAGCATTACAATATGATCTTTATACTTTTGAACAAGTGTTCCAACAAATACACTTTTCTTTGAAATTTCTTCATCCTTATTCATTGGGCCCGGAGTATTCAATTGAATCCTCCAAGTGTTCTCCAAACTACAAACTTAAGAGCAAGAAATTCTGGCACATGGGACTATGACATGTGATGTGAGCTTTCAAACGTGGAAATGAGAATGATAGACTTTAAACAGAGCAAGAAAGAATCCACTTAGTGAATTAAGAGTCATCCGAATGCACCAAAAGTAACAAAATATATTTCATTATAACAAAAACAAAGACATATATATGTTTCACACATAATATGAGATACAAACTGACCCTTAAAAACCTTGAGAATTTAAGGCGAGAAAAAGGTTCTAGTCGGTCACCTCAGGTTCAAGGGCTTTGATAGGAAAAATGCGTCTGCAGCTATAGACCTGGCAAAATGCCTGTAAACACGTGAGCAACAACAGCATAATAGCAGCAAGAAATGTGAGAATCTGCCACGAACCAAATACATATTTCTTCATCAATCTTCCACATTTAACCTTCCAGCTTCCATTGTAATACTTGTTCACATCTGCAATCACTTTGTCTATGAAAGACAACTTTGTCAATCTAATAGACTTACTCATTCCATTCCAGAGGTCTGCCACCTCTTTATCGCTCTTCAAACGGTTTATAATAATACCTCTTTCGCGAAGAAAATTCGCATCTTTTTCTGTGTCAATGATCCCATTCATTAATTCTGTGTAACGAGTCAGAACCATCGGCCTTGATACTCGGCAAGCTTCATATGCAACCATGTTTCTAAGAACAATCTCCGAATTCACATCTACACTAATGATAGGGAGATAGAGCGTGGCTGTTTTTACGTCGAAATTAATGCTTTGGATGCCTTCATTAGTTGGCATAAAGCAGACGCCGACTTCAAAGAGATCAATTACAGAAGGAATTTTAATTTCTTCTATCAATGGAGGTTTTTCAATGGTACCTTTTGGGTCGGAATCTTCGTCTTCTTTCTTCTCCCTTCCTTTATGTGAAGCGCTGAATAATTGTTCTAACGGTTGTTTTAACATTTTCAAGACGGGAACCCTAGATATAATGGTCCAAGGCAACTTCCAAACCACTTTTAAAGGTTTTGAAAAGATTATGCTTTTGATCCATTGAACTGGCCCTTTTTCTAATTTAGAAAGGATATTCCATACCTGATTAACTAGCCACCTAACGTAACTCGGTTCTCCTGTGAAAGAATCCTTCTCGCCTTCCTTTGATTCACCATCTTCCTCAATTTCAGTTATATGATGATCATGAGATTGTTCCTCCAACTTTGGCACGATAACATGGTATGCAAAATCAAGTAAATGAGCACAATCCATGAACTGTATTTTGGGGAATTCTTCCACCATCTTGAATGGAGAGAGATCTTTGCTGAGTTCAAGTAACATGGAAAGTAACCATTCATCTGCCAACTCTAATGATGGGAAGTGAAATTCTAACAATTCCCGCAACACAAACAATGGAATTTGATTCTCGAGCATTAGAATATCTCTAAATATGGCGTTATGTGCTGCCTTATTTGCCGCTAATTCAATCAAATGTGACATTCTTAATGGAACATTAGTTGGTACCTTGCCTTTTCCGACAGCACAGACTTGAAGGAACTCGAACAAGAATGATGCATCCACCAACATCATCCATGCTAAAGTTTCGCCGCTATAGTTTAACGGCTTATGGTAGTAAGCTCGAATCTTGAGCTCAAACTTGAGGTATTGATCAACAAGATATTCGAGTTTTTTGTTTGGGATTTCTCTCTGATTTCTTTGTGCAGCAGCAAGTTTGTATTTCTCCATGTCGTAAAGTTCGGGACGGAAACAGTGGTAAGGGCCTATGGCAACTTCTCGTGGGATGTAAGAATCCGGATTACTTAGCAATAGGGTTTTTGGAACACTGAAGATACTAGCTGGAATTTGTGTCTCTTCTTCAAGTTCTTCCTCTATGGTTCGACGAATGTAAGCAACCCATCTCCCTTCGTCGATGTTGGAGCCAATTCCCAGGCCGGCGCTGGAATGAAAACTCGAGATTGTGTTCATATTAGGCTTAGAAAAAGACAGTAATTTTATTCTAAGTACAGAAAATTCACTTGTGTTTTACAGCATGATGAAAATCAGGGACTGAAATGGCTATTAATAGACACATATACATGAGGAAATAGATAGATATTCACAATGATTCATAATGTGTGGACTTGAATCTCCATTCTTGTCTACTTTTAAGGAGCCAATAAGCGATATTTGATTCAAATTTGTACCAAAATTATAAATAAATAAAAATGATGGCGTGTTAATAAAGGAACGCATGAGGACTGCATAATATAATAGAACATTAACAAATCAAAAAAAATAAATAAATAAATAAGTTGAAGTTTTAACATTTGTCACATCAAATAAAAAATAGGAAAAAATTTTCTTATTAGAATACATTTTTGTCCAAAATAAAATGTGTCCCAAAAGAAAATAATTATTGGATATCGTCACTTTTTCTTTTAATTAAAATGTCCTCTAGGCAATCTATGCAGATTTCACGAGGAATAATAAAGTGTTTATATCAATTGAAAATTCATAACTTTGCTTGTTTTAACAAGAATGTTTAGAAGTGTTTAGAATTCTATTACACTAAAAATGTCTTCAACATTTTCTCGTTGTCAGATTTATGTCTTCAAATTTTTTTGTCATATTCTTATCATCAGTTTTCCATTAGTTAACTCATTTAGTCCCTAATGGCGGTTTCATCTAAAAAAAGAAAAAAAAAATTTTAAAATCATTACGATGGCATATTCCTCAATAAGCAAAAATTCAACAAATAAAAAAGCGTGGTTGAATATTTACCCTCATTTCAAAGTACACTAAAACAATACTTGAAATAAATATATATAATTATAGACCAGAATTCTAATTAATATAAGATCGAGGATAAGAATATAACTAAAAAAGAAAGTTTATAATATAAATATGACAATAAATGAAGATTAAAGATCTTTGATGCAATTTAAAAATAATGATAAAAGTGTGATCTCAATGAAGATTATCTTTGTTATAAAATTCGGGTTAATTTCACAAATGGTCATGAACTTACGTGAAAATTACAAAACGGTCACCGAAGTTCAAAAATTTGTAGAAAGGGTCACTGAAATTTAAAAACTCTTTTTCAATTTTTTGGGCTACTTTTGCGGCAAATTTTCGGCCACTTCGGATCACTAATACTGCCGAATTTCGACACAGTTGGAAAGCCCACAATGTCCTCTTCAATTGTCATCCAAAATCTCCCCCAAACTCTAAGGAATTTGGCCGAAATAAACCCACAAAGTTGACTACCCAAAAAATGCTAAAATCTGTTTAGATTCGAGATGCTAATTTTGTATGTTTATTCCGACCAAATCCTTTGGAGTTATGGGGAGATTTTAGAAGTTAATTTAAGAGGAGATTGTGAGCTTTCTAACGGTATCAAAATCTGGCGGTCTTGGTGGTCGGAAGTTGCTGGAAAGTTTCCGCAAAAGTTGCCCAAAAATCTGAAAAATCTACTCAGATTTTCACTTTTTTGGGTAGCCGACTATGTGAGTTTATTCTGGCCGAATCCTTTGGAGTTTGGGGGAGATTTTGGATGGTAACTGAAGAGAACATTGTGGGCTTTCTAACGGTATCAAATTCAGTGGTCTTGGTGGTCGGAAGTCGTTGAAAAATCGCCACAAATATCGCTCGAAAAATCTGAAAATCTGAGCAAATTTTTAGGCGAATTTTGCGGCAATTTTTTGGTTGAATCCCTTGGAGTTACGAGGAGACTTTGGGTCATTATTGAAGAGGACATTGTGGGCTTTTCAACGGTATCAAAATTTGACGGTATCGATGGTCGAAAATGGCCAAAAAGTTGCCTCAAAAGTAGCCCAAAAAACTGAAAAAATATTTTTAAATTTCAGTGACCGTTTCTGCAAGTTTTTAAACTTCAGTGATCGTTTTTTAAAGCGCCCCAAAACATAATTGACCGTTACTGAAAGTTTTAAATTTCAGTGATCATTTTGTAATTTTCGTGTAAGTTCAATACCATTTGTGAAATTAACCCTATAAAATTCTGGTGTAACATGAATGAAAACATGCTAAAACTAAAAACAATTAAGCATCTAATCTTGTCCATTGAGATAAATCAAAAGATGCCCAAAAGAAAAAATACCAACGGGACTGTGACTGACAATGAATCACCTTTGTCCCCCACGAGAAACATGAATCTTTTTCACTTTTTTTCCCCCTCTAGAAAAGAAACATTTGTTTGGGTCCATGTTTACATGGACAAGCTCTACTCCAAGCCAATAAATCTTTAGTCAAAAATATTTTATTCTAAAATATTATTTTTTGCAAGCATTTGTATTGTAGTATTATGATATTATAATCTTTTAAAGTGTCTCTTTCGCAAATTGTAGCATACTACATGTTACAAAATTATAGAATAATATATATTTTATTTATTACAGCAAAAACATAAACAAACGGAGAATGAAAACTACATAAATGTTGCAAATCGAGGCTTGTGCGTACACAATTTGTTTAAAACAAATTCACCCCTTTATTGTAAGTGCTTGAGGTTAGTTTGGATGTCAGTCTCACATGATACAATGGAAGAACCGTTAGAATCTGAGTGCTTGAATTTGTACTCCGGCAAATGAATTTATGCCAGAACAGCGCCACCGAAGACTTGCCCTGAAAATGAAAATTTTTATAAGAATTGGAACTGAAAATAATGCAGAATAGTGTAATTTCTTGTGTTAAATGGTGGAAAACGAGCTAAATTGTAACCTTGGTCCCCATGAATGGTGAGCAAAATTTTCCATTAACTCAATATTATAATAACAATAACAATTGGAGTTACAACAATGTCAAAAGCCAAAAAGTCAGTTGGAGAAACCAAAATATTTAACAAAACATGGACGCTAATAAGAGCCCATTTTCGCTCCGTTTGGTCCGATATTCGTGCATGTAGGTCGCGCTCGTACACCACTTTAAGGCTTGATGTACAATTTTGGTCCTTGATTTGCATCTCATTGCGTATGCACGTGGAGAAAGCCTCTATGCTATCCATAACTACACATTTTCAAAGTGTAACCATATATAATGTGGTCATTACTTTCATCAACTTTCTATATGGGTAAACTTAAATATAGTTTTCTCACCAACATAAACAATCTTCAAATGGTCCAATTTGAACACCAATTTCTCATTCACCCATTTATCATTTTTGGCAAGTAAACATATGATTATGATGTTCTCAAGAAGGAGAACAGGGATAAACTTTGATCTTCCAAATTAATCCAACAGGTCCCACCTAACCTTGTGCTGAAAGTAAGCTACAAAGCCTTTTTCCAACACTATACAAAAATGAAAAACTACTCTTGAAAGTAGCAACTTTTGTCAATAGCGCTCGAGCACAACTTTTGAGGCCTTTAGGTCCCCAACCTTCATGAAGTTAGGCACGTAGAGGTTCCAGCAGATTGAAATCATTAGATTTTATTATTATTATTTTTTTTTTATCAGAGTCGCACGCATCATATAGGTGGTCTCTTTTTTCTATGGGCACTTTTATCAACCTATGCCCTGCAACATGATTTTTCAAAAACAAGTGAAAAAAGAAAAGAAAAGAAAAGAAAATTGAATGAAAACAAAACAAATGTGAGGAAAAAAGAAGGAAAACAAAAATACTCTTTGGTCCTAGCATTGTAGCCACACCACCTCTCCTCACCATTGACCATCCTTTGTCCTAGTAAAATACACACTTGCCTCAGCACCCACGGGCATGGCGCAGTAGTAAAGTAGGAGGATTTTATATGAAGCATTGGAGGTTCGAATCCCCGCGACAGCTGGAATACAACATTTATGTTGGAAGGCAGTTGTCTTGTGAAGGCAAAGTTATGGTGCGCTTTGTCGTCCCTCCAGGGGTTCTGTCTGCACGTCGTAAATGGAGGTCTACAAGGAGGAGTACCCGTCCCGAATGTCTAGTCTAAGTGTGTATAAGCTGTGATCGTATCTGGATTTACCTAGATAGTGAACCAAGAGGGAAGGTCACCCCTCCTTAGGATTAGTTAGGCGAAGTTTGAACACCTGAGTTTAGGAAAAAAAAAAAAAAACACCATACTTGCCTCATTCAATGTACGTGTCAAAATTTCTATGGAGTGAACCTATTAGGTAAGCATGAAATCTAATTTTTGTGAATATCCAAAACGTATAATCAACATAATTCTGAAAATACTCAATTTTTCTAAATTATAATTCACTTCTTGCCACTCGTCAAGAAGATTCCTTGTTACTCATACCTTTTGAAAAATTGCATGCATGGTGACCATTTACTAAGGATAAAGTTGTTACAAATTCGAATGTTCGAGAACCAATTTTGAGCAAAAAAAGGACAGTGCAAACTTGCAACATGGAAAATAAGTTGAGGACCTACAATGAAAATTTGCCGAATACTTTTAGCCTTGTATGCTGCAAAATAGGTGTTGAATTGAATATGGTGAAATAGTTAAAAATTAATTCAGTAATTTTGATTTGTTTACAACATGTAGTGTCATGTTTATCACACGCTTGTATTGTATTCTAGTTGGGGTCCCATTGCAATAAACAACTTAATTCTTTTATTAAAGTATAATCAAAGCATGCTTGGGAGGGATTTTTAAAATTATTTTTCTCAAAAATAGCCATTCAATCAAGTCATAACATTCTCTTAATTTTTAATTAAACATTCTAAAAGAGAAAAAAAA
>NC_036259.1:4447051-4460450 GCF_002742605.1 Olea europaea var. sylvestris | reverse complement strand
AAGTAATTTACAATTGTCGTCGAATCTATTGACTGTATATATGTTTATAATATGGTTCCCAGCCACCAATTCTATCATTCAATATATAGATTTTTTTAATTAATTATTTATTATTATTATTATTTTATTTTTTGCTCGCCCATCAATAATTGAGCTAATTATTATTCATTACTTCATGCCTTTATGCAATGGTTTGGTGTGATATTGCAATCAAGCCTAACTAAAAAATAGATGTCTATCAAGGCGCATATGCCAAAGATTATATCAAAATCCTTATTCGAAATCTTTTTTTAAATTGTTATCAAAATTTACTGTCTCAATTATATCATCGAACAACGATTTACTTTTCATATTAGTCATTTTGTTAGCTCCTTTGCTAAACTTAAAAAAAACAATGACATTTAGAGGTGAATATTTTTCTCTAGAATTGGTCGAATCAGATAGAACCGATCGGCTCAGCTCCAATTAATAAAATGGACCGATCTTGGGGCTGTGCATCAAGAACCGATCAGCTTTGATCCTATTCTTGATATCAACTTAAGAATCAACAATGAATTCATTATCCCTAATTTCTCTTTTTGCTGATGTATTGGACAAATATGCACTAGATATTTGAACATTAGGCCCTAAAATCATTTCACGCCATTTCACTTTTCATACACTTTTTCTTCTTTCTTTTACAACAACACCTAATAGGTAATCAACATTTAAATATAAATAAGTTTTAAATTAAAAAAAAAATCATAGCTTTAGTGCGACCTTAATTGGGAACAAAAAGTATTTTTAGCTCAATCTTTCATAAGAACTTGATTTTAAAGTGGTCAATCATCAAAATCAAGATTTTTTCCTTGAAGATAATAAAGTTATAAATACTACATGTATTTTTTAATATATATTGTTGTATGGTCTTTTTTAAGAATTAATTCTTAATCAAAATTCATAATTTATATTGTATTTAACTGTTTATCATTTTTTATGCTCTTATGAGTTGATCTTGAATTTTGGAGTGTATTTTTGTTTGTTATCTTATTTAATTAATTTTTATATTATTAGATTACAAGAATGATTAGTGTTTCAATTTCACTTTTAATCTGACAAGTAATTTCTTACTTTATTGTTATAAATTTTAAATATAAAGAATTGAATTGGAACAAAACTTGTTTGATTTCGACTAGGTTCTATTCTTGGATATGGAACCAATGATTCAATTTTTCAGATTTTCATTGGTACTCGGTTCAATTCCCTTTTAAATCGGTTCGAATCAAATCGTGCCTCCTCCTAATGAAATCCTACGTAAATGTTAAAAATTTACATCAATGTAATGTGTTTTTCTTTTTGAGGTAAATGTTCAACATAATTGCATTATTGCTGTAAATTTAGAATAACAAGTTCATGTTTGGCCTTCATTTCTAAACTTTTAGGTTTAACTCATTTTTAATCATATATTTAATGGGTTCACAATATTTACCAATTTTTCTATTATACATTTCACCAACTTTTATGAAATTCTACCAAAAATATTTTTTTATTAAAATCGAGAAGGGGCTAAATTATGCTCTATTTGTTGGTAATCTGTCTAACAAGAGAGCATACACATACACTGAGTACTTTTAACATAATTGGGTAGCATATTAATCAAGAAACTGGAGCTAATGGTGGGTGGAGATATTAAATTCTCAGTAATGAGGAATAATAGAGTGAATAATATTGCAATGAAATTATAGTTCAGTCATATCATTGTGACAAATTATAGTCGAGTGACTTAATTGAGATTTCACTTGGAAGAGCAATGGCCAAAATTTAAATTAGCTCAATCTTAGCTCAATTATTAAATTTTGGGTCAGAGTTAACATATATAATCATTTTGGCGATCCACGTCAAAATTCAATCATGTTACATTTACAGTTTTGTTGACATTGTGTGATGGGGCAAACAATCCGATCATTTATCCGAATAAATCAAGGTTATTGATGTACAATGTGGAATGATATTTGGCCATCCCAGTATTTCAAGATTAAAGACGGCTACTGCAATTTAACCTTACTTTCGTTTTATCTTTTCGTTGACGTTGAATGGATGTCAATGGCCAACTACAAAAAAGAAATGAATGCATATAGCTCCTCTACTTGTCTAAAATACTAAAGGCATGTTTGGCCTTGCTTCAATGAAAGAAGCAGCTCATTTCAATAATATGACACTTGATACAAAAAATAAATAAATAAATAAATAATATAAGCCAAACATGTGTGTACAACTTCCATCTTGGGAGAGTAATGATGGAGCATATCTCCAGCGAGACACCTATATTGAGTAAGATGTGAAAGATTAACATCGTTAACAAAGAGCAACGTCTGAAGAGCATAAGTGAAGCACAAGATATCGACAAGGATAATTGAGAGCTCTAGCTAACGTATCAAAAAGATACTTACATTGACAATGATGAAGCCAAGATTTGGAACTCAAGGAGCGGGAAATAACTAAAGCACCCAAATCCTTTAAAGCAAAGCACGAATCAAGATGGGAAACTTAGAACTCACAAAACCATGGGACGCAGACATATTACACAATCTCAGCAAGTTCACCATTTTCAAAATTGCGTCATGATTATTTATATTCTTACACAATCACGTTTAACAACATGACTGAATATCCTGAGATAATCAAGACTACCTTAGGTTTGGATAAAGCCATTGACAATAGGATGAGGAAGTTTATGGTTCCTAGGACAATTCAAATGAAACATAGAAATCAAAACCTTTTGCGAATACTTTTGTAACGGCTACGAACATATAAAAATCTCAAGTAGAATTAAACATACTTTTACATGTGACTTTACTATATTTTTGTAACGGCTGTGAACATATAAAAATGTACTAATGGATTTGTGAATACTTAAATATCATGTAAAGTATAGTGGGATATTTCTATTCCCTATCGGATTCTATGATAATTGACATTGTGTCTAACTTATTTTCCATCTTTCGAAGGTAAAACAAGATAACATATAAAAATCTCAAGTAGAATTAAACATACTTTTACATGTGACTTTACTATATTTTTGTAACGGCTGTGAACATATAAAAATGTACTAATGGATTTGTGAATACTTAAATATCATGTAAAGTATAGTGGGATATTTCTATTCCCTATCGGATTCTATGATAATTGACATTGTGTCTAACTTATTTTCCATCTTTCGAAGGTAAAACAAGACACAACATTCATACAATTAGTGATCAAGTAATTGTAGATAAAAATAAATTCATATCAATCATTCAAAAATTTAAAACATGTTTCGAATGTCAAAAAAAAAAAAAAATCAAAACAAAACAAAAAACAAAAAACAAAAAAAAATCAAGAATTAAAGATTCATGATATAAGGTTGATATAATCCATGCACAAAAATAATTTAGCCTAACATAATATCGGAATTAAACAAATAAAAGTGGAACGACATCACCAAAATTTGACGAAAAGTGATTTATTCTCCCAATTGAAGTTGCCGTCTTCTTCCCTACTGCTTTTCTAAATGCCGTTTTTGTCCAACCGCTTGTGTATGTTATCTATCTCAATTCTCTGTCGTGTGTGCTGTATATATATATCTCTCACTTAGCCGCCATATATATATATAGGACTTAGAAATTAAGATATGATAATTTTATTTTAAATAAACGAATTGAAGTACAAGATATTGAAGATGATATTCAACTTTGAATTACAAGATTGAAATTCAAAAATTAGAAAGCTTTAAAAAATATGAGTTTTTCAAACTTTCTTGAAAATGTTTTATATCCTAAAACACACTTGAGGGGATCTTGAGTCTTCACCTTCTTTTATTCTTGAAGTCTAGAACTCCAAATTTGAAAATTTCTTCATTTTGCTTGAAGAATCTTGAAGATAATAATTTCTTTCTACTTTTGTCTTTTTCACCTTTATCTTTATTTCCACTTGTCTTCTACTTGAAGATAAACTTTATTAAAGTGGTTTTAATAAAGTTTCTCTCTTTTTCTTGAGTGTTGACAAAGCTAATAGAATAACATCTGAGGTTACAGACACATTTTGAAAAGCATATTTCTTGAATTATGAACCCTATATCGTCTTAATTCATCCTAATAATCAGGTCTATATAGTCATTTTAAATTCTTTTGGTTTTCTTGAGCAATTAATTCATCAATATCGAGCACATAACAATCATCACCATTTCTATAAGCATGATCTGACTCTGGATCTGATTGAGAAGAAGGTTCTTTTATAGATTTTGATTTTCTTGAAGAGGCTTCAGCTAAGTTAACATTTTTTCTAATATAATTGTTAACTCTTTTGGAATCTTACATCGAGAGAGCATTGCAAGTAATTTTGATTTTCCAGTGAGAAAATCAACTTTCTTTTCTTGATCCTTTTTAGAAAGTTTTGGAATGCCAATATTTCTCTGTTCATGATTCCATGAATTAACAGCTTTTGGTAGTTTCATGGAATTTTGACCACCATTTTATTTTGAATCTATGCACAATCTTTTTAACGTAGAAATTTGAATAATTTCTTTGAACAACTTGAAAATCCCAAGATACCTTGAAGTTGAGGGCGAACTAACATAAAAAAATTTCTTGAGGCTTCAAAAATGATTTTTACCTCATTTTTGAGGTGTTCGAAACCTTGACGAATAAGACTTGGTAAAATTGTTTTGTCAAGTCCAAAATATTTGAACCAAGTTTGAAACCATTTTATAAAATTATTTGAACAATTTTCATTAAAAAGAATGAACCAAGAATGTGTAATTGGTCTATAGTAGAAAACATTAAACTAAGCATCTTTGTAATCCAAATAATTGAAGCGATCAAATGATATGTTATTTAATGATTTAATTCGCTTCTCTTTCCAAGGGTGCTGTTCCGAGTCTTCATAAGACAATACCCTTTGAATTGAAATTTTTGAAAAATCAATATATTTGGGTTTCGAGGGTTTGGAGTATAGGATATTATAGGAAATCCTGATTTTGTAATGATAGCTTCATAATAGTCCCTTGTTTGTCTTGGATCTATTGGCATAAAATGTAAATTTGGAGGAAAAATATCTTTGAGACAGTCTTCAAGTGATGAATACTTGTGTGATCAAGATGATTCCATCTCAAAGACAGGATAATGAAGAGGTTTTGTATAATAATGGAAGGCTTTTCGATGATTTATTTCAGGTAGTTTACCAGATTCAATAATAGGGTTTTTCTTTCTTCTTTTTTTTTGTGTAAATTGGAGGGTTTAGCTTCTTCAGAAACATTTTAGGTATTTTCAAATTTTATTTATTTATTTATTTATTTTATTTATTTTTTTTTGGATAAAGTAGTTCTTTCAGATGCATTTTTGAGATGCACTTGAGGAAGTGTTGTCAATTTTATCCCGCAAGTGGATGGATCGTAACAAATGGTATAGTTACTTTAATACTTAATTTATTATTTCTAAATTCTATTTGATGAAAATAAACGAGAACAATGATTAAAAGTGGTTTTTATTCTAACTACTTAAAAGTTCGCGAGTGCAACAAAAAATAAGTGAGAATTCAAATAATAAAATGGGTATTAGGGCGGAACAATTTCACCTATTGGTCACTTTTACTTCAAATATCGAAATTCATTAAATCTAAAGTAGTGTTCGATCGAATTCTTCTACGGTATTCAATTTACACCTCTCGAGTTCTCATTGAGCCTATTTAAATAATTAAATTCCATATCTCTATTCAACATTATTTAAACGAAATAATAGTTTTAAGAATTCATATAGGACCGTAGCAATTAATATAGGTATCTCTACACGCTATATTAATTTACCGAATTTTAATATGTGGTCTAAACAAGAATTCGCATCTCTATGCAATTATTGTTCATGAAATTATTGAATAATTGACAAGAAAACTCAAACCATTGAGAATATGATTAAAATCCAAACATGTAATTATCACGAACAAGGACTCAAATAAAAGAAATAAAGATTCCCAAATCAATTACATTGTTCGCTCTAAAATTAGATTAGCTACTAATAGTAATGAAAGAAAAACAAGAAGTTATTATGGAAGACATCATCGAGTTTTGAATAAGAATGTAGAATAAGAAATCAATCTTGCACCAAGATCTTCTTTCCCTTCCAATTTATGCTTCAACCCTTGAATTGCTTGTTGTTTTGTTCTCTTGAATTCTTCTCTTTTGATTATCCAATTATATTATCTTGCCTCTTAATGTGTGAAGAATCACTCCAAATGTGTGAGAAAGATGTATCTATAAGTGCCTCCTCCTTTTGTGTAGAAAATAGGATTTTTTATGGACTTTAAAACGGTCCAAAAATGCGCCCTAAACAATCTCAGTGCAGCGCTTAAGCGCCGCGGACAAATTCAAGTATCGCCTAAGGGCTCATGGCAACACTTGGGCGCTATGATTGCAACGCCTAAGCGTTGACTTTCATGAAAAAAAATCAGAAACGTAGCTCTTGGACGCCACAGGATAGCGCCTGGGTGCTGTTGTCAATTCAATCGCACTGCACAACTTTCAGTCTTTTCATCATAAATTTTTGCTCTCAATATCCAATCGAGGCAATTCAAGATGTGCTGGAAAGCTAACTCAAAGGGCTACAACTGTGCTTCAGATACAATTTTCAAATTCGATCATTTACTATATCAAAAGTGGGTCTCAATATGAGTCTAAAAACGATGCATACATTTCTTTGGTTGGAACTTGACGTGTGATCATAATTTGATTATATTCCATCCCTTTGATGTCTTTCTTTATTCAATTGACTTCGTGAACTCTTTAATCTTCATCTTGAGGTCCGACACAACTTTTGAGTATTTGCACTTTAGTCCTCAAATTTTGGATCTCTTACGATTTAGCCATTTTCTCCAATTTTTTCAACTTTTGCTTATTTCCTTTAATTTCTTGCGCCGTCATTGAATTTTACCTATTTAGCACCAAATGCAATAATTTAGACCATTATTCATTCAAGAAGCAACTAAATGTCATCATTTTAAAGTCTTGAATAAATGTATAAAATACACTTATCAGGAAGCAGGAGAATTTTGAATATAGTCTTCAATTGATAGTACGGGTGTTGTAGATATTTTCTTTTTTCTGGAAAAAGATATCTCCATTTTGCTAACAATCACTAAGAAGATTTGTTATTTTGGAGAAACTCTCTTGTAAGAAAATCTGTAAAATAGTTTGATTTACCTTTTATATATAGAATTTTGAAATCAAAGTAAGAAAGAATGGCTTGCCATCTTTCGACGTTTGTTTTGAAACAAGATTTTTTACATTTTTTTTTGCAAAACCTCTTTTGATGCTTTACAATCTGTTTTTAATATAAATTCATTATTGAATAAGTAATCTTGAAATTTTGAAATGCACAGTACAATAGATAAGATTTCGTTTTTGATAGTAAAATAATTCTTTTGAGGGGTAGTCCACACTCCACTATGAAACTTAACCTACTGTTCTTGATTTGACTCTTTTGGGATCTATTTTAATACACCACCATACCCTATGTCAAAACGCATCAGTCTCAACAATAATACTTCTGACAGCATCTTTATTGTTCTTATAGTAAAAGTATTCTCGTGACTCCGTGGGTCAGGATGTTTTGTAATCTTTTAAAAAGATGGGCACACATCAGCCTATATCTTTAATAAAGTTTGACACGTAATTAACACAATCAAGAAATCTTTGCGGACTAGATTTTTCTAAGATTTTGTTAGGAATTTACCAGTAAAATCTGGATTTCTTTGAATTGGATTAGTGGTTCCTAAATGGATATTATGTCCAAGAAACCTAATTTTTGTTCGACAAAGAACAATTTTCTTAGCAGACACTGCTAAACTATTTTTATTGACTACATGAATAAATGCATTTAAATATTTTAAATGATGTTCTATACTTTCAGAAAATATAAAAACATCATCTATATAAACAATGATGAAATTTGGAAAAATATTAAAAGTATCATTCATAATTTTTTGAAATTCTAAAAGAGCATTTTTGAGGTTGAATAGCATAACATTCTATTTATATTAATCAAAAGGAAAATGAAAACAGTTTTATATCGACCTTCTTCTTTAATTTGAATTTGCCGAAAACTTTACTTTATATCAAATTATGAGAAAAACAGCTTTGTATAATCTATTTAACAAATTTTTCTGTTGAGGTAATAGATATCTAATACATTGAAGAGCATTGGTTTATAATTGATAATGAGACGTGGAGCACTCGTTCAATTTCGACAGAATTATAGACGTAAAAGACTGAGCAACTCCAAGGAGACTTACTTGGCCTAATCAGACCTTTATCAAGTAAATTTTTAATTTCCTTAATACAATGATCTAAAAGTTCTTTGTTCATTTTAATAGGACGAAACTTCATAAGAATATTTGATTTATGAAGATCAGAATTTTAAGGAAGGGAAATATGTTTCTCCCTATCCTAAAAAGCATTTAGAATAGTATAACATATTCTTTTTCAAGTTGTTTTTGAAATTTTGAAATTCTTTCTTTAATTGAAAAATTTTGCAATTGTTCTTCAATTCTTTGAAACTTGATTTCTTCTTCAAGAAATCTAATATGATTATTTTTTAAATTAATATTATTAATAATTTTTGAAATAGATACTTCTTTTAAAAAATTAGCATCTTTATAAGAATGAGAGTTTGTAAATTTGAAAACTAGCCAAAAATATTCGTAGTTAAGCCTATAGAACTTGCTTGAAAATGATAAATTTGAACTATAAAAAGAGTATAAGAATTAATTATTAGTCTAAATCTTTTACAAGATAAAATATATTTTAAAAACAAATTTTTGAATTACAAACATAAGCTTTTGAAAGCTTATATTGGATATTAAGCTTTTTTTCCACTAGCACCGTAAAGACACGTAATAGTTTTTAAAAATATTTTGTAGGTATTAATCATTTCCAGATACAATTTTGATCAGCACCTGAATCAACAAGGACTTTTGAAGTGAATTGAATTCTTTTGTTGACAACAATAGTCATGTTGCAATACCACTTTTGAAGTTGAATTCAGCTAATAAAATTAACATTTTCTTCTTCAGATTGAGAATTAGAATGATGGTTATGAGAAGGACCTTCTTTTTCTGAAGAAGAGTTTGAGGATGTTAAGGTGATTTAGCTATATGAATATGTTCACGTTCTAAATCTTTGGTTTTGAGAAGAGCAACTTCCATTTGAATATCTTTCATTTGACGTTGAAGAAAAAAATTTGAGATTTCATGGAACTAATTTCTGATTTTAAATTAGAATTAGAAGATTTTGAAGTTTCTTTTTTGAAACGATCCATCACCCTTTGAATATTGAAAGGCCCAAGACTGCAATTAGAAGGTAAAAGATTTTTGAACTTATTTTTGAGATGAGGATCATCAATTTAATCAACAATCTCTTTAATAAGTTTTTCTTCTTTGGTAAGAACATTTATAGTTTTACAACCATAAAGTTCTTTATTTTGACTAGAGGACGAGGAGGATGAGTTTGAACTACTCTCAACATCAGAATCTTTTTTATGCTGATAAACCAGTTCTAAATCACGAATAGATTAATCATCAGAACTAAAATTAATAAGATTGAGAAGTTCAATTTTTATATCTTCATCAATTTGAAGATTATTGATCTTTCCTTTTAAAGAACATTTATTAGAATAATGGCCTGAGTTTTTACATTTCCATCAGGTAACATTTGAATTTTTTGAATTTTTTTTTTTTTTTAACAATCCTTTTGATAAAATTTTTGAAATTTCTTATCTTTAGAATAATATCTTCTTTTGGAAGAAAAAAATTTTCGTTTTAATTTTGTAGGAGGAACAATATTCTCAAATTCATATTGTTCACAAAATAATCCTAGATCTTTTCAACTATCAGACCTTTCTGATTTCAATTTGACTTTGAGTTTGAGATCATTACAGATAGCTAATCATTCTCTATTAACTAAATTGATTAATTCTCCAAAAGTAAGATTATGATAAGGAATTGTATTATTATTATCTTTTCTTATTGAAGTTTTGACCCTTTTCGAAAAAAGTTTAGGAAGTCCAGGTAAAATTTTTTCTTTCCAATAAGATTGATTACAATCAGTTCACATTAATACATGTTTTGAAAACATATCTTTGTACCACGAGAATCTTGTAGAGTAGGACAATTGAGATTCATTAAAATATCAGAATGTTTATCCAAGATATATGTTGGAATATTAATAAAGTGTTTGATAATACTATAAACAAGAGTAGTTAAACTATCATTTTCACCATTCTCTTTTACAGCATTAGCAACTTGATTTCTTTCTTCGACAATAAGATAACTAAACCACTAATTTTTTAATTGACTAGAAAAGCCAAGAGTTATGTTGTTAGTAGCTTCAAAATTACTATTACCATTGAGAACATAAGTATTAAGACAAATACTCTATTTTTTTTTTCCTTTTCAAGAAATTGAATTATTTGATATTCAGATAAACCGTCAAGATTCCATTCTATAATACTTGTACCATCGAAGGAAATTTGTTTTTTAATTTTTTTTTTCAAAACGTAAATCTGCAGGAGTATGTCGAGGATAATAGGCTAGAATTTTTTAATATCGATTATTTTGACCTTGTAATTTATTGATATTAGGGACTTCTCCATCTACAAATTGAGATTCAACTTTATCAATAGTATTAGTATCTTTTGAAGAGGATAATTTTGATAATATGGTAAAGAACTTTTACTTCAGTTCTAAGATTTTTATTTTGAGGAGTGACTTCGTGAAATTTAACCGAAGTTGTTTCAATGGACTTTTTTTGGAAGATTTTGGAATTATTGTAGATGTAGAAACTTCATATTCAGAATTTATTTCAGTTCTACTTGAGAACACATAGATTGTAAAACAATATTAGTATAATTATTTTGAGCTTGGATATTCTTGATATCTTTAGCAATGACTTTATAATCATCTGGTCGTTTTATAGATATCTTTTTGAGAAGAGATGTAAGAATTCAAGTATTTCCTTGGGATACTACAATTTCTTGCACAGGAGGATGAGAGGATTGAATAGTATCACCAGATGGTGTTTTCCAAGTCATTTTGAAATATTTGTATTTTGAACTGTTTTTGTTTTAGTAGGTTTTTTTTCTATAAACTTTGAAATAAACCCGCTCATAAAAACTTAAATCTTTAGGTAAAGCATAAAACTCGTTCCATACAGATTCAATTTCTTCTTCTAAAAACCTTTGAACTTCAGTAGACTAATCACTTTTAAATTCTTTTCTTCTATTAATAAAGTAAGAAATAATGGTACTTTGTTGATCTAGTCTTTCTGAAAGAGGAGATAACATGTTAGATAAAAGACTAGGTTGCTCTAATTCTTCTTCTTCATCTTTTTTGTTATATTGAGGTTTCAGAATATATGGATTGAATTTAGCACTTGTCAAGGAAGATGTTGAAAATCTAGCTGATTGAAAAGAAGTTTCTCCATATCTATCTTCAGATCTAGCAGAGAAAGTGTAACAGCCCAAAAAAAAAAGAAAAAAAAAAAAGAAAGAATTTATAGAATAAAATTATTTATCCTATCTACTATCTTTTACATTTTGAAAGTTGGGAACTAAAGTAATACATATTAAGTTTAAATTTTATTTGGGTCAAATATTTAAATATCGATAGAGTAATGATAAATATATTAATATTGGACTTGTTGAGTAATCGTAATTAATCATCATTTTTAGGCTCAAGAAAATGTCGATTCGGATAAGTCAACTCCAAAATATTTTGGTTTTAAGAAGTTATTAAAAACTAACTTTTCAATTCAATTGAAATTTTGAAAGAAAGTGTTCTATTGCCACGTTTTTTTGCCCCGTTTTTTTTTTTTTTTTTTTTTTTTTTTTTTTTTGTAATTGATATGCACTAGATGGTAGATAAGGAAGATTTATTTATTTATTTATTTGTTTTGATTTGAGATTTGATAGGGATAGATTGCCACGTGTAGGATTGATATGGGAAAAGTAATCTTTGATTGTATGGAATAATGGGATTGAGGCTTTTTAGGTGAAAAGCACGACATGGAATAATGGGATTGGGATTTTTAAGGGAAAAACACGTCAATTTCCCTTTTCAGTTTTAAGTACATAAAATATGTATTCATTATCTACCCTAAAGAGAAAAAGAAACATAGATACGTGTTACGGTGGCAGCAACACCACGAGCAGAAAATAAAGATTTTGGGGACGTGAAATTCTTGCTTTCCTTCCAACAATTCTTTTTATCAATTAAGGTAGAATTTTGAGGTGCAAGTGGTTTGTCCCGTTTAAATTATTTCTTCACGTTAATAAATATCATGCTTATGAAAATTATGATATAATATGATATGATCATGACATTATATGAATTGGCCATACGACACCAAAGATATGATATGATATGAGCTCTTATCGATTCTAAAGATATGATATGATAGTATGATTTTTTTTTATGCATAATTTAATATTTTTATTCAAGATTGCACCATTATTTTCATGTCATACTGAGTATTTCTATGTATTCATCCTTTTTCCTACTCCTCAGAGATTAGAACGAGTCGTTGGTTGGCAAAAAATGCGGTGTTGTCGTGGTGCAAGGACTTATGAGATACAATAAATAACCTGGTGTAATAAGATTTTTTTTTATTTCAGCAATTTCTTAGTTTTAATTCATAAGAATTTTTAATTAGTAAATTTTAAATATATTTAATTGGGTTATAATTATAAAACCATATTATGTTTTATTGGTAGAATAAATTTTTTTTGGAATACATCATGTTTGGTAGCGATTTAAATTATAGAATTTGGGTCATTATAATTTGGTATGAGAGCGAGGTTTAAATTTCCATATACCCATATGTATTTTCACAAGGTAAGTTTTGAAATAAATAAATAAATAATTTAAAAAATAATAATTTTGACGTGAATAGCCGTCACTGTTCACTGTGAACAGTGCTTCTGTACTGTTCATGTGAACAGTGATCCCAAAATTAAAAAAAAACAAAAACAAAAAACTATCACTTATGTATACGCTATGTGGTATATATTTATTTATTTTAATCGGCATTTATAGGTTGTTTAATGAACATACCTAGAAATAGAATTTGATGTGAATTTGTTTCTAAATATAATGTCAAATAGGATTGTATTACTTTACTTATTTAGGATTTGATATTATATGTCCCCAAAACATGTTTTTCAAAGTTTAGACAATCTTTGCTACAAGCAGTTAAATATTGAATTTTAGGATAATATATGTTTAATAGTCTACAAGGTGTACAAATAAGTTTAAGCCTTCCATGTAATATCAAATTGTTTGCTTAATTAAAGTATGTATTTAGAGTAAGAATTTTGTGGACATTGAAGTTCATAACGAG
>NC_036259.1:4363335-4447044 GCF_002742605.1 Olea europaea var. sylvestris | reverse complement strand
AAATTTCTAACGTACTGTATAACATACATACTGCCAGCGTGTGTGTATATATTTTAAAAAAAATAGATATATAGATTTAAGGAAATAAAAAGAAAATTACGTGCAATAAATGTTTAATTCCTTTTAACCGTAGAGTTTTTAAGGGAAAAAAAAAGTTATAGTTTTGTTCAGATATATGAATTTAAAGACGAAGTAAATTTAAAAATTTTAAATATGTAAAATGTGAAAGATCTTTGGCATTCGACGACCACTAATCGACCTCCTTCTGATGACTCTAAGGTATGTAAATGGGTAAGAAGATGCATTTATTTAAACTTTTGCATAACTTAAATGTTTTAAATTGTCTACTTTTAAATTTTGAGACATGACGTTTGTTGACTCATTAAATTTATGATGTATAGGTATACCATGTTAGGTTTAATATAGGTGTGTGACGAATGACTTAATATAAAAAAAAGTTAGTAAATGACACCACCTATTCACACAAATTTGATGCGTGACTTGTTGTAAGCGATGTAAGAGTTGACCAAACAGAATCAAACACGTCCATTACAAAATGCACCTCCACTCGTCCTTGGAGCTGTTTCCCTGGTTTGAACGATTTCGTAGGTACAAGCCTCCTACTTTCGACGGAAATTTCGACCTACTAGCTATCGAAGAATGGATAAGAAGCTTGAAATGCATATTTCGACACATTGCTTGTACAGATGCATAGAAGTACTTTGCGCTGAATTTATGTTGGTTGGAGCAGTCGGTCACTGGTGGGAATTTGTCTCACACACCAAGACTGAAGAGCACCAGAGTAACCTGACTTGGGAACAATTTAAGGAAGAAGTGATGGCAACGTAACCAAGCGACCGCATTATCGAAATTTTTTTTTTTAACTTAAATTTTTTTTTTATTTCCCCAAAAACACAAGTTTGGTTAAATTTCACAATCACGCATTAACATTTGAAAATTTGAAAATAAACGTTTGCCTCGAAATGCGTAAACATCACATCCAATCACCCAAAAACAACTCCAATCAACCCGAACGTGTGTGTGATGCTTAGGGACTCGTGTGGACAATGCTTGGACTTTTTTAACATGCATGAATGATCAATGACCTAATTTAAAAAAAAAATTTGAAAAATGAAATTGAAAAATTCCTACTATGATGCAAAAGTAAAACAAAGTAAATTAACTTAAAATGATACAGTGGGTTGCCTTCCACCCAACGCTAGGTTATAGTCGATAGCTCGACTTTTCTGCAGCTGCTTTTTCTGGTGTTCCGAGTTGAACGGTAGACTTTTGGTTGGAGAAGTCACCGTCCCAGTAGTGTTTCAGCCTTTGCCCATTAACAGTGAAGGTACCTTTAGTCTCATGGCTGACTTGTATAGCTCTGTATGGTAAGACTTTTGTGATAGTGTAAGGACCCGACCACCGTGACCATAGTTTTTCTAGGAATAGCTTGAGTCTCGAGTTATACAGTAGCACTTGCTGCCCTACTTCGAATACTCGTCTCTGAATGTGCATGTCATGCCACTTTTTGGTTCATTCCTTGTAGAGTTTTGAATTTTCGTAAGTTTCCATTCTAAATTCATCTAACTCATTCAGTTGTAGTAGACGCTTTTCACCGACGGCACTCAAGTCCATATTTAACTGTTTTATAGCCCAATATGCCCGGTGTTCCATTTCTAGTGGCAGATGGCATGCTTTCCCAAATATTAGGCCGTATGGAGACATGCCTATCGGTGTCTTGAATGCTGTCCTGTAAGCCCGCAATGCATCTTCTAGCTTTTTAGACCAGTCCTTTCTAGATGAGTTCACTGTGACTTCGAGTATTCTCTTCAACTACCGATTAGATACTTCAACTTGCCCGCTGGTTTGTGGATGATATGGAGTAATGACACGGTGTTTAAAGCCATATTTATTTAACATCTGCTCAAACTGGCGATTACAGAAGTGTTTGCCCCCGTCACTGATTATAGCTCGCAGTGTACCATATCGGGTGAAAATATATTTCTTCAAGAACCTAATTACTGCCTTTGAATCATTTGTTGGTAGTACAACTGCTTCCACCCATTTTGATACGTAATCCACTGCTACCAAGATATACTGATTTGAGAACGACGGGGGGAAGGGTCCCATGAAGTCAATTCCCCAAACGTCGAATATTTCCACCTCCAAAATATTATTCAGTGGCATTTCATTCCTCCTCGAGATGTTCCCAGTGCGTTGACATCGGTCACACCTTTTGACAAACTCAAAAGCGTCTCTAAACATTGTAGGCTAATAGAACCCTGATTATAGAATCTTTGCAGCTATTTTCGAAGCCCCAAAGTGTCCTGCATATGCAGATGAGTGGCGGTGCTCGAGAATCTCATGTACTTCTTCCTCAGGTATACATCTCCTTACTATCTGATCAGCCCCTCGCCTATAGAGGATTGGATCCTCCTAGAAATAATACTTTAATTCAACGAAGAACTTTTTCCTCTAATGACTTTAGTAGTCCGATGGTGGGATGGAACTGGCCAAGTAATTAACGATATCTGCGCACCAAGGTGCTTCATCCACTCTTAACATCTGCTCATCTAGGAAGATCTCATTTATATCCACTAAATCTTCCATCTCCCCAGGCTCTAATCGGGATAGGTGATCTGCTACTACATTCTCACTGCCCCTCTTGTCACGTATCTCGATATCAAATTCTTGCAGCAATAGCAACCAATGAATTAATCTCGGCTTTGCATCTTTCTTTGTGAGCAGATACTTCAATGCAGCATGATCAGTGTAGACGATGACTTTAGACCCGACAAGGTATGACCTGAATTTGTCGAATGCATATACCACAGTCAATAGCTCCTTCACAATGATGGCATAATTGATTTGCGCATCATTTAGAGTCCTACTTGCATAGTAGATCACATGAAAAATCTTGTTCCTCCGCTATCCTAATACTGCACCTACGGCGTGATCACTTGCATAACACATCAATTCAAAAGGCAGTTCCCAGTGTGGTGCCACAATTACTGGCGCTGTCGTAAGCTTCTCTTTTAAAGTTTTGAATGCTGTGAGGCATTCCTCATTAAACTCAAAGGTTACGTCTTTCATTAGCAGATTGTACAACGGTTTAGTGACCTTCGAGAAATCTTTTATAAATCTCCTGTAGAACCCTGCATGCCCTAAGAAACTACGAACTCCTTTAACTGATATCGGCGGTGGTAACTTCTCAATAACTTGAATTTTTGCCTTGTCCACCTCAATTACTTTTGCTGAGATTTGATGCCCAAGTACAATGCCTTCCTACACCATAAAGTGGCATTTCTCCCAATTTAAAACCAGTTTAGTCTCCTTGCATCTCTATAAGACCAAATTCAGGTGCTCTAGACATTCATCGAATGAAGATCCAAACACTGAGAAGTCGTCCATGAAAACTTCAATAAACCTTTCAATCATATCGGAGAATATTGCCATCATACATCTTTGAAATGTGGCTGGAGCATTGCAAAGACCAAAAGGCATCCTACGATAGGTAAAAGTACCATAGGGGCAAGTGAAAGTAGTCTTTTTCTGATCTTCTAGTGCGACAGGTATCTGATTATAGCCCGAGTATCCATCAAGGAAGCAGTAGTGTGAATGTCCAGCCAATTTCTCTAACATCTGATCAATGAATGGGAGGGAGAAACTATCCTTTCGTGTAGCTGCATTGAGTTTGCGATAGTCGATGCAAACTCTCCAACCCGTAACTGTTCTGGTGAGAATTAATTCATTCTTCTCATTTTTCACCACTATGATTCCCCCTTTTTTCGGTACCACTTGAACTAGACTGATCCATGCACTATCTGAAATTGGGTAGATAATTACTGCATCCAGTAATTTTAGTATCTCTGTCCTGACCACTTCTTTCATGTTCGGATTTAATCTTCTCTGGCCCTCTATACTTGGCTTGCAGTTTTCTTCCATTAGAATTTTATGCATACACAGAGAAGGGCTAATTCCTTTAATGTCAGCTATTGTCCACCCAATCACCGTCTTGTTCTCTCTAAGTACCCTGAGCAGTTTTTCTTCCTCCACCTCACTGACTGTGTTTGAAATAATTACTGGAAGTGTATCTGACTCCCCCAAATATGCATATCTGAGATGTGGCGGTAGTTGCTTGAGTTCTAAAACTAGCGGCTACTGGATGGAAGGCAGTAGCTTCGTATTTCCTGTCCCCAGTTCCTTGAAGTGCCGTTTTCGGGTGTATGGCGGGTTGGTCTCCAAAAATTGTGCACATGTTTCAACTTCAAGAAAACTTGACTGAACTGATTGGGATTGTGCAATGCATGCCTCATATGCATCAGATGGGCTGTGAAGTAGGAATGTTTCCTGTACTGCCTTGCCAATAATGTTAACTTGGTAACAACTGTCTAGTTCTGCTGGCAGTTTCATGGCCTTGAATACATTGAATGGTATCTGCTCCTCTCACAATCTTAAGATCAACTGCCCCCTTTGAACGTCAATTAACGCTCTTCCTAAGGCCAGGAATGGTCTGCCAAGTATCAATGGGACATCATTGTCTTCTTCCATGTCCAAGATAAGAAAATCTGCTGGGAATATGAACTTTTCGACCTTGATGAGCACGGCTTCAATTATCCCTCTAGGGTGTGTCAGTGACCTGTCTCTCAGCTGAAGTGTCACAGTAGTTACTTTAGCTTCTCCCAAGCCGAGTTTCCTAAAAATAGACAGAGGCATTAAATTAATACTTGCACCGAGGTCACATAATGCTTTATCGAAATATACTTCACCGATCGTGCAAGGAACAGTAAAACTTCATGGATCTTTCAGTTTTGGTGGGAACTTATTCTGGATTCTGGTACTACATTCCTCCGTAAGCATAACTGTCTCATGGTCCTCCAACTTGCCTTTATTTGATATAATATCTTTGAGAAACTTCGCGTAGCTAGGCATCTGAAACAGTGCATCAGCTAGTAGGATGTTAATATGGAAATTTTTGAAGACTTTTAGGAATTTTTTGTATTGTTGCTCCACTTTTTGCTTTTTCAAGCGCTGTGGAAAGGGAATCGGAGGCTCGTATGGGTTGACTGTGACCTTGGCCTTATCCTGTGATTTTTCTAAATTTTCCTTTGGAGTTGATTCCTTCACATCAGTCTCATTTTCAGCAGGGAAGGATGTCTCTACAGTCACACCTGGTCTCTTAACGTGGATTTTCGGTAATTGCACTACACTTCGAGTTGTAATAGCTTTAGCTTGCTCTTTGGGATTGATTTCTGTATTACTTGGCAAGTTACCTGGCGTTCTACCAGTCAATGCGATGGCTAGCTGCCCCATCTGAGTTTCCAAATTTTTTATGGCTGCATTTTGATTTTGAAGTGTAGCTTCAGCTTTCTCCATGAATTTTCCTATCATATCCTCCAATTGAAGTATCTTCTCTTATTGTTGAAATTGCCCCTGTGGCTTATTCTGGTTCTGGTTGCTCCAAGAGAAGTTGGGATGCTTCTTCCAACTGGGATTGAAAGTCTCCCCATATTGATTGTGTTGCTGGCGTTGTCCCCACTGTGCATAGTCCGCTTGCTCAATTCTTTGCATGAGTATTGGACATTCTGATGTTTTATGTTCGGCTCCACATTCCTCACAATTGCTCTTCTTAGCTTGAGCTGCTTGTGATATGCTTTCCACCTTGTGATACAGAGAGTCGATTTTTGCAGATATTGCTGAATAAGTGTCCACCTCGTAGACACCTGGAGTTTTCCTTGGAATCGCCCTCTCAGAAGACCACATGGCTGATGTGGTAGCCATTCTGTCAAATAATTCCAATGCCCCATCAACTATTCGTGTGGATATTGAGCCATCTAATGCTGAATCCAACATGCTCTTGTGGTATTGAAGTAATCCTGTGTAGAAGAATCGGATTTGGGTCTTTTTATCAAACCCATGCTGAGGGCACTCTGGAGCATGTTTTTGAATCTGTTCTAGGTTTCGTTAAATGATTCAATTTCTCCTTAACTGAATACTGATATGTCATGTCTCAGCTTCACTATCTTGGCTGGGGAGAAAAATTTTGTGCAGAATTTGTGTGCCAGCTCGTTCCATGTAGTGGTACTTACAACCGGGAGTGAATCCAACCATTCAAGTGCTCTGTCTCGTAACGTATGTGGAAAAAGCCTTAACCTAATAGCATCATCTGAAATCCCTTAGTATCTGAAATGTTGACACATATCCAAAAATCGAGATATGTATGTGTGTGGATTCTACTCGGCTTTGCCATAAAATTGGTGTCCATTTTGAAATAGTTGTATCACATAGGTCTTCAATTGAAAAGTGGGCTGCCCAAACGGTGGATACACAATGCTGGATTGACTTTGAATAACTTGAGGAGTCAAGAAATCCCCCAGAATCTCATTTCCTTTGTCCATTGCCTCTCCTTCATTAGCTTGAATAATAGGATTGTTTAATTCATTGGTCATTTGTACTTGTACTTCGCAGTGATCTCTTTGTCGTCAATGAAAGGTGCGTTCGATTTTAGGATCAGCTGGAATCAATTCTCCTCCAGGCAATCGTGACATGCAAATCTGAGAATTAAAACCAGTAAGAGCACTGAGATTCAAACAATTTAAATGACTAAAACACAAATGAAGGGTAATAAGCTAAAGTAAAAATAAAAACAAAACTATACTAGCAAAACAAAATTTGAAGTTTGAATTAGTGCCTCGAGAAATAAAATCAGACTAAACTCAATCCCCAGCAACGGCTCCAAAAACGTGTTCACGAAATTATTTCTTTCAATTTTAAACTACCGCAAGTGTACGGTTCGTTAACAAGTAATAAAATGGATTCAATGAGTCCGAATATCGTCCCACAAAGATTGATTAGTTCAAATTTTATCTAACGTAGCCTTAATCGAAACTGGATTGCCAAAGTGGATGTGAACCTAAGTAAAACCCTAATTGCGCAAATTTAATGAGTGAATTGAAATTAAGACTCAAAACAATATTTTAACACTCTAAAATAAAACTAAATGTTGAGAACGCACGTTATAATCAGTAGAAATTAAACACACTAGGATCACGATTTCCCATGCAATTATCGCTTTAAATCTTAGTTTCACAATATGACAACACACTTCAATTGTGACAAATCAATGTTCCTAAATCTATCCAATACTCTCTCTTGAGATGTATTAAACCTATTTCTATATACCACCGGCCTATATTTCTGTGACAAGTGCATATGTAAAAATGCATGCGGTTTTATAAACACTTAAAGATTCACGTAGGGTATAGCGGTATATTTGTATCCCCTATCGGACCCTATGATGATTTATATTATGTCAAATCGATTCCAATTCTCTCGAATACAAAAATAAATCACCCAAATTCACACAATTATGAGCCCTTAATTGCGAAAATATTAATTGCATATAAATCATTCAAAACAATAAAAATGTGTCTTAATGTCAAATTGTAAAACTAGGATATTAAAATTCAAATTACATGGTTTATCAATCTCCTAGCACATGAAAATTTAGCCTAGCATCGTTAAAATAACAAAATACATCAGGTTTTGAGTAATAAGCATCACCGGATTATAAAAGCTTGAAGATTTCTTGAGATTCTAATAATCAATCTTCGTTCTTGCGCTCCAAATCCTCTTCAAAAAGTGTTTTTCTGCCTCCCAATGTGTTCCCCTCGTTTCTGGACCTTTTTTGATATATATATATCATGTGAATATTAGGTTATCAAAGGAGTTTTAATCGTATAAGGAAAGAAAATTTCGCATCGGAAAGACTACCATGCGACTGCATGGTTTTAATCCGTACGGCCGCATGGTTATTCCATGTTTCATCAAAAATTCCCTGCATTCAGTCGTGCAGCCGTACGAGAGTTCTACCATGCGGCCGCGTGGTAGACTCCAACTTTTATTCTCTTCAATCTAGTCCCTTTACTTGAATCTTTCACTTCTAGGCCTCTTTTCTTCATTCTTTCCATTCCATCATCCCAAGACATCATCAATTGGCATTTGATTCAATCAATTCCTTGATTTGTTCATCGGGTCAACTTTTGGGTAATTGCACCTTGGTCCTTGAACTTTCACTTTGTGTCATTTTAGTCCTTTTTCGCATCTTTTCTCATGAATTTCACCATGTTCATTGGTGCTCCCTACAATTCACAAATGTAACGAAATTAAGTCACAATTCAATCATTTTACTCGTAATTAAGTCATGTTTGTGATCTAAATAAGTGTGCAAAAACACACTTATCAGGTTACCGTCCAGGGAATTAAAGTTGACCCAATTAAAGTGAAAATAGTAACTAATTGGCCTAGCATGTCCAGTGCAAGTGAAGTTCGCACATTCTTAGGATTGGCCGACTATTATAGGAGATTTATTGAGGGTTTCTCAAAAATAGCAAGTCCAACGGCTCAATTGACTCGAAAGGGTGTGAAGTTTCAGTGGACGGAAAAATATGAGAAGTCTTTTCATGAACTTAAACAGAAATTAGTTTCACCTTGTTTTGACTATACCTGAAGGTTCGAATGGTTTGTAATTTATAGCGATGCCTCCAAGCAGGGCTTAGATTATGTTTTGATGCAATATGGAAAGGTGAAGCTTATACCTCGAGACAATGGAAACAGTATGAGTAGAACTATCTGACGCATGACTTGGAACTAGCAGCGGTGGTTCATACTTTAAAGATATAACGTCATTATCTCTATTGTGAAAAATGTGAAATCTATACAGACTACAAGAGTTTTAAATACTTCTTCACATAGAAGGAACTGAATATGAGACAGAGGAGATGGTTGGAATTAGTAAAAGATTATAACTGTACAATCCATTACCATTCAGGTAAGGCTAACGTAGTCGCCGATGCCCTAAGCAAGAAAACAAGATCACATTTAGCAGTTTTACTTATGTTGCAGGACCACTTGATAAAGGACTTTGAGAAACTGAGATTAGAAGTCATCACGCCGTCGAGTCAGACTACATCGAAAATAAGAGTGTTTATGTTTCAACCACTCTTAGGGATCGAATCAAGGAAGCACAGGATAAGGATCAATTTCTACAGAAGATAAAAGATGATGTTGGTACAAACAAACGCATAGGATTTGAAGTATCTGCAGATAACGCGTCAAATTTTAAAGGAAGGTTGTGTATACCTAAAGATGAAAGTATAAGAAACGAGATATTGGAAAAGACTCATTGTACCCCGTATGCTATACATCCAAGCAGTATAAAAATGTATCAAGATCTTCGAGAAACATTTTGGTGGAGAAATGTGAAGAGAGAAATTGGGTTGTTCATGGAGAAATGTATCATCTATCAACAAATCAAGGTAGAACATCAAAGGCCATCAGGATTACTGAACTTGTTGGATATTCGAGAATGGAAATTGGAACATATAGCGATGGATTTTGTGGTAGGCTTTTCGATGTCAGCAAAAGGTCACAATGCTATTTGGTAGTAGTTGATTGTTTGACGAAGCTAACCCATTTTTTGCAAATCAAAGTAAATTTTAGTATGGAACAGGTCGCATAGTTATATATCAGAGAGATAGTCGGGCTACATGGAATTAATGTCACCGTTGTTTCAGATGGAGATCAAGATTCACATCAAAATTTTGAAAAAGTTTGCAGGCAGCCATGGGGATAAAATTAAAGTTTAGTACTGCTTATCATCTACAGACGGATGGACAATTAGAAAAAACCATTCAAACTCTTCAAGATATGTTGAAGGCATGTGTTTTGGATCTTGACGATAGTTGGGAGACACACCTGCCATTAGTAAAGTTTGTTACAATAATAGTTTTAAAGCCACTATAGGTATGGCCCCATATGAAGTTCTTTATGGCATAAAGTGCAGATCCCTTATCCATTGGGATGAGGTTGGGAAAAATAGAATTTTGGGTCCTGAAATTATTGAACAAACAGTTGAGGCGGTTGATAAGATTAGAGCAAAAATAAAGGCAACGCAAGACCAATAGAAAAGTTATGCTGACAGTAGAAGAAAAGATTTAGAATTTCAAGTGGATGATAATTTTTTTCTAAAAATAGCACCAATAAAAAGTGTGCTGAGGTTTGGAAAGAAATGAAAGTTGAGACTACAATTCATTGGGCCTTTTGAAATTTTTGAAAGGATTGGTAATGTGTCTTGTACAAAAGGAGCTGTCATATGAAGAAACCCTAATGATGAATTCGGACAAAAAGTGCAGCAACTTAGAAATAGAGACTTTCCCCTGGTCAAGGTAAAATGGCAAAATTATGGACTTGATTACTCAATCTGTGAGAAGGAAGATGAGTTTAAAGTCAAGTATCTAGAACTCTTCGATTAGCCAAGGTAATTTTCGAGGATGAAAATATTTAAGGAGGGGAGATTGTAAAGCCCCTAAAAAAAAGAATTTATAGAATAAAATTATTTATCCTATCTACTATCTTTTATATTTTGAAAGTCGGGGCACTAAAGTAAGATATATTAAATTCAAATTTTATTTGGGTCAAATATTTAAATATTGATAAAATAATGATAAATATATCATATTGGACTCGTTGGGCAAATCGTAATTAATCATCAATTTTAGGTTTGAGAAAATGTCGATTCGGATAAGTCAACCCCAAGACATTTTGGTTTGAAGAAGTTATTAAAACTAACTTTTCAATTCAATTGAAATTTTGAATGAAAGGGTGCTATTGCCACGTGTATGGGTGTTTGTGGGTCTTCTTTTTCTTTTCTTTTCTTTTCTTTTCTTTTTTATTTATTATGGACTAATTGACATGTACTAGATGGTAGATAAGGAAATTTTTTTTTTTTTTTTTATTGTTTTGATTAGAGATTTGATAGGGACAGATTGCCATGTGTAGGATTGATTAGGGAAAAGTAATCTTTAATTGTATGGAATAATGGGATTGAGGCTTTTTAGGTGAAAAACACAACACGAAATAATGGGATTGGGATTTTTAAGGGAAAAACATGGCAATTTTCCTTTTCAATTTTAAGTACCGTAAATAAGTACTTATTATCTATCCTAGAGAAAAAAATGAAGAAAAAAAAACATAGATATGTGTTACGGTGGCAGCAACACCATAAGCAAAAAATAAAGATTTTGGGGACTTGAAATTCTTGCTTTTCTTCCAACAATTCTTTTTATCAATTAAGGTAGGATTTCGAGTTGGAAGTGGTTTTGTCCTGCTAAATTATTTCTTCATGTTGATAAATATTATGCTTATGAAAATTATGATATGATATGAAATAGCCATCTAACACCAAAGATATGATATGATATGAGCTCTTATCTTTTCTAAAGATATGATATGACGGTATGATATTTTTTACACATGATTTAATATTTTTATTCAGGATTGAACAATTTTTTTCATGTCCTACTGAGCATGTACTCACCCTTTTTCCTACTTCTCATAGGCTAGAATGGGTCGTTGGTTTGCTGGTGTTGTCGTGGTGTCAGGACTTATGAGACAAAATAAATAACTCGGTTTAATAAGATTTTTTATAAGACATAAAATGTTGTGTTTTACATCCTATAATACTTACATTTTTGTGATTAATAAATGCCTAAATGTACGCAGTACCCTTATATTTTGGTTTAGGTTGTAAATGGATGGAAAATATGGATTTGGAAGAAAGGAACGAAAAATGTGCGAAAACGAAGGAATTCCTAAATTTGGGGACTGAAGTGTAAACATTCAATAGTTGATTCGAATCACAAAACGATGATTGAAGATCATATGACATCAATTGGATGCAATTCGAGGTCAAAGGAATGAAATAATGTTGAAACATTTCACAAATCAAATTCCAGTTGAAGAAGTTATGCGCTGAATTTTTAGCCTCAATTTAAGAGCTATTTTTCGAGTAGCAAACAATCGAATTGGAAAATTTTTATTTCAGAAATAATTGTAGCTCTTTAAGTCATCTTTCCAATGCACTTTATATCACCTCAATCGGAGTTCGGAAGAGAAAGTTATGATCAAATTATTCAAAACTGTCCAGAGACAACGCTTGTAACACGGTGCGCACGCACGGGCAAAAAATGGCGCGCACGCAGCAACTCTTTTTCTCCAACCCGAGAGCAAAGTCATCCAATGGTGCGCACGCAATGAAATATATGGCGTGCGAGCATGGGCCAAAATTTCTGTGACGGACCAGTTTCCTTATTCTGATGAAATTCTACATGTAAACAATATTTTTGATATCATATATATACCTAAAGACACCAGAACGAAGGGAACCTCCTTTCTGATCTAAAAATCTTATATTTTGCGTATTCTTGGAGGCAAAGAATGCCCGCATTCCCTTCTACTCTATTTTGCTATTAGAATTGATGATGTACAACTAATTTCTCTCTTGGTCGAAGGATATTGAAACCTTGGAATCGCTTTCAATTGTGAGATCCACCTATTTTTCATTGTTTAATTTATATTTTTAGTATTGAATATTCTTCTATGCTTAATTTCATGATTGTTATGTTTGATTACTAAAAGGATCATCAGTTTATCATGCGTTTCAATCTATAGTTAAGTTAAATATCAAATCCGTAATTATTTGATTAATTTAACTTGTGAAGCAACTAGGATTAGTAATTTGTTACTTTGAGAAATTATTAAATCTTAGGAAGAATATTTATCTAGGTTAAATGCAAACGCTTGACTTGTGTTATCTGGTTCATTGATTTCTCTAATTCGGAAAGTCATTATTAAATTAAATTATCGCGCTTGTCTAGGATTGTTTGGTAATGAGGATTAATTAGATCTCTTGTTTCTAATTAATTAAAAGTAAGGAGAAGTAGAAAATTATTTTGAATGGGAAATTATTTTCCAACGATGAATACTAAAAGTATGAATTAATAATTATTTGTGAATCAATGACCAATTGTAAATCTCCAACAGTGAATGTTGACTTAGACCATGGTTTGTTCTATTGATTTCATTTAATTCGATAATTTGCGTTTACATTAATTGCTATTTTTAATAATTGTTTGTTTCAAAATCAAAAATCCCTATTTAGTTAATTTAGCATAAAAGATAGACTAAACACTCTTCGTCGGATCGACCCTTACTTCCACTATTACATTTATTTTGAGGAGTATAGGTTTTAATTTTGAGTGCCTACGACAGCACGCACCAATTTTTTATTTTTATTTCAGCAATTTCTTAGTTTTAATTCATAAGAATTTTTAATTAGTAATTTCTAAACATGTTTAATTGGGTTATAATTAAAAACTGTGTTATGTTTTATTGGTGGAACAATTAATTAATTTTTTTTATTAATACATCATGTTTGGTAGCGATTTAAATTATAGAATTCGTGTCATTACAGAAAGATCTTTGAAACATAGATGAAGATGATGACGATCATCTAAAAATCATCTTAACATTTCCATAAGGAAAAGTGATAATTTGATTAGGAGTAGTTTGAATAGGAGCAAGAATAGGATTTTGAGCATTTTCAAAATTTCATTCAAGTTCTCTAGATTGAAGATTTCATGGTATTATTTTAGGATTGATAATATTGGAATGAAAAGGATTAACTTCTACTAGAAGACTTTCGTCTTTTTGAGATGAGCGAAGAGTGCAAATATTGAGTTGAGTATTCATTAACTTGTAATATGTTCTATATACTGCAGCAAAAGCATTTCAACGATCATCAAAATCTAAATTTTTTGTTTAAATATGAAGATTTAGAGTATTAAGAATAGCTCCATCATTAAGAATAATAGAAAAAAATTTGGATAACAATTTGAAAATATAGGACCGCTTTCTAGATTTGATTCTAAAACAAATAATAATGAGTTTTCAAATTTGAGAAGTCTCTTATCTCTAAAAGTTAAGGCAATAGGAATGTCTAGATCAAGTCGAAACAATAGTTTGACAGCAATTTGCACTAATCCAACATGAAGATATTTAAATTTCTTCCTATGAGTTTCAATAGCATCTTTTGAAAATAAATTGATATAAGCATTTTGACTCTTGATTGGTAATGTTTGTTCAAAAGTCTCGATAACATAATTTTGACTAAAAATCAAACTTTCCTGTTTCATATATAGAGTTTTCTCTATTTTTGGAATAGTCCAGTTATGAAGTCTTTGTTCAATTTGAAGTTCATGACTATTGAAATCATTTGATGCAGATACAAATGGAAATGGTTGATCTAATTCTTCTTCTGTTTGAAAAACATTTGATGCACTTGATATGTTATTAGATCTACTACAAGATTTTCTATCACAACTTGAAATTGAAGACATAAATGAATAATGTAAAATAATAATAACTTACCAAAACAAACACAATGCAAATAGCATTGATTGACTTTCTCCAAGCCTACAACAGGACCACACTAAACACGCATACTCCAGCTACAAGGGTTAATAAACGCTATTCAGTAGACATCCACGTTTTAATCAGGTTTTCCTATTGACAATATATTTGGAAAGAAAAGTTACTATTACCTCATGTGTGTGTGTGTGTGTGTTTTGTTAATTGAAGAATCCAATTCCACTTGGACTGTCAAACTTTTCCCAATTGGTTTTTTGGCCCAATTTTATAATTTCCTGCCATCAGCTTTCCTGAATTCTAGTTTAATTAGAATTTGATTCCCCACCAATTTCCATGTTCAAAGGCCCATATAATTTGATGCTTGTCTTCATAATTAATGCAATTTAGTCCCTTGAGTCCATTTATTTGTGCAGTCCATGTCTTCTTTATTTTAATTAAAGTCCTTCAACATTCAAAGTATGGAATATTATCTCCAAATTTTCATTCAATGGCCAATTGATCATTATTTCTTTTCCAATTACTTCAAAATGGGTCCAACACAGAAACAAACGAAAATTAACCTATGTTAAGTAAAAAATTAATAATTTGACGACATAAAAGTTTAATAGTATGGTTCAGATAAGTACAGAAAACGCACTAATCATGGAAATAACAAAAAAATTGCATTCAGGTGTTAAACAATCAATTGCCGAAAAGGGGTTAGCAATTTTCTTAATCTTGAGTGAATACATAAACATTGATCATCCGCGATTCTTCGTGGCATGAAGTTGCAGCCTCGGTTAAATGATTCTAGAAGCAGCTGATAAACTTTATATCAATGCAATCCAGACCTCATACCAGTTTTTATTCAATGTCAACCATTGTAGAGAACTCCCAAATGTAAAATGATAATGGAACCAGACTCTACAACAATCTTCCTCATTAATCTGTGGCCAATCTTTAGTGAATACAGAATTTTGTCAAGCGTTGGTTGACAAAAGGATCACTTCTCTTCTGAAGAACAAAGTATAAAAGATTTGGATCAGAAAGCATTCCTAAAATTAGAAAATTGATACAGCGAAGAGGAAGACGAGATACAGGGTCGGAACACTTCTTGTAATACCAGTGATGAAATACTATAAACAATGATTATGCTGACGGAAATCTGGTCCAAATGATCAACTCTGTTTCCGTTTTGGGAAAAGACATTAAACTCTAATGAAGGTGAATGGGATAACTCTTCCTAGAGGCTGGGAGAATCACAAAAACGAAAAAGAAAACGGAAAGGGAAACAAACAAGCAGTCTAACAGTTCCTCAGGTTTGTTCATAATCTGTTTGCTGCATCGAGTCTACTTAATAGCAAGGGGGTATAAAACCGCTAGGGGGTCTGTAGCCTTTTTATTTACCAGAATGTAACACTAGCATCTTCCAAAGCCACCATGTAACAAAATATAATTTCCCAATGGAATGTAGGAAAAAAGTCATCATTTAACACACATTAGAATATAGGAAGGCCAGCATCTAACATGGGACCGAAGGAGTTTACTCCGTGGTCGAAATAATTAGATAAGTCTATCGTTTTCAGTTAAAGATCAAACTTCTGTGACCAGGTTAGTCCCTAATAAAAAAATATTTCAGAAATTTTTTGCAGGAGACCAATCTAACACTTCAATCTAATAGAGACAATAATTTGTTGTATGATAACAGCAGCCAGGTTTATTCTTCTCTGATGCCAGAAGAATTGACAATGAAAAAGAAAACAAAAAGAAGATTATAAGTACTCATAAACAGAACCTGATTGTCTACTGTATCTGTGGCCGTCTTTTTGTGTCACAGGAGAGAAACAGAGAAAAATTTAATCATATAAATTACGCAAATAGAGGTTATCAAAATTTACATAAATAAGCAGCCTAAATATATACTTCTGCCAAAATCATTAACAAGCAGCCGGATTTTAAAACATGTTTGATCCATACATAATTTCGGGTAGTTCCGAGACAAAAAAAAACTACTGAACTCCTCCTAGTCAGAGCTACTTCTCAAGCAGTTCAAGGATAGGCAAAATAAAAAAATAAAAATTTTGAGTTTATAAATTCCAAAACCAAGCTGATTACCATACATACAGCTTCAGTCTCCCTGATGTATCGGCCTATAGAGTTCTCCAATTAATATTGCATAAAAATATATCACCAGACAACCAGAACTTAATTTCTATAGAGGTAAACTGAACACGGAAACATAATGTGAGACTAGAACAGGCATTAAAATTTAAGAATGTGATAACTGTTACAATATACACCAATCAAGGTAAATCCCTTCTAAACCTGCACCAAATGTCCAACGGGTCAAAGAGAAGCTCAAAAAGGTATACATTTTGTCTATAAAGAACTAAACTGCCTACTCTTCTCACAGCAAAGCAAAAGGTAATGTTTCACACAAGAGAAACACACATCAGTTTGAGAAACATTGATCTCCTTATAGATTTTCCCAGAATACTTTAGACATAGAGCTCACTTTAGATTTTTCATCAGATATCACTAACTAATATGCCAGCTCAGTATGAAGCCATGTTTCAGACGAGAATTGTGAAACAGGGATCTCCTTATAGATTTTATGAGAACACTTTAGACATAGAGCTTATTGTAGATTTTCTCGTCAGATGTCTCCGCCATTAGCAATTTTCCTAAATGACACAAGTTTTAACCTCAGCACAACAAACCCCATTTTGATGTCTGACCACCCAGATAAGACTCTGAACTTCTTGAGTGTAAAATTGCCATATAAACCAATTTATAAAAATCAACCAATAAAAGAACCTTCGATCTGTAGTTTTGTGCCTAGTTCAGCCCTTGGCTTAGAAGAAAGTCCTTTGGATAACATCTCTTCATCATACTTGCGTGCCACATCAACCAAACCTTTCTGCAGCAAAGCATCAATTAAAGCATTATAAGCAAACTCGTCTGGGCTCAATCCTTGCTCTTTCATCTTCTTCCAGACGAGCAAAACTGGCCGTAGAAAACCCCATCTCTCAAACTTCCTCATGAGCAGGACATATGTGTCCATTCTAGGTTGTGCTCCACATTCGATCATCCTATCAAACAACTTTAGAATCTCTCTAGGCTTTTCAAGACACACAAAGAAGCAATGGTATGTAATCACGTTTGGCTCACAACCCTTTCTAAACATCAGGTCGAGCAATTTATGTGCCTCCACGAACCTTCCATTTTCACACAGAAGCTTCATTATGGTGTTAAAAGTTACAACATTTGGTTGACAACCCAATTCAATCATCTCCTTGTATAGCCTAACTGCCACATCAACCCCCTCTGAAATCCCAATAGCACGAATAATGGTGTTGTATGCTACGACATCCAATTGAATTCCCTTCTGCTTCATTTCTTTATACAGCTTCACAGCCTTCCATGGCTTTCCACTTTTGCATTGTATATCCATATAGATTGAGTACGAATACAAGTCTTTTTGAACATCCCTCTTATCCATCTCCTCCCAAAGCTCCCTACATTTCCTCCACCATTTCATTTTAAACCACCCGCGAAGAATCATATTATAAATTTTTGTACTCCCCACATTAATTCCCAACTGTTTATAATTATTACTATCCCTTTTCTTCTTAAAGCATAATTCTTCTGCTTCTATCACATGTTTGTACTCGCACAAAGCGTCAATCAAATTCAGAAAGGAAATTTCATCCCTCAAATTAAAGTCATCCAATTTATCAAACACATCAATCGCTTCTTTAACGAGGTGGGCCGACACATACCTCTTGAATAAAATACGAAACGTGACGTGATCAGGAAATGAAGATTGATGATTCTTCATTCTTCCTATTAAATCCCACGCGATATCAAACTCGAAAAATTTACCAAGTATGTCAATGACGCGGTTGTAACTTTGGGTGGTGTGCTGGAACCCGCAATGAGTTTCGACCCAGTTAAAGAATTCCAGCGCAAGATTCCAGTCATTGGCGTAACAATAGAGGGTTTCAAGAACTGTGGTGGGATTAAAATCGACGGAATTTAAGTGAGTTAGCGTTGAATTGGTGAAAATTTTGGATGATTCTTGATTTTTTTGAGTGGAATGTGAAGTGGGGTGCGAGATAAATGGTGGTTTTTTGGAAGAGGAAGTGTTGTAGAGGAGAAATTGGAGGCTGGAGAAAACGGAGTGAGGGAAGCGCAGGAGGGTGCGAGAGGTGACTGAGAACAGCATCTCTATTCCACAATTATTGCAATACCCCTCTCTCTCCACAAGTATCCTTAACCAGGGATATGGCAAAATGTCCGCCCACAGCCAAGACAAGGAAGAAGAACATGTCCCTGCCCCAATTCGGACGTCTGAAAATAAACAAAAGTGAAAAGGTTTTGTAAAATTAAATAGTAGATAAAATATATTTTTAAATAGTGATTTTTTTTAAAATTTTTTTTGAAGAAATTGTTATTAAAAAAAAAGAAATTTTTTTAATTTATATATAATATTCTTTTATTAAAATGTGTGATTGAGAGAGAGAAAGAAAAATGTATTAAAATTTTAATAGAGTCAACTAGGAAACGATCATTGATAATTAGTCTAAATTATTTAAATATGTCATATCTACAAATGTTAAAATGTACACCAATATTTTTTCAACATGAGCCTATATCATATCTTTCACTAACTCGAACATCACAAAGTATGCTATACAAGGTTACCGGTGTAGTGAATAAAAGGTTATGGAGTTGAGTATCTAAGTTCTCTATTTTCAACCTATAAGCATGAATCAACATATTCATGTGCAAGACAATAATCAATTCATGTTCATAAGTATGTTTCACATGAATAAGCAAACATTTAACTCGAAACACACAATTTGTTCATAATTCATAAACTAATACATGTTCTCAAATGTATACATTATAGTCGACAAGGCTATCTAACTTACACAAATAAGCAAAACAAATTTATTATTAATTAACAGTCACAAAAATCAAACAAAAAAAAAAATTCGCAAGAAAAAACAACTAACTAATTAGACAATTTATATTTCATCCCAAACATGAACTAGACTTTGTCCCCAACGTGAAATTAACGAAAAACGAAGAGGTCTTCTAAACATACGAAGCTCCTCACTACGAATGACACAATTGTATGGACCCACCCATTTGGAATAAATTGGGTTGGAGCAACATTTAAAGAAGAAAGAGCTTCACAAAATAAATGATAGAAGGGATGACACAAATCCATCTCATCCGATACCAGCTAAATGCTAAACTCACTATAAAGATAACTTTTATCTTCTTTGACAATGACAATTTTTAAAAAAAAAAATTGATAGAGTTTCCTCCGTAAACCACCAAAAACAACAAATTTCCTAAAACATATACATATATATTAAAATAGGGTATACCATCCCCTCTATACACAAACTGCTCAAAATAAAGTATAGGAAAATTGATAATTACTATTATTTACAAGCAAAGCCCTTAAATGTACTAAATATACAAATTATTTAGAGAGCCCATGATACTAATACGGTTTAATGCATTAAAAAATAATAATAATAATTATCCAACATGATAAGTATGCAATTGAAATGAAATATAAACTAACAAAATGAGTTATATAACTAATAATGATATGTGGCTCAACTCAGTGGATCGACAAGTTCTAAAGTTTCTCAACGTAGCTACTATAATATAAGAAAAAAGGGTAACAAAATATATGAGCTTGTAACTCAGTGAGAAAATAGTACGTAAACAAGTGCACTTTTCTCATACATATATATTTATTAAAAAAGTTTTACTTATTCTATTATAACATTAAATTCTAATTTTGATAATTTCTTTTAATACTGAAATATGTCGGAATCATAAAGTCCTTTACTCTTTATTCTAAATAGCAATTGTAAAATATTTTGAACATAAGCAATTTGATATGAATGAAAATCTGTTAAAAACTATCATTTTGCAATACTACGAGCTAAAATCATTATTTTGTACACAAAATAAACTAATTTCTGTAATCTGAAATTTGATAAACAGTAATAACATTAAAAAAATCACACCAAAAGGTACCTGGAATAAGCATACCCATGTATCAACTAATATCGATGTATTAGGCAAAGTTATTCATATATTATAATTTGGAATTCTGTAATTCCATAATTCAAAAATTCAGTAATTCTAATCATGCAACAAAGCTGCGCAAAGGCTATATTCTTGTCACACACTATAGAAATATATTCACAATGGTGTAGAATTGAAAAAATTATCATAATAGAAACACATTCATACCAGTACAAAGCGGGTAAAATAACTATGTAGGGTCATATAATTTAGATACACATTCACACAAGTACATAGTAGGGTAAAACTACATAGATATTTTCTAATAGTTTTGAGAAATAACATTAGATACACTGAAACATTTGTACTGATATAGTGTACAATGAAATGATTTAACTGAATTAAATGTAACTTTAAAAAGAATGCTTATTTATAAAATCAATTTTAGTAACATGAAATAATGGTTTAAAAAGAAATAATTCATATTTATTGATAACAAGAAACATTAAACAGTGACATATTAGAAAATTAAAAACTCTGTTATACTCTTAAGAAAAGTGACTTATAATTTGGGACAAACAATAAAAGAAAGCAAGCCTATCTTGATGGGTGAAGTAGTAATATATATTATTCAAACAATTATAGGAACTCGATCTAAAAAAATATGTCAAATAGAGAAGAGAAATTGTTATCATGTCTACAATAGCCTGATCAGCTACTGCAATTCATCTAAAAGGCTAAGCCTAAAAAGGTAAAGTTTTCTCTTTCTAGTTTAGTGTAGTTCCTCAAGTGACGTTTGGACTTCGAACTGAAAACAAGTTTGCATAGCATAACTCATACGTTTCTTCCTTTTAACTAAAAATATGTTTTTACTAAAGTAACTCTTTCATTAAATTGAGTAACTCAGGCCTTGTTTGATAGGTAGGAAATTCCATGAAAAATGGAATTGCATTTCATCTTTTCAATTTTTGGGTGTTTGATTGGCAAAAATTTCCTTGAAATTCATTTTCCACATTTTCATGCCACATAGACATTTTTCATATTTTGGAGGAAAATGGTGAGAATTCATTTTCCCGGTTTTTTTTTTTTTTTTTTTTTGGCAATGAAAACAAATTCTAAGAATTATTGAAAAAAAATATTTCCCTTAAATTGATAATTTTCATGTAAAATAAAGCCAAACGAACACCCAAAAAATGTTTTTCTTATTATTATTATTATTCGCAATGGAAACAAATTCTATCCCCAATACCAGTGAATTTGATCATTTTAATTGACATTTTTATATAAAACAAAGCCAAACGAACTCTAAAAACTACTTTTATAACAACATTTTCCACGTGAAAGATTATATCAATCAAACACAAAAATTGACAATTCCCAGGAAAATAATTTTTAGACAATTCAATTTCCTGAAATTTTTTTTCTTTTCACCCAAATTCCATATTTGTAATCAAACAGACCCTAATTAGAAACACTAGAGTTTGATCAAAATATTATTGCTTACCTCGATGTAAATAGCATTCACAAATCAAGAAGTTTGGCTTGAAATTGTACCCTTATCATCAATCTGGAAATTAAACCAACAAATTAAAACCCCAGAAAAATTAGTACAATCTTTTCTTAAAATTTTACTTCTTTACCTCTTGAAGAGAATAGAGAGATGAAAGAATGAAACTCAAGCTCTAACTGCCGAACCTACCTTTCTTTTTTCTTCCTTTTTCGATCTTCTCTATTCTCCCTTCCCCACCCCATTTTATCAGCATTCCCTTTGTACGAAATGAAGAAAATGGGCATAATTTTTGCTAGTTAGTGGACATTAAGTCCAAATTGCAAGGTAAATTCCTCATTTTTTATTTTATATAACATTTAATCAGGAACTTCCCATAGTTTAAAACTAAATGCCCAAATTCCTATTTTATTATCATAAACCCTTAACTACTTTCAATTATAAAATAAACCTCAAGAAATTTTTTGACTACATAAAACAGTTGTAACAATCTTACCTCCTTTAAAGAATTTTGTCCTCGAAATTCATTTGGCATCTTGCTAGGCTATGAACATATGAGGATATTGAACATGCATATGATCATCATGCTCTCCCTAGCCTCGTCTATTACCTGATTTTCTCCGAAGGATCGTTACAAGTAAAATTGTCTTGTTTCATTGAACTTGCACCTTTCTATCCAGGATTCTCAATGGCTCTTCTATACTGTAAATATTTAAAGCTAGTTAAGTGTGTAGAATAATTCTAGTATTCTATGTGATTTACTCAATTACGGAAATTAACAAGTATGAATACTACATATAACATGGTAAATCCGGAAGGGAAAGTCCAAGCTAAATTTCTTGGTGTTTTCCAAGCTAATTTTTTCACTAGAATCTTTGCATACTTAGTTTGTACCATTAAGATACCTGCATCAACCTGCTTAACCTACAAACACATGAAATAATTCAATTCGTCAATCATACTCATTTTGAACTCATTTTGCTTAAGATTAACAAACTCCCTGAATTTTGTTTTCGATGTGGATCCAAATACTATGTCATAAACATATATTTGAGTTACAATTAATGTGTACTTGAGTTATCAGATGAACGATTGCTCAAATTGAACTAATTCTTCCTACATTGCTAGTAGTACTCAAGATTCATCACCGAGTGCTTCAATCATATATTTAACCAACGAATACTCCCTCATCACTGTTAGGACCAAACTTCCCCATGTGTTCTCTGTCATTTAATACATAGAACTCGTTTTCGAATGTTCAAAAATACATGTCATGGACTCAAAAAAACAGTTATTTCGAATAAGTTAAGCACAAGTTATTAAAGTTTGAAAGAATTTAATTATTAAGTGAGTTCGTTAAGGATTTAGAAATTTTGGCAGCCGTGTAAGATAATTATTTATCATATTTTGATAAGTTTACTTTTAATCTTAATTGGATTGTGACAAAGTAATATTAATCCTAATTAAATCAACATAGATTTATTTTCTATATCCCCTAAGTCATTCTTTATTCTTTTTCGTTTCCTTTTTCTAAAATTCTATTGCAGGATTATTTATGAAGCTAATCCAAATTATGTTGATAAGTAACGGCAAATCAATTATTGATAATTAATACAATTCTTGTAGTTAATCTCAAATCCAATTTGATTAGGATAAACTTTAAAACTAAGTCTAAATCAATGAGGATTCAATTGTTGGTCCATACTATAAATATGTCATTAGATTAATCAAAGTTTTACATCAAAATTTCCTCCATCATTATTTTCTTTTAGTAAAACCAAATCATACTATTTGTTTATTGTGAAGTTAGAAAACATGAAGATAATTTCCATCCATTTGAAATTATTTTCAAAGCGTACATGTACCCGTATTCATCAAGGTGCAGATTTTGAGAAAAGGATTTGGAACATGCAATCATATTTTTCTTTTCCAAAAAATTCATTTGATCTAACGAGGTGGGATAACGAGGTGTGATTGTTTTTATCCTATTTAAATTATTTTTCCATGTTCTCGAATTATTATACTTATGAAGTTAAAGATATGATATAATAAGTATAATATGGTCATTCGGTACCAAAGATGTGATATGTTTTGAGCTCTTACCAATCCCTAAAGATATGATGACGGTATGATATTTTTGATGCATGGTTTAAATATTTTTATTCGGGATGCACCATTTTTCTCGTGTCCTACTGAATATTCCTATGTACTCACTATTTTTCTACTCCTCACAGGTTAGAACGGGTTGATTAGCAACGATGAGGTGCAGTCATGATGCCAAGATCTATGAGATTCAAATAAAATAATCCAGTATAACGAGACATTTTTAATTTCAGCATTATCTTAATTTATTTCATAAGGATTTTTATTTAGAAATTTGAGACATGATTTATTGGGTTTAAGATTTTAATCTGTGTCAAGCTACATTAGTAGAATTAACATTTTATTATTTGTCTAATGAATGTGATATGCATGATTTTTAGCATTTATCTGGAATATATTTTATTTGGTTGTGAGTTTCTTCTATTAATTAAAGTGCACTCATTAATTTCATGCGTTGAAATGGATAAATTTGGTAGCGACTTAAATCTTAAAATTTGGGTCGTTACGGTACTCTTGTTCTCAATCTAAATATTAAAGGAAAAATTTATTCTACCAGATTGATTCCTCCAGAATTTGTACAGATTACTCACAATAGGATGGGTCCCACATAATTAAAAAATAGTACAAATAATACCACACCCACTTACCTGTACATAGTCTGTACAAATGAATCTGGTAGTGTAGCATCTCTCAATATTAAACCAGCAAATTAAATTCTTAAAAATTAGCATAATCATTCCTTAAAATTTTACTTCTTTAACTTTTGAAGAAAATAAAGAGATGAAACAATGAAATTCAAGCTTTAACATCTCTCTCTCTTCCTCTTTTTGTTTCTTTTCTATTCCCCCTTCTCATCTTTCCATCTCTGCTTCTGTGTTTAGCCTCTGCTTTGTACATAATGATGACAATGGGCTCAATTGGTGCAAGTTAGTGAAGCATTAGGCCCAAATATTAAGGCAAGTCCCTCGTTAACTATTTTATATAGTGGTTATTACACAAATCCATATTTTATAAATTCATATTTCCTAAATAAGAGTGGAAGTTTCACATTTCTGTAATCAGATTTTTTTTTTCATTTTCTAATTAATTTAAAATTATTTAATAGCTATCTCTACCTAAAATCACGTAATTCAAAAATTTAGAAACTGTATTTTCTTTAAACACGTCATTTCCATAAAACCGTCATTTCCATAACCACGTCCCTCACGTATCCCATTTTTCGATTAAACCGTGTTCATTCTAACCGTGTTCATCCAATCGGTCGTTCATCACTGTCGTTCTCCGGCGATTCCCTGATCAACTTCTTTTACTGTCGGTCACATAATTTTTACATTCCTTCCCAAAGCTGTGTTCACGGTTTACCCGAAGTATTCTAAAACTTCAACGATGACTCGTTCAAGCAGTGGGAAACGTGGGGAGAAAATTGGAATCCACGAGTCAGGAAGAAGAGTTAAAAGGAAGTTGGATGAAGTGCAGAAGGAATCATCCTCTAAAAAACAAAAATCCAGAAGTTCGGTCGGAAAACAGTCGTCGAAGAAGGTGGTTTTTGATATTTTTCAATTGTTCACTTATTTCGAGTATACCTATCTTCATTTTAATTGATGGGTAATGTGTATTGATGAAGTATTTTTGAATTTGTGATGTATGTTGTGTTGAATTTGTAATCGAAATGCCTGATTGTAGTAAGGGTTTTTAATGTTTTTTTCAAAAGTGGTTGTTCATTTGTGAATTATGGAACGCTATTGTGTCGTTCTGTATGGGTGTTGTTGATTTCTTTTTTGCTGAAGGGGATCTGTGACCTATATGTTGATGTTTGTGACTACCTAGATTTTCACCTGTGACCAAAATGATGAGTTTTATTGTGATCGTTGTTGCAGGCCTGGAGATACATTATACCCGAGAAGAGTTGGTTTCCGGGTAAAATTACAATTACCCCCGTCAAAGGTGTGGTGTCGAACTTCAAAAACAATCTCAATGAAGCCCAACGTCGAATCCTTCAGAATACGTGTTTCGCTCACTTCCTGCAATGCGAGGAAATTGTTATCCAATCGCAGCTGATACACTATTTTCTTCTGAGACAAGTGCAAAAACCTAATGAGAGTGAGTTGTGGTTCAACATAGCTGGAAGATTCGTGCGGTTCTCAATTTCAGAATTTTGTTTGGTGACTAGTTTGAGATATGTCGGCGATGATAACACAAGTAGGATGGAGAAGACTCCATCACGATTGAAAAATTTGTATTTTTTAAGGTTGAAAAATGTTACTCATGAAAATATCAAGGACGCATTTTTTGGTTCTACTGACATTCCGGATGAGGATGTTGCCATGCTAGGTGCATTGTATTTCATAACATCTTATCTACATCCGAGAGACTACAAGAAGGCTGTGGAGCACTTCTTATTTATACTAGTTGAAGATTTTAGTGCAATGAATGTGTTTCCATGGGGTAAGTCGCTGTTTGACAAACTAGTAAATTCATTGAGGGAGGGGTTGAGTAAGAGATCAACATATTACAGACTCAGAGGCATGCTTGTAGCCTTTCAAGTGTGGATTTACGAGACAATACCCAGTCTCCATGGATACACTGCGAGAAGGATTTCCAGAGTGTACCCCAGGATAATGAACTGGATGGCTGATGATCACCCTTCGGCTGCGAAGCTTGAGGGACCTGAATGCTTCTCCAATCCCGACGTAAGTGACCACCGATGCAGCAGTTCTGGTTTCAAAATATTAAACTGGCACATTTTTCTCATGTTCCAGATCATATTTCTTAGGTCACAAATATATTTTCGTCAAGTCACAAATTGCATTCTCGAAGTCACAGATTTACTCATTATGTCATAGATCATTTCATACTAGGTCACAGACATTTTCACGGCGCCATTTGCTCTTGTTATATCACAATTAATGCAAACAAATTGAATATGTGTGATGTGCAAAGCTATATCTGTTTGTTCATACATAATTTTTGGTTGTTGACATTGCACTTTTTGTTGTGATATAAATGGCAGTTGGAAATATATGACCTGGAACCCCCACCAGCTGAATTGGCAATGCCATACATGAGTCAGGTGCAGTATGAGAAACCTATCCTACCCAATCGGTCACATGGGGAGAAGAGAAAGGGTGGTAGCATACACCGATCAGATCATCGTGCTGGGACTAGTACAAAACCAAGTAATCCAGGAATGAAACAATCTACTCCCATGCTTTTGATAACCGATGGACGATTGGGACACTCTGATCTCCCCATTGATGATGATGACTTTGTTGACGCACCACCCAGTTGGAAGGGGACATCAATCCATGAAGATTCTCCAACTGGGGAGTTTAAATCAGATGACACCACTGATTCAGAGGATATGCCGTCAAAAGATGTAAGCTCTTCCAATTTCATCTATCATGTCACAAGTCCATTTGGTCACATAAAAATTCAGGTCACACGTTTCGGTGACTGGGTCACATACCAATACACATGTCACTGCTGATCACAGATCAATGTCATATTTCATCATCATAATTTTACTGATTATAGGTATTCATGTGATGCAGGTGGTCAACGAATTGAAGAATTATTTCAAAGGGCAGATATCTGATCTAAAGTCTGAGAATCGGTTGCTAAGCAAACAGCTCAAGTCAATGCAGTCACAGGTGTCTTCTTTAAAGTCTGATCAGCAAAGGAAACTGAATCTGCTAGTTCGTATGCAAGGTGAAATTCGTACTGACATGTTGGACATCAAAGCACACATGCAGTGTATGTCTGATTCTGTGACTACATTGATATCTACTTCAATGGAAGAAATTATGAAAAAATTCAGAGAGAACGCAGGACAAGAAATTGTTGTAGGATCTGGACCAACATGCGAAGTCAGTACCCCAACTGTGACTGCCTCTTACTTGTCTGTTTACCCCAAACCGTTTGATATACACTTCTCATCAAATGCATTTTTGTTCTAATTTTCAGGCTGCAAAAGTCGAACGAAGTGTTGATTCGAAAGGCAAGGCGAAGGTTGATTCTGTGTGTGCAGTTGAATTCCCATGTTCTATTGAACCTCCATCTTTTGATCTCGGTCTTGGATTCACACAACCAAGCCAGATTGTTGCAAAAGCATCAAAGGAAGTTGACAGGCAAGTTGAATCGGTCATAGCCGATGTTTTGAAGGACACGAAATGTTTTCAGCAAGAGGTATCCAAATATCGATGTATTTTTGGTGATTAATGCATGTCACATATTAAAGAACACATTTTACTACGCAGCACTCACCTGAGGCTGCACCAAGTTCTGGATTGCCGGTGAAGCCAGCTAAAGCCCTTCAGTCCCCTTATGTTGTCGACAAAATGAAACAAATGAAATCTTCAGGAAATGTAGTGGTCTTTGAACACTACAATCAGAATGTACAAGATGCAGATGTTGCTGATTTTCAAAATTGGTTTCAAAGAGGATACAAACCGCATAACAAGTACGAAATTGTTGTCCTATTTTCATAATGTTCCAAATAATGATCCGTTCTTCTCGTTTGCAGGAAGAAGTTCAATGATAAAGATGATGTCATCCGTCCACCTTTTTCCATCGGTTAGTACTTGGTGGGAAACAAGACATGGTGGTACGAACTTGTATCCAGGGAGGTGTCGTTGACTAGTTCGGTAAGTCACTACACAAAAGTAAAAGTTCTAAAGGGTATGTTACAGTACAGGTCACATTAGTCACAGTTTTTTGTATACTAGTCACACAGAGCATGGGTCACAGATCACACGAGCAGTAGGTCACAGATGATGTGTAGGTCACAGATCACGCGAACAGTAGGTCACAGCTGATGCCTGGGTCACAAATCACACGAACAGTAGGTCACAATCCGTGCTGCACATGAGAACACATATCTGCAGGTGCATCAGTATAGCACACATGTCTTTATTACGTCCGGTTCAGTTATGGAGTGGTCACTAACTACAGATTGTAGTGATCACATTCTAGCCGAGTCACACATCAAATTAACAGCTTATTGCATCGTGTTTTCTGGTGTATACATGGTTTCTAAATTGTTTATTGTACTTTCATCTCTATAGCATATGGACGTGTGCTTCTATTATATACGTCAACTGGCAAGAAGTGCGAGAGATTTCAAGTTTGTAGCTACCACAACGGACTCGTTGTTCCAGGCCAACCTAAAGCACATGTATCCTAGTTTCAAGGATGATGCAAATGTTCTTGTCACGGATGATAGACTGATTAACGATATTACCGGTGCGCGAATTCCATCGAGCACTCCATGGGCTGAAGTTGACCTTGTGTTTATCCCACTTCTACCTACCAACAAAGCACATTGGATGCTTGGAGTGTTGGACATAAAGGCACATACGTTGCGTTTATTGAATTCGTCCAGGAAGACATACAATGATATCAAAGTCCGTACTGGAATTGAACCCTTTGTCAGCATGCTTCCGCATCTTATGAAATCTGTTGGAATATGGAAAAAAGATTCCATGGAGTTGAATATGGATTTTGATTTCTCTCTTCCCCAACAGAAAAATGGGCAAGTTTTTTTTTCCCTCCACTAACAGTTAAACATATTATAACTTGCTGGATTTCATAGCTAATATTCTATTTTTTGTGTTCCTAGACATGATTGTGGCATTTACGTAGTCAAGTACGCGGAGTACATGCTACATGACGATATAGGATCCATGCCAATGAAGTTTGATGCGGGGAGAGCTCGGTTGGATGTAGCTTCACTGTTGTTCAAATATCGTGAAATTGGGAAGACTAGAAAGCCGGTGTAGCCTACTGGTGGGGAAAGCATTGTTTTAGAGTGATAGTGCAATTTAGAAGTAACATGTTGTAATAGCAGGAAACATTGTCTCGTGTTTTGGAAATTCGTTTGTAATGACAACGCAGTTATTACTTTTGTCTGTTTATATCAAAAAGTTCATTAATGTTTGGGGACTTTACTACAAGTTTCACTATATATCATATTTTGCTATATTGACACCGTATCGAGGACAAAGTCTCAAAATTTAATGGTTACCTACAGTTTTTAGGATTATCACAGGTCACCAGTTTCTAGGATTATCTGCAGTTCCAAGGTCACTGGTTTGTGTAATTTGGTCACAGGTCAATTCCCATTGTCACAGGTCATTGCACCCTGGTCACAGGTTACTTGCAGTTTTTAGGATTATCACAGGTCACCAGTTTCTAGGATTATCTGCAGTTCCAAAGGTCACTGGTTTGTGTAATTTGGTCACAGGTCAATTCTTATTGTCACAGGTCACAGGTCATAGGTTACCTGCAGTTTTTAGGATTATCACAGGTCACCAGTTTCTAGGATTATCTGCAGTTCCAAAGGTCATTGGTTTGTGTAATTTGGTCACAGGTCAATTCCCATTGTCACAGGTCACTGCACCCTGGTCACAGGTCACAGTATATTGGTCACAGGTCATGAAGAATTATTAAAAGTCAATCCAATCTGGTCACAGGTTATTGAAGATTTGTTACAGATCATTTCATACATTTGTCACAGCTGAACCACTTCCATTTTGCAGAGTCTTTGCAATATGTCACTGGTCATCTTTTGTTGGTCACAATAAATGGTCACAGATCTCTGCATATTGGTCACAACTCATTGACATCTAGTCACAGATGATTTCATAAATTCACAGTTGATTGCACAGGGCTCACAGGTCACTGAATTCTGGTCACAGATCATTTATATTGGTCACAAGTCACTGCATTCTGGTCACATGTCATTAATAATGATCATAATTAACGCATACTAGTCACATGTTATTGTAGAATGATCACAGATCATTAATTTGTGTCATCCAATGTTTTGCATCCTACGTTTACAAAAAATCAATGAATGAAAAAAACAATGGAATTATAAAAATTTTATCAATGTGCATTTCCAGTTTTTATCCTCTTCCTCTCTTTATTCTTGTTGCTTTGACTCAACGGAACTAAGCTGCTGCATGTTCTACGATTGTGACCATTTTCACCACACCGACCACATTTGACGGTTATGTTTTCCTCGTACGCTGCTTTGAATCTCTTCTCAGTAGGCCTTTCACAACTTCGCTTTTGATTAGGTGCAATTACAACTATGTCATGGACATCATTTGGCACTGTCCATTCAACTGGATTTCCTACCGAAAAAATGGTTTCTTGGTATGTATTTCTGAACGCTTCACTTGTGTAGTAGTAGGAGCAGTATTCATATGGATCCATCTTCATACTCGCAAACACAGCCAAAGCATGTGGACAAGGTAGTTGATCAACTTGAAGAATCCTACATGTGCATGTTCGGTTTTCTATATCAACAACGAAGGAGGAACTTTCACCGCTAACTGAGAACATTGCCTGATTAATAGGTGAAACCTACAGATATAGACTCAAGTTATAGGCATAACAAGTCACGTAATTAAAAAGTAGGACACAGATGAAATTGCATGTCATGTAGTTCTATATAATATTGTACAAATATTACTGAAACACAACGGTACAGATCACAACAGAAGTCACAGCACATGTCACAGATCAGATCCGGTAAGTCACAGATTATAGATTAGGTCACAGTAATCAAGCTTACCCTCAAGTTTCTCATATCTGTACTCATATTCCTCATCTTCTTCTCATACTTGATTGACAAGGTTGTAAAAGTGCCTTGGGCATCCTCCTTGTGTCTACAGAACCAAGATTGTAGAATTTGTCTCAATGACTCCAACAAAGTTAGAATAGGGTAGTTCTTGGCAGACTTTGTGACCGCATTAACCGACTCCACAATATTCGATGTCATTGTAGAATACCGGTTTGAAGGCATGTGGAAATGTGACCATCTCTCAGGTCCAACTTCGTCCTACAAAACAAAACCATGGAAATGTGTATCATATAGCGTACAGTACCATGTAAAACGTATTTATGTGAATATCATCATAGGACAACATATAGTATAGTACCAGATAACCCCTTATCTTCTGATTAATCGAGCCGAGTTGTTGCATGTAATATTCATATTCCAATAGTGTGTAGGCACGAACAGCTGCATTGAATGCTTGTGTTATGTTTTGTCCTGATCTCCCATACCGTGATTTTAGATTTTGTAGTAGATGGTAAGAACATATCCCGTGACATGCTCCCGGATACACGTTTTCAATCGCCTTTTTGATGCTGTTGTGACGATCCGACACGAAGCACAAACTGTCTCTATCCCCATATGCTTTTCTTAACTGTCTAAAAAACCATGTCCAGGAGCTGTCATTCTCGTTATCCCCAATCCCGAAAGCAAGTACATAAATGCTGTTATTTGCATCTTGTGTACATGCCGTGAATAAGGTGCCAACATAGTGTCCATTTAGATAACATAGTGTCCATTTAGATAGGTGTCATCAACCACAACAACTGGCCTACAATGTTTCCATCCCCGTATAGATGCACCTAGTGCCATGAAGCAATATTTAAACCTATTTGACCATCAATTTCTAGACATGTGACTGATCCAGGATTTGTTTGTTGTAGCACAGAAAAAAGGCTGGTATCTTATTGAATGAATCAGTTGGATCACCCCTAAGCACTTTCAGAGTTTCCTCTCGAGATCGCCAAGCTTGGACATAATTCAAAGATACTCCGTATGTATGCAGCACGTCGTTGCGTATATCATTCGGTGTGTATATTGTGCGCGATGATGTGTACTTATACTTAATGCAAGTTGACACAATCGTCTTTGTTACTTGCCTATGAGTACTGAGTATGATGTTTGAAGCACATATGTGACCTTCTGCAATGTGTCTGATTTTAAACATATCTGTTTTGGCTAGCTTCGATGCTCTACATATCCAATTACACTCATCACGTGAACATTTTACAAGATAGTCTTTCTTATCGGACCGAACAACCACGTACTCAAACATGTTCTGGATTGCATAAAACGACAAGCTCAATTTCATTATCTCCTTGTTACGGAAGACTCTTCCTTCCTCTACCACCCTAGCATCTGCCACCGCCACAACTGTGACCTCATGCTCAAGATTGTCACTAGATGGATCCATTATTGCTCCACATATGTCTGATGACATATTTGTTAATGAAAACTAGTGTTCGTTTGATTGAACATCAACTGATAGAGCAATAGGCTGTTTTTCGATATCCGCAGTTGTCACCTCGATGTGAATTGGATATTTCGCAGGGTCACGACTCATATCCTTTAAAACCATGTAAGATAAGACGTTCTCATCACTTTTGATTGCTACTGGAGGCAGATCACTGTTCAAGACATACTTCATTGTCACAGCAACTTTTGCAGGGTCAAAGCTAAACTCTTTCATAACTGTGTCGACAAGCCTCAAATACCCGCAACTACGATCAATTAAAACCAGTGACACTTGTGATCCATTCAACAGACACACGTGAATTAACCCCATTTTCTGCAAAATTAGCAAATACATGATCAGCCTAACATCCAAATATATGTTAAATCTAATTGCAAATGGGTCAAAATTAAATTAATGGTCAAATATCACAATAAACATATATTGAATCTCAATTATCATTGTCACGTATTGAAAACATGCAAGTCACATAGTTTTATTTCCCAGATTTTTTTTACGAGAGGTCACATGTGACATTTAAGTCTTTGTATATTGGTTACAGTTAATTGCATGTCGGTCACAATTCTGTTAAATGATCACAGGTCAAAGCAAACGCATGTGGTATCTTGAATGTCATGGTCACACATTGAATACATGCAGGTCACATGTATTCAATGTGTTACAATTACATGCAATAATCAGTCACAGTAACTAAGTATAGGTCTGTCGCATATGATTAGATTCGAACAAGAGCATCAGTATCATAATACACGGATTCAAACATTTCACACATTTCGAGACACAAACACCCATATATACTGAATGCATGAGGTTATATCTTGCATCCAGGGTCACATGTTTTCCATAACGGTCACAACAGTTTCGAACGGCAATGTCCGTTATTCATGATCAGAGTTCTGTCAAAAATCATATTTCTGATCAATCGAAGCTTGTCTAGCGTGAAAAAATGACAAATTATAATGAATAAATCGCAATTACACACCTGATCAATTTAATTACATGCCTGATTAATGTTTTTAGTGACTGTTCGAGCCGATCTCGTACGACCCGCGACTGCAATTTGTGACCAGAATTCGATTTCACCATCAATTCCGCAAGAGCCGGTCGTAATTGGATGTATTTTCAGATCTTCTGGCTATTGAAATTAGATTGAAAGATGAATTAATCTTTTTAGGAGAATTCTGATATTACGGCTCTTTGCTCGGGATTGTTTTCCATATCAAATTATATTAATATTTGTATTTATTTTTAGGCTAATTTCTGATTTTTGAAATATGATACTTATTTTCTTATTTTCGAAATGCCCTATACTTAATCTCTTGTATGTGAAATTTTCCCTTTTATATATCATGTATTCATGAACATCTCATAATTAAAAAGTAAACCCCCGAGTCAAGTGTATGTTTTCAAGCTGTTTTTAGTTTGTAAAACACTGAAACTATGTTTAATCTAGTATTTCTAAAAATATATTTTCGAAAATCAGCACAAACTTATAACATGAAACTCAAAATGCATTTTTGATGTTTTGAGCATTTTCAATGAAAATTCTAAAACACTCTAAACATGGAAAACGAGCATTTAAGTAAAATTATCAAAAATATAAATATAAAATAATTTTAAAAATTTTAAAAAAATCAATAAAAGTAAATTCAGAATAAAAAAATAAAAATAAATTATAAAAATTCCTAGAAAATTCAATTTATTAATTATTTTTATTTTACTTTTGAAGTGAGAAAAATATTGTAAGACTTATCAATTTTAAAATGTAATATTACATGATAATATATTAGCATAAATTTATTTTATTTTACTGAATAATCCAGCACTCCGGGTTGCAAACTCGCTGGCCACCCATGGCCCATTTTTCTTTTATTGTAATTTGGTTCTCCAAATTTAAAAACTTCCATTTTTGTCCCCAAACTTTTCAGTTGTCAATTTTTTCATCCTTAAACTCATGAATTCATCCAATTGTATCCAAAATTTCTTCCAATTGATAATTACAACCCCGAATGATCTTTAAGTGCTTGAATTAATTTTCAATTAAGTTCAAAATCACCACTTTTTGCATCCATTGCTCTCAACCTCGATCTTTTCGTACAATTCACATTAAGTTCACATAATTAACTAGGTAGAAATCCACTCAAATTACTCATAATTTATCAAGATTAAAAGCATAACTAAGCATGTAAAACACTCATATCATCTATAAATACTCCTATTCCAAACATGACTGAAATAAACCGTATCTCAATTGCATATGTATCTCCTTTACATTGGGTACATTTTAGTTTATTAGTATAATTTTTGTCTCACAAATTAGCTAATCAATATAATTTTATTTTATATAAATATAAATATTACTCTTAGATGTATTTATTTTTTGAAGTTTCCGTTAACACTTGTATTTGATAACATGGGTTCGCAGCTGAAAATTAATAAAGAGGTTTGACTATTTAATTCGATACTTAAGAGATCTTGGTAATGCAATTAAGTCATAAAATTGAATGTATTCTCACAGAATTTTTCCTCGCATATTTTAATTGGTTTAAGTATGCATGTAATTAAAGTTGCAAAAGAAGTTAAGGTAAAACGTTAGACTCGTAAATAATAATTTTCAGCTACATGAACTTTAGTGGAGGTTGAAAGCCCCATGAGTCCTCTATCCGTTGGCTTTGGAATCAAGTCAATTAAAGGTTGGTAGGATAAGTTATCCACTTTTCCGTGTGCTGTGTATACTATACTCGGAAACAACTTTTTAATTTTTTTATTTTTAACATGTTTGAGTGTTCATTTGAGTACATAAATGATGTTTGAAAATTCTGAAATTTTACTATGTTGTACTTGAATAAGTTCAGAAAATAAAATTTTCACAGAACTATAAATCCAAAAAATTGTCCAATTAAGCTTAATCATTGGGTTGCACATTGCTGAATTTAATTTTGTTAGTCTACGCTAACATTCATTTTAATCCTCTGTTTTAGTTTCGTTATTTAACAAATCAAGGTTATCATCCTTAAATCATTTGTTTTCTATAATTTTTAGAACTTTTAATAGAACGTAAGGGTAAACTACAAAATAAAAAGAAAATTTTAGGAATAGTTTTATTTAACCCAATTTTTGTTAAAGGAAAAAAAAAAGAACGTTGTTGTTTTTGTACCAATTTCCAATTTAAAGATTTGGGTAGCTACACTAGCCTCAGGATTGAATGGTGCAAAGAAAAAAGAAAAAAAGTCCTTAGAAAATTATTTTGCACCATTTAGGTCATCTCCAACACTGCACCAAATTTTGCACCAAATCAAAATTCCTCTCCAACTATTACATTAAAATTTACACCAAATGAACAGTGCTTTATTATTTTATTCATTCTTTGGATTTTTGACAATGTATTTGTTTTAAAAATTTATTTATTTATTTATTTTATAACTATATAAATTACTAAGTCATAGCATCATTAAATTAACAAATATATTGATTACTAAATTATTCACGTGTCTTATATATTATGTTAAATTGACAAAAATAATTGATTATATTATTAATTTATGATAAACAATTACGTTAAATTTACAAAAATAATAAACTTTAATAATATAAACTTTACATTAAATTGAACTTTAAATGTAAACTTTACGTTAAATTAACAATTACATTAATTATTATTGATTATATTATTAAAAATAATAAACTGAAATAATATAATTAATAGTATAATTATTATTATTATTATTATCATCATCATCATCATCGTCATCATTATTATTATAGAACAAAAATGACACAAATATCCTTAACTATTATCTTTGAAAAATGAAAAATAAAGACAAAATGGACATTGCACCATTTGGTGCAACACTATTCATTACACCATTTTTTGCACCAAAATTTGGTGCAATGATGCAATGGTTAGAGGAACTTTGCACCAAAAAATGGTGCAAAATGGTGTAATGGTACAATGGTTGAAGATGTCCTTAGAGATGAACTGATTACCGACAACGACATATCAGATGGTCGAAGAGGTGAGGCATGCCTTAATGGACTGGCTTATTAACAAAAACTTCCTTCTAGCGAGATGTCAGCAAAAGAAATCAGTATTCATTTCACCAATTAATAGATCTAATAAGGAATGAACCCTCGAAAGTTGAAGGATAACGGAGCAAGGCCGTACGGGAAAACTCAAAAGGAAGGATTCAACCTATGCATCCAGATTGCCCAAAGTACTATACCTTCATTTTTATGAACCCGAGATCAGGATGCATATGCCCTCTGTAACATCCTCACGGATTGAAAGCAAAGTGTATCCATCCTCTTAAAAATAGAAGGTAAAGTTTTATAAAATTTATCGCACTAGAAATCATGAAACAAATGAATGCTTCGACGTGCTTAAGATGGTGAGGCTGAAAACCTAGCAGAGGGGCATGCAAAAAGCACCAATAAATTGATGGCTGCATACCCAGCCAAAAGGTGAGACAAAAGAAGGAAAGAAACAAATGTAGGATAATTTATTACTTTAAATCATCGGATCTTTATGTTAAATCATCAAGAAATTGAAGAATTATAGTGGAAGCGTGCCTGAATCGGACATGGTTATTTACAATAACTGAATCCTGCGATATAGTCTTCCAAACCTACACGCAGCTCGTAATTCTCTCTAGCGATGGGAAACAGAATAGAATGAGCAAAAGATACATGTGATTTGGTGACCATAACCGTATTAATATAGCGATGCCCTTTGACCTAATTCAACCTATCATAGAATTAGGACTTGAGCTGGATCTCTACATATATAGAACTCATACTTTAATTGGATAAATTAAAGCCCAAAAATCGAAACTTTATTAGATCACTTTAAATTGGATTTAACCGAATTTGATAGCCTTTAATTTAACATACAATTATTCACATATATAAGCCCATCTATTGACTAAAAATCCTTACAACAAAGGCATGCAAAGGAATCACAAGCATTAATTAATATCTCATATTCTCAACCTTGACGAGAGAAATCAATATTATAATCGAGGAACTTTATATAAATGGAGAAACAAGGAATGCACAAATAAGATATCCCAGGCAGCTAAGGAGCCCGCATTAAAATAAAAAAATATTGCATTTGAGGTAATCCGAAAACACTGTTTCTATTTCGATTATATTTAAAATAATAGTGATGAACAGGGAATCGTATATCCCCTCTATGATGCATTGGCAAAGCAAACCATAATAGCTTACAATGGCCTTAGCCGTATATTGAAGGATAATAAGTCTTGTAAATATTCTATTAGGACATAATCTTAACCAAATGCAGGTTAATCGCCTCTGGATGCCTATGGTCGAACTTTTGTACGGCTTTACCAGAAATAGATTGGTTCCAAAGGGACAGATCATTTTGGCAGTTGAACTGAGAAAAAAGCCAATTAACACAGTGAGTTGAAATCTGCCCACATGGAAGTTTGATGTCATGACAAAAACTACTATAACTATTCCTGAAATAATTGTATAATAAAAAGCCACGAAAAAAGTCAAGATCATGATCCCTTTTTCTTTATTCTATTGCAATGCATGATTGAATAAAAGTTCATATTTGATAGATTCTATTGTTGATATCAAAATTAGCTTAAATACGCTAATACAAAGCATAATTAAATATAGAGTGAGTTAAATAATGCAAGCCTAAATAAATTAAACAAAATAAGCAATTTCATATAGAAAAGTGATAAAGTTTCTTTGCAGTTAGAGGATGAGACAAATAGAGGCTATTTCTCCAAGTCAACCAAAGTATGAAGATTCTCAAAAGCTGAATCATATTGGTTAATCTGAACATTTTCCTCTGAGTGTATAATCACTTAAGAAGATGGAAGAAGAGGGATAGTTGGAGTGTCAGACTCAGTAGTGACCACTACCCCACTTGAAGAAATAGCTTGTAAATCCATAGGTTGGGAAGGGTTGATGGGAATGGACGAAGGGTCTAGAGCCTCAGAGATAAGGTGTCCTTGACATCTTCTTCGCGAGCCTTTAAGATGTCCGTTGATGGAAAAAATTGAATAAACAAATCCTCCTACCTAACTATGATTTTTCCTCCCAAACTTACTAGTTTCGATACTCAAAATTGAAGTAAGAGGGGAAATAGCTATTTGAAAAGAAAATATTTGAATTGCATACTATATTTAGAAAATTTTCCTTCAAGTTTTAAGGTAGTTTGACCTTTTAGGAAAAAAGACAGATGTTTTCTCCATATTAGCCAACTTATAATCGAATATGTTAAGAATATCACGTTTTATTCATTGCCCTATGTATATTTTTCTGATAGCCTATAGCCAGTGTGAATGAAGAAAGGTTCGTATACTTGACGCAAATCTTCTATGCTTTTTCTTCATGCGTGTGTCAGCTTTATACTTCACGAACAATTGGTAAGGTTCAAGGATTGTGTTTTGAGGCTCAATAAATAGTCATTGGAATCTGATTTTATTATTTATATTAAATCTAGGACTTGATTATATTTTTAATAACATACGAGGATGCCATTCTTTGAGACTACTGCTTCTTTTTTCATTTTGGATGTGCGTTATATTGAGGAGTGTTGCTATGGGTACAGGGTAATTTTAACAGAATGTCTACAGAAATTCAAAACACACACACATACACGGGATGGATGGTGTGTTTTTTTCCAATATAAAACTCACATGGGCCCCATCCCATGTGAGTATCTTGTTTTTTTATCTGTCCCAATAATTTTGTATGTGCAGAATTATACTATATTGAGGTACATCCTATAATTGCGGCAGTTTTTTGTGTGTACTACAGGTTCTTTTTGTGCATTTCTAGGTTAGTGGCCATCATGTATTTAATGCAAATGTCATACGTAATCTGTGTCCGTTCGTTTTGAATTCTTGACCAGACGCCTTTTAAAAAGATTGAACCCCAACTTTGAGAGCTCTCACCGTCCCGTCCCTAGAGCTTTGTAAGGGAGGTAAATCGCGGGATGTACCCCAGCAGGCCAGGAAACAAGAGCTGCCTGTACATTGCACCTACAAGAAGTGTAATTCCATGTCTCAGGAATCGAACCCCCACACTGCGACTGCCAGCAAGACGTGAGATAACCTTACTCCTATCCTTTGCACCACTGGGCTTTGCCCCGGGAGGCACCAGGCGCCTTTTAATATCTACTAGCTGTGATTGACGGGATAATTTTAGACGTCTACGATTTTGTTTAAGTGTGTAATTCAATGGCTCATGTTCTTTTTTAGAACATTTAAATATGTTATTTCTCTTTGTGGGTTTCTTTCTAGTTCCTTCTATGAATCTTTGTGATGCAAACTCCGTAGCGTTGATTACGAAACCTACAACTAGATTGTTAGAACCCCAGAAAAATCAATTAAAATGTTTGAGAGTTTGAACTTGAATCAATGAACCAAAAAACTTAACAAGATCAAAGTTTGAAAGACACATTGATTACACGATTAAGACCATCACCCGAATTGTAGAACGTCACAAGATTGTAATTCTTTATAAGTTCCAATTGTTCAATGAAGAACAATATGAAGAAAACAAATTGCCTCTCTAATAGAAATTCTCAAAATAATGTAAGGTAATGTTTTACAATGAAAATAAACCTATTTATATGTAGAAAATCTAGAAACTAGTTTTAATAGGAATAAAACTCTAATCCTAGCTTAAAAATGAAATTAAAGATTACAAGAATATTGTCTATAATAAAATTCTAATGAAATAAGGAAAGTTCGCGTAAAAGGAAAAATCTCGCCATCGGAATACACTATGCGACCACATAGTGCATTTGAATGTGGTCAATGCGATTGCATAGTTCATTTGAACTACCACCGCCAATTCCCTGCCTATTCGCATGCGGTCGCATGCCTTCTTCTACTATGCGACCACATAGTAGTCCCTCAGGCCTCCAACTTCGTTTGCTTGTATTGAATTAATCCACTTTGATTCGGCTCTTGACCCGAAATATGAAAGTTGCCTCGTTTTACATCCCCAACGATGTTTTGTCAATTGTTTCTTGAACAAACAACCCCATCGCTTGCTTCACTTGTAACACCCCAAAAATTTTAGAATAAAAAAAATTATATATATGCCTTTAGGTTATAGTTTTATAAATTCGAGGACTAAATTGAAATATGCTTTAATTTATATTTTTACTTGGGTCATAAAATTAAATTTTGTTAGAGCAAGATTTAATATATCAATATTGGGCTCATTGGATAGATTACATTAAATGGTGCACATCATGGACTCGAGAAAAAATTATGCCCATGTTTGATTCCCATTACCTGAAAATGAAAATGGGGGGAGTAGTATTTTTTAGAAAAATAAGTGGTTGAAAAACAAGGAAAAATTTTCGATTTACGTGTAATATTATTTTATGGAAGATTGTGTGGTTGAAAATAGAAGAGAGAAAAATGAAGTGTAATGTAATTTAATTTAATGGGGATCAAACAAGGGTTATTTCTGATATGTCAAGCCCAAGTTATTGACATTATAAGATTTTTATCATTATTGTTAATTAAATATGTAGGTAGGAGTTGATATTGGCCACCACGTATGTGTGTTGAGATGGAGATAAACTAACTTTTTATATTATTTGATTAAAATAAGTAATTATGTTGGTAGGATTTGATGGTATAACGGCTTAGCCACACGTTTCACAAGTATTATTAAGTGCTAACTGTTGTTTTATATTTTGTTTGATAAAGATTAACAGTTAATTTATAATTCTATTTTAATTAAGATGGTTGTAAATAGTTAATTATGAATTGGATATATATTACATTATTATCTAATATAAAAGTTGTTAGATGAAGCTTGAAATTTGTATGTATCTACAGTGGAATCTTATCCTATTTTCATTATGATAAATATTAATTGCTAATAATAATCCTAATTTTTGTTACAATAAATGTTAATTTTAAATTTCGATATATCTCACTCCATTTACTGTTATCCAATATAGATTTATAGTGCTCTGTATCGTCTAGATTCTGCGAGTTAACCATGGTGGTTAGGATACCTTTAACTAAGAAAAATCTTTATTTAAATTAATCTAGAAGTATTAAATAAAATACCAAGAAACATTCTTTTCCTAGCCTCGGCATTTGTGCTTTAGAAGTATTTTCAACCTCCTGGAAATTTTACAGCATGGAGATAAGATTTTATAATTCATACCAATCCAAATTCTTTTGCTTGCGGGACATGGCACTTCATTCCTAAGTACACTAGGATTTAATCACTGTATTGTCCTATATATATACTCCATGAAGTCAAAGTTATTCGTTACATCAAACAAGGAAGAAACAAAAAGGGGGGGGGGGGGGGGGGGGGGGGGGGGGAGAGAGAGAGAGAGAGATCATAAACAGTTTCATAGAAATTTTACGCACAAGGCACAGAAAGAAATACTTTTAGAGGAAGAAAGCAAGCTGATTTTGCGGTCAAGAAATTCAAAAGTTTGGAACTTGCATTCATATTTCTTGATTCTTTAAATAACAAGGTAAGATACGTTTATGTGCAAAGTGCTTTCGTTTTCTTATACTCTAATATACAATTAAATATGTATGGATTGCTAGTGGACCTTCGAATTCTACAAAAAGAGAGATGAAATCCTAGGGGTAAAAGAGGACCTAAGATGGGTGCGTCCTTAGTCACCAATAGACTCCATAAGAGCAAAGTGATATGAAATGTAGATTTTATTGTTATATATCTGTATATGAAAACTGTATGTATTTTACTGGGTATTTTAGAATACTTATTCTTACAAATTTTTACAGGTTAGTTCGGGTCGATTGGAACGGTGGTGGAATGGTGATGCGAGCTACAAAGTAAATCAAAGGAAAATAAAAATAAATAAGTTTGCCGTATTTGACTTTACCAGTTAGATTAATTTTGTTCAAAACGTGTTATTTTTATTAGTAAGGAGTTTATGTTATGTTTAGATACAATTTTCATGATTTAAATTTAAATTTATAAATGTTATAGTTATTTGTTTAATAAAAAACTTTATTTTTATAATTCTGCAATTAAAATAAAGAATAGTGAGTTTTCGTAACATTTCGGAGTTTATGAAATTGTGGGGTGTAACAGTATGGTATCAGAGCCCATGTTTATAAAATCGATTCCGTAGACGAAAAAATGGATTTATGCTTCTGATAGGGCCATTTTAATTTTGCAGTACAGTGAATTGACTGTCGGTTTATTTGCATCTGACTTGCCATTGCCTCATGTACCTTATTGTTGACACATAAAAATTCAGCCCAAATCGAACGACCCAAGGAGTGAAGCCCAATTGGAGGATTCCCAAATCAGATAGCCCAAAGAACGAAGCCCAATCAAACAGATCAAGATGAAGGCCCAAATAGGGAGGCCCAAAGACGTGGTAACGCCATCGCCCAGGTTTGAAAGTCGCCCAGAATCTAAGCGAATGGAGTGCCATACAGTCGCCCAGAGTTGTTACTCTTTTCTCGCCCAAGGTCTTGACAAACATAAAGCGTTGTGGTTATCAAGACGTGCCGTTATCAAAGCAGTTATTACAACGCTTTATCACGTTCCACGATTCAAGGAATTCAATCGAAAGCGGTTGAACGACGAAGAGTAGTGGCAGCAGTTAAAAAAGGCAGTTTTCATGACAAGTTGGCCATTACGAGGAAAGTGGGCAGTTATAGGACGATCAAGCGATTTTTAGGCGGTTGATCACAAAGAGATCGTCTATGAAGTATAAAAGGGAGAAAAAACATAGAGCAAAGGACCGAATCAAAAACTCTCGAACAGAGAACATGTAATTTTCATTTCCTTAGCTTAGACTTAAACACTTTTCTTTCAGTAACTCGTGTGCTTGCGCCCCTTGGAGGCACATTATTTTTAATTTCCAATTGTAAAGTCATCGCCAATAAAAGAACACCCCTTTTTGGGACTTTGTCTCAAGAGGTTTATCCTTTACACAATCGTCTGATCCTTTTTAATTGTTAGTGACTAACCCATGCGAAACAATTTGGCACGCCCGGTGGGACAGTGGTGTTAGGTGTTGAAAGTACAAAAGGTGAAACAATGTGCCTCAGAGATCCGATAAGGAAGCAGCAAGTCAGGGAGGAATCCAGTCTGTGATCGAGCGATATGAGGAGCAGCATGCCTCTCCACAAACAGATGGACAGAATCAGAGCAGTAACAGTCGTTACGAACCAATGACGGAGTTGAGTTCTCGAACCATGCGTGCATTACTTGGAGAACTCACACAAGACGTCGTTGAACAGGTAAATCTTCGAAGTATTCATAATATGGAAAGATTTACCCAAAATGGGAATGTACACTATGATAACATGGCCAAACAACTAAACACGTTGAACGAAACAATGAATAAGTTAGTAGGCCAAATATGTCAACCGGCTATACCTCTTACAAATCACTTTCAAACTAGGACAATTGATAAGTATGTTTTTACACACTTATTTGGTTCACAAAAATGACTTAAACATGGATAAAATGGGTGAATTGTGGCTTAATCCTATTAAATTCATGCAATGTAGGTATTTTTCAATGGAAATTGTGGAATTCAGGAGAAAAGAACCGAAGAAGGACCAAAACGCAACAAAGTGATAGTTCGAGGACCAAAGGTGCAAATATTGAGAAGTTGAGCTAAATGCAAAATGAGAGTAAAAACATGCCAAGTATGAGCTCAATGACAAAGCAAAACAATTGGAAGAAGAAAGTATTGAAGAGGGATTGAAATGAAGACAATTGAAAGTTGGAGGACTAAAGCGCAAATACTCAAAAGATGTGCCGAATGAGTGGCATGAGATTTGATGGTGTCAATCATCAATCAGAAGATAAAATTTGTTGAAAAGATGAAGAAATCGAAGAAGGAAGTCAAGAGAAGCAACAAGGAAGTTCAGGGACCAAAATGTAAAGACCACATAGTTGGTTATATCTATGCGACCGCATAGTGTAACCATCTATGCGGTCGCATAGATGGATGCAGGGAAAAAATGGTGCAATTCAAATGACCTATGCGACCGCATAGGATCCTTCTATGCGGTCGCATAGAAGTAATTTCGGGGCGTTTCTGCAGTTTCGACTCCAACTCTTTTTTTAACCTAATTTGGACACGCTATATATACCCTAAAACACGTCCAGAACAAGGATACACGGTTTTGGGAGCAAAGAGGCACACAATAATATCAAGATCCAAGAATTAATGCAAGAAGAGGGAGGATTTCATCAAGATTGAAGATTTCAAGCATCAATTATAATAGGGTGATGTCTTCTCCTTTATTCAATTTTTGTAATTTTCTTCAAAACATGATAGGCTAATTTTATATTTCATTGGGAGTCGATGAACTTTTGATTTTCTTATAAACTCCTATATTTCATGAGTTTAATATAAATTGTCTTTGGAATAAATTGTTTGATTTATATTGTTTTGATTGAATCCATGATTTATTGGCCATTTATTATGTGATCGTGATGGTTTATTCTTTACATTCGAAAGAAGTAAAATAGACTCGATATATATAAATTGACATAAGGTCCGATAGGGGATAGAAATATACCCCTATGCACATTCCGCCACAGGCAAAGGGAAGCAAGAGTGGTACAACAAATGTCTAACGAGCAAAATCGACCGGAAATTCCACTCAACGAAGGTTTGGAAGTGGAAGAGGATGGAAATACGGTACTTGGGGATTTCATGGCACCATTGGTGGTGCAAAGTCAATCTAGTATTGTATATCCTCCATTTGGGCAACCGAACTTCCAACTGAAGGCAAACATGATTCAACTGTTTCAGAATGGGCATCAATACCATGGGATGGCTAGTGAGAATCCGCATACACACATATCTCGATTTCTTGATATGTGCCAACACTTCAGATACCAAGGTATCTCCGATGATTCTATAAGACTGCGCTTGTTCCCGCACACCTTGAGGGATAAAGCACTTGAATGGTTGGATTCACTCCCTGTCGGAAGCACACCAAGTTCTTCTCGCCAGCTAAGGTAGCTAAAATGCGGCATGACATCTCAATATTCAACCAGATCGAGTCAGAATCATTTGAAGAGGCACGAAACCGTTTCAAGAACATGTTAAGGAAGTGCCCGCAACATGGCTTTGACAAGAAGACCCAGATCAGATTTTTCTACACTAGATTACTCCCATCATTCAAGAGTATGGTGGATGCATCATCTGACGGGTCTATCTTTACAAGAACAATTGACGGAGCCTGGGAGCTGTTTGAGAGGATGGCTACAACTTCAGCTATGTGGTCTACAGATCAAGTAGTTCAGAAGAGAGCAGCTGGGGTGTATGAAATAGATACTTACTCAGCACTGTCGGCGAAAATAGATTCCTTATTCCATAAGGTTGAAAGCATTTCACAAACCGCCACTGCTAAGCAAGTTATGAAGCAGAGTTGTGAAGAATGTGGAGCAGATCACAGTACTGCTACTTGCCCAATTCTAGCACAAGGAGTAGAACATGCAGAATTCGCACAATGGGGTCAGCGCCAGCAGAATAACCCACATTCAGAAACCTTCAATCAAGGCTGGAGAAAACACCCAAATTTCTCTTGGAGCAACCAGAATCAAAATAGACCATAAGGGCAATATCAGTAGCAAGACAAAAAGCCACATTTGGAGGATATGTTCGAGAAATTTATGGCACACACCAATTAGTACATGGAAGCCAATAACCAATTTATGCGAAGGACGGAAACAACGCTTCAAGATCAAAGTGCAGCGATCAAGAACTTGGAGACACAAGTGGGACAGATAGCAATTTCCATGACGGGTAGAGCACCGAGAAACCTACCCAGCAATACCGAAATTAACCCTAAGGAACATGCAAAGGCTATAACAATCAGAAGTGGAGTACAACTGCAGGAACCACATGTAAAAAGTTCAGGAGCCAACAAGGAATCAACGCCAACCTTGGAGGAAGAAATTGTGAAGCAAACTGACAATGCAACAGGAGATGAGGTTAAGAGGAATTCCAAGACATCACAGGGTAAAAATACTAATCCTGTTAACCCTCATGAGCCTCCTATTCCGTTTCCACAAAGGTTGAGAAAGCATAAAATGGAGCAGCAATACAGTAAGTTCCTTGAAGTCTTCAAGAAACTGCATATCAACATCCCATTTGCTGAAGCACTTGTCCAGATGCCGAGCTATGCAAAATTCCTGAAGGTTATCCTCTCCAACAAGCGAAAGATAGAAGAACACGAAACAGTAATGTTGACTGAGGAATGCAGCGCCAGAATCCAGAGAAAGCTACCCCCAAAACTGAAAGATCCAGGGAGTTTTACTGTACCCTGCACTATTGGAGACTGTTATTTTGATAAAGCTTTATGTGATTTAGGTGCAAGTATTAATTTAATGCCTCTCTCTGTTTTTAGGAAACTCGGCTTGGGAGAAGCAAAAGCCACAACAGTGACATTACAGTTAGCAGATCGATCCCTTACACATCCAAGAGGAATCATTGAAGACGTGCTGGTAAAAGTGGAGAAGTTCATATTTCCAACTGATTTTCTTATCTTGGACATGGAAGAAGATAAGGATGTTCCACTCATTTTGGGGCGACCTTTCTTAGCCACTGGGAGAGCGATTGTAGATGTTCAGAAGGGGCAGCTGATATTGAGGCTTGGTGATTAGCAAATCTCATTCAACGTGTTCAAAGCAATGAAATTTCCTACTGAATCAGACAGTTGTTTCGAGATAGATGTAGTCGACCGAATAGTTCAAGACACATTTCGGCTACATCATCCTTCCGATGCATACGAGGCATGCATTGCACATTCACAATCCACCCATTCTGAATCAAGTGAGATTGAGACATGTGCTCGGTTTTTGGAGAGTAACCAGCCATATATGCGCAGACGCTACTATGAAGAGCTGGGAACTAGGACTGCAAAATCAGTGCCATCTATTGTGAAACCGCCCAAATTGGAACTCAAACAACTGCCACCACATCTTCGATATGCGTACCTGGGAGAATCTTCTACACTACCTGTTATTATTTCAAGCACTGTCAGTGAGGTAGAGGAAGAGAAACTACTTCGGGTGTTAGGGGAGAATAAAACAGCTATTGGATGGTCGATTGCAGATATAAAAGGGATCAGCCCATCTGTATGCATGCATAAGATACTCATGGAGGAAAAATTCAAACCAAGCATTGATGGGCAGCGGAGATTGAACCCACACATGAAGAAAGTGGTTAGAGCTGAGGTATTGAAGTTGCTTGATGCAGGCGTTATTTATCCAATATCAGATAGTGCATGGATCAGTGCGGTGCAAGTTGTTCCCAAGAAAGGAGGAATCACAGTGATAGAAAATGAGAAAAATGAGTTGATTCCTACACGGACAGTGACTGGATGGAGAGTTTGCATTGACTACCGTAAACTTAACACAGCTACTCGAAAGGATCACTTTCCATTACCATTCATTGATCAGATGTTGGAGAGATTAGCAGGGCATTCGCACTACTGTTTCCTAGATGGGTACTCCGGGTATAATCAGATTCCAGTGGCACCAGACGATTAGGAGAAGACCACTTTCACTTGCCCCTATGGCACCTTTGCATACAGAAGGATGCCATTTGGATTATGCAACGCTCCCGCTACCTTTCAGCGGTGCATGATGGCTATTTTCTCAGACATGATTGAGAAATTCATCGAGGTATTCATGGATGACTTCTCTGTGTTTGGATCTTCATTTGATGAGTGCTTGGAGCATCTAAGTCTTATGCTACAACGGTGTACGGAGACCAACTTGGTGTTAAATTGGGAGAAATGCCACTTCATGGTATAGGAAGGCATCGTACTAGGGTATCGAATCTCGATGAAGGGCATTGAAGTGGATAGAGCAAAGATTCAAGTAATCTAGAAACTACCTCCACCTACATCAGTAAAAGGTGTTCGTAGTTTTCTTGGTCATGCAGGGTTCTATAGAAGATTCATCAAGGATTTCTCAAAAATTACCAAACCTCTGTGCTGTTTATTGATGAAGGAATCCACATTTGAGTTTACTGATGAGTGTCAGCAGGCCTTTAACACTTTGAAAGAGAAGTTGACTTCAGCACCTGTAATTATCACATCGTGGAATCTGCCATTTGAATTAATATGTGACGCCAGTGATTATGCTGTGGGAGCCGTGTTGGGTCAACGAAGGAATAAGGTATTTCACGTGATCTACTATGCAAGTAAGACTTTGAACGATGCTCAGTTAAATTATGCTACTACAGAGAAAGAGCTTCTTGCTATAGTCTATGCATTTGACAAATTTCGATCATACCTTGTGGGGTCGAAGGTCATAGTCTACACAGATCATGCCCTATCAGGTACTTAATGGAAAAGAAGGATGCTAAGCCACGTCTCATTCGTTGGATATTACTACTTCAAGAGTTTGACTTGGAAATTAAGGATAAGAAAGGCAGTGAAAACGTGGTGGCGGACCACCTATCTCGGCTTGAGGACACAGAACGGACAGAGACAATGGAAATAAATGAAATCTTCCCAGACGAACAGATTTTTGGTGTGATGGAAACACCCTGGTATGCAGATATAGTTAACTATTTAGCCAGGTCTATCATACCGCCAGATTATTCAAGTCACCAGAAGAAGAAATTCTTCGCTGAATTGAAGTATTATTTTTGGGAAGATCCCATTCTCTACAGGCGGGGGGCTGATCAAATTCTTCGTCGCTGTGTACCAGAGGAAGAGGTGCCTTCGATATTAGAAAACTGTCACTCATCTATATATGCAGGGCATTTTGATGCTTCGAAAACAGCTACGAAGATTTTTCAATCAGGTTTTTACTGACCTACACTCTTTAACGATGCTTTTGAATTTGTGAAAAGGTGTGACTGATGTCAGCACACGGGTAACATATCTAGAAGAAATGAGATGCCTTTGAATAGTATCTTAGAGGTGGAATTATTCGACGTCTGGGGGATCGACTTCATGGGACCATTTCCACCATCTTTTTCAAATCAATACATATTAGTGGCTGTGGATTATGTATCGAAGTGGGTCGAGGCTGTTGCACTACCTACTAATAATGGGAAAGTGGTGATTGAGTTTTTAAAGAAGAACATTTTTACCCGGTTTGGAACACCAAGAGCCATAATAAGTGATGGGGGCACACATTTCTGCAATCGTCAGTTCGAGCAGTTGTTAGCGAAATATGGTGTTAAGCACCGTATAGCCACCGCATACCATCCCCAAACCAGCGGACATGTCGAAGTATCAAATAGGCAATTGAAGTGAATACTCGAAGTCACAGTCAACTCATCACGAAAGGATTGGTCAAAGAAACTGGATGATGCCTTGTGGGCCTACAGGACTGCATTCAAGACCCCTATAGGAATGTCACCATATCGACTGGTTTTTGGGAAAGCATGTCACCTACCTCTTGAGATCGAACATCATGCCTACTGGGCAATGAAGAAGTTGAACTTGGATTTGAAGGCTGCGGGTGAAAAACGGCTGTTACAACTGAATGAACTGGATGAGCTCAGAATGGAAGCCTATGAGAACTCAAAGATCTACAAAGAGCGCACCAAGAAATGGCATGACATGCATATCCAGAGGCGTGACTTTAAGGTGGGGCAGAAAGTACTACTCTACAACTCCAGGCTTAAACTGTTTCCAGGAAAATTGAGATCGAGATAGTCTGGTCCATATACCATTACACAGGTGTTTCCACATGGGGCAATTGAAATCACTCACGACAGCAAGGGGACATTCAAAGTTAATGGACAGCGTTTGAAGCACTATTGGGACAGTGATTTCTCAAAGGACAAGTCTACCGTCCATCTTGGATCGCCAGAATGACACAATATGGTAAAGTTGAGCTATCGACTATAACCTAGCGCTGAGTGGGAGGCAACCCACTGTATCCTTAAATTTATTTTATTGCATTGAATTAGTTTAGGAATTTGTTTGAGTTTAGTTTGTTTCGTAGGTCATCGATCATATTTTGCATGATAGCCTAGGCACTATACGTTTAATGTTGCATGAATGGGTGCTAAATGAAGAGTTTGGGTATTCGAGTGTGTGTCACGCATTTCGATGTGTGAAGATGTCGGTTTGGTTAAGCTTTCAGAATGCGGGACAACATTTATGAAAAATCAGTTTTGGTGCCAAGTTTTCGATAAGCATATTCCTCTTTTCGAGTTAAAATTTTCAATTTTTCCAGGAATATAGCAAGGCGAGTCAAATTTTTAAGTGAAAAACCGATTTTGGGGGAGTTTAAATTTTAAGTCATTTTTAAAAAAAAAAATATATATTTTTGGACAAAAATGGCACTCTTTTTATTTCTTTTATTTTATTTCTTTAAAAATTTTTTTTTTTGAAAACCGGTTTGTCTATGCGGCCGCATAGACAACCAAGATACCAAAGGGGCAATTTGATTGCACTATGCGACCGCATAGTGCAACACTATGCAGTTGCATAGTGTAGTGGTCACGGGTTTTAACCCGTGACCACACAATTAATCCCCAAAATTTCCCCCCCTCTCACTCACACTCGAGACCAACACCAACTTCACCCACCTTCACACTTGCACACCACAGACATATCACTCTTCACTTGCACCCCCTTCCCACATTCACAATTCAAGCACCCAATTTGGATTGGACTATACACCGAGTACAACTTTTTATTTAACAAGAAAATTGGAAATACAAGGTATGTTCTTCTAATCCCTAATTTCGAGCTTCATTTTACTGTTTATCATTCAATGTTTTGGAATTGGTTAGAATGTATAAGGCAGTATGACATGGTATTGTGAATTGGGGGCAAATTTATGGTAGTGTTTTAGAAGAAATAGGAAGAAATTCACATTGCACACCACATGTTCGACGAAATGCCACATTGACGCATGTTTTGAATTCTTGAACTTTTCACTTATGCAATAGTTTACATCGTTATTGTGTAGCTTATTGGCCGAATAATCATGTGCAATTTCATTTGAAATACACTACCTCAACATTTGAATTCACAAAGGCACTTCATGGCTACTTATATTCACTCACGTCACTACCTTCGTCCCTATGTTTTCTTATGCAAACGACCTCCGATTAAGGTGAAATTTGGATATATGCTAGATGTCATTGAGTACTTTCACATGTCCAGAACTTGCCTGGAAAAATTTCGATATTTCTCGGTGATGCCCGGGGCCGAAGTTGGTCACTTGGTCATGGGTCAAATTTTCTAAAAATGCATATTAGAGCCATAATTTTGAGTTTTCCATACTTATGCAATGTTAGAGTTATATTGGTGATTCATGTTTTGAAAAATTGCATAAGCACACGTACATGTGCATGTTGAAGAAAGTTTGGGGGATTATGAATTCAAAGATTATTAATGCCCTTTATTCCTATACCAAGTGATTGATATTGTGTACTTCCTTTTTCAGGATGCCTCCTAAAAGAACTTCAAAGGGAAAAGAGAAAGTCGGCTCCTCATCTGGAACGGCCCGAACAAGAGAACCCGAAGGGGGTGTTCGAAGATTCTTTTCATCAGATACAGCAGCCCGTTATGCCAATGTTGTGCGTAATTGGGCGATCATTCCCGAGAGGCCAGTTAAGCTAGAAGATTTTCCCAACTTTGAAATATCATATCTGATTTACAACTGTGGCTGGGAAAAGGTGATAGAAAGACCTCATCCGGTGTATGAGAATCTAGCAAAGGAGTTTTATGCAAATTTCAACACAGAAATCGACACTCCCAGATCGGAGGACTTACATTAGACATGGGTTAGGGCAAATGGATTATGTTTTCACCAGAGGTAATTCATGACTACTATCAGTTATCCTGGAATAATGTGGTCCCTATCCCAGAAGACTTCAACTGGAATGAGGTTGCAGAAATATTGTTGGGACGTGAAAACGCTTGGCCTCTACCTACAGCAGACTGGCATCAGATAGATCTCACCCGATCCATAGCAATTTTATGGTTATTCATGTGCCATAACATCGAGCCTATATCCCACAGAACAACATTTACAAATCCAAGGGCCGGATTCATATACCATTTGGTTAGAGGAAACAAGATTGATCTAGCCACGTACATCTACAACCAGATTCATGGTACAGGCACTTGGGGTGATAGGCACTACTCACTAATTTTTCCCAGTCTGATAAGTGGAATATGTAGAGCAGCAGGCATACAAATCCAACCTGGGGAAGTACCAGAAAAGCCAAGCCCCTTTATCAAGCAATCCACACTAGAGGCCCAAGACCGAGCGAGACTGAAGCACCAACAGAAATTAGAAAATGCACGACGCCGACAGCAATTGAATGAGGAAGGTCAGGTAGATGCAAATCTTGACATGCCTCAAATTCCTCCACCACCACCCCAGGTTGATATGGACAATCAGGTATTGAGGCAGATATTCGCCACCACCACTGGAACTAGCCGGGACATACAACATCTCCAGCAGAGTTTTGAGACCATGACTACCACTGTTGACAAAGTGCAGAGAGACCTCTACTCTTCCTGGAACTACACAAGGGGTGCTTTGAATGAAGCCACAGTGGCATGAAGGGAAGTGGAGACCATGAATGGAAGGTTCAAAATGTTTGCAGGGAGAATGGATGGCATACAGTGGCGAGTGAACGAAACCTGGGATCGATTGGGAAGTATGGAGAATAGGCTTCAATCCATTCAGGCCGAGCAAGCACAGCAGATAGAGTTGATGAGACAAATCCTATCTCGCCTTCCGTCTTCTCCTGAAGATCATGCTGCGGGTCCCAGCTACACACCACAACCACCACTTTGATCAGGGGAGTGTTGTTTACCTCTATTTGCCAAGTTGTGTATATATTTTTAAATTATGCTTTTCTAACTTTACATTTACATTGAGGACAATGTACTGTATAAGTTTGGGGGATGGTAGCATAATTTTCAAACAAATATTCGGCATGTAATTAATGTGCATTTTCACAATTACTCATTAATTTGACTACATTCTGCATGATGCATGCGTAATGAATGAGTGTTGATTTTACTTTTGCATGCTTGTGTGGGTTTGGTAGCCTTGCCGGCTATGATGTGATTATTGGACAGGTGTAAACTAGAACTATGGATATAGTACTAGATTTATTTAGCTAATACTTATTGATGCAATTCTTGACATTCTTTTGCACGCCACTCATGCTTTCATGCTAAGTTATTGATTGGGATTTTGGAGTTAAATATGAGAAACTTAGGATAACCCTCTATAACATTAACCCGTTAAACCACCTTAAGATAGTTTGGAGATGGTTGAGCCACTATAGGGAAACATGGAGATAAGTAGAGGCTCAGTGCATAAAATTATATTGTGTGGATTGCATAGACCCAGAAGGTGAGAAATAGGTGAAAGCTTTAAGTTGAGAACGGTTGTTGAGATCAAATGTCTAGAAAAACAAGTAAAGGGCATAAAATAGACATGGGAAAATTATCACTTCTCTCAAAAGCCTTTATGACTCGAGCAAGTAAGTCTGTTAGGGTTTAAAACCTGATATCCTAAAGCCAACTGGTTTGGGAATTATTGGCCTAAAGCTCGTTACAGGGGTCATATAGAAAGCAAGAAAAAGGAGAAGTTGATAAAAATTCATCTTATCGAGCCTTTATAACTCGGGTGAATAAGGCTGCAAGGGTTTAAAACCTGGTGCCCTAAGACCAACTGGTTTGGGAGTCATCGCCTAAAACCCGTTACACTGGTTATATAGAAAGCAAATGAGAAGATGACAAAAAAAGGGGGGGCCCTTGTTGGACATTTGGTTGATATAACTTTAACCTTGATGCGAGGTAAGTAGCTAGTTTGAGCCTAAAGGTTGAAACAATCAAATTAAAGAGAGTCTCTACTTGTTGATATGTGTACTTGTAAGGGTAAAATCTATCCAAACTAAGAGAGGGTAAGGATTATAGTTGCTAAACTCCCAATCCTAGAACATACCCTGAGATAATAGAGTGAAAAGAATAAGTTTGGAGGGGGGGTTGTGTATCTCTCGAGTGATGCAAGGATAAATTGACCACTATGGGTCGGGAATAAACCATTCATAAGCTTGATATGTTGGCATGAGTTCACACACACACGTTGAGTATTGCAATTGATGAGTAAAGGTTAATTTTATTCTCGCATTATTGATATCGTTTTATTGTTAATGCTAAGTTCCAATCCCGAGACACGGCAAACTATTAAGCCATGTTTGTTTAGCATTGAGTCACTGCATTGTTTGAGGACAAACAATAGTTTAAGTTTGGGGGATTTGATAAGTATATTTTTATACACTTATTTGGTTCACAAACATGACTTAAACATGGATAAAATGGGTGAATTGTGGCTTAATCCTATTAAATTCATGCAATGTAGGTATTTCAATGGAAATTGTGAAATTCAGGAGAAAAGAGCCGAAGAAGGACCAAAACGCAACAAAGTGATAGTTCGAGGACCAAAGGTGCAAATATTGAGAATTTGAGCTAAATGAAAAATGAGAGTAAAAACATGCCAAGTATGAGCTCAATGACAAAGCAAAACAATTGGAAGAAGAAAGTATTGAAGAGGGACTGAAATGAAGACAATTGAAAGTTGGAGGACTAAAGCGCAAATACTCAAAAGATGTGCCGAATGAGTGGCATGAGATTTGATGGTGTCAATCATCAATTGGAAGATAAAATTTGTTGAAAAAATGAAGAAATCGAAGAAAGAAGTCAAGAGAAGCAACAAGGAAGTTCAGGGACCAAAATGTAAAGACTACATAGTTGGTTATATCTATGCGACCGCATAGTGTAACCATCTATGTGGTTGCATAGATGGATGCAGGGAAAAAAATGGTGCAATTCAAATGACCTATGCGACCGCATAGGATCCTTCTATGCGGTCGCATAGAAGTAATTTCAGGACGTTTCTGCAGTTTCCTTTTTTGACTCCAACTCTTTTTTTAATCTAATTTGGACACGCTATATATACCCTAAAACACGTCCAGAATGGGGATACACGGTTTTGGGAGCAAAGAGGCACACAATAACATCAAGATCCAAGAATTAATGCAAGAAGAGGGAGGATTTCATCAAGATTGAAGATTTCAAGCATCAATTCTAATAGGGTGATGTCTTCTCCTTTATTCAATTTTTGTAATTTTCTTCAAAACATGATAGGCTAATTTTATATTTCATTGGGAGTCGATGAACCTTTGATTTTCTTATAAACTCCTATATTTCATGAGTTTAATATAAATTGTCTTTGGAATAAATTGTTTGATTTATATTGTTTTGATTGAATCCATGATTTATTGGCTATTTATTATGTGATTGTGATGGTTTATTCTTTACATTCGAAAGAAGTAGAATAGACTCGATATATATAAATTGACATATGGTCCGATAGGGGATAGAAATATATCCCTATGCTTTATGCAGTTCGATAATTGTTCATAGAATTTCATGCATTTTTGTATATTACATCATCCATAGAAATATAGGCTGATGATATGAAGAAATAGATCTAATATATATCGAGAGAGTATATTAGATAGGCGTAGGAACATTGAATTGACAATTTTCCATTGATTAATTGGATTTGTGAAATTAGGGTTTATAGAAATCAAATGGGGATTTGATATCCCAATGATTTTATTTCAACTTATTTCTACAATTTAATCTACAACATTGCATATTTACATTTTAATTGAGTTGTTGAGTCATTTAATTAGGGGAATTTCGAAATTAGGGTTTTCTTAAAAATTAGGGTTTCAAATTGGGGTTTTCTTCCAAAATTAGGGCTTTTCACATTTAAACCAAATTTTCATTCAATTAAATTCGGTTAAGGTCACATTAGTCTAATTAGAGCTAATTCAATCCTCGTGAGAATGATACTTGGACTCATAGTCCATTTTACTGCTTGTTAACGAACCGTACACTTGCGGTGGGTTTTTAAAATTGAAAGAAATAAATATTTCGCGAACAACAATTGTGGGACATAATCCCTCGGTCCTAAATCCGAATCAAGGGGTAGAACCGCTTTCTGGTCCCTCTACTTCAAACCAAGGGGGTACCACAGTGTCAAATCAGAACAATGGTAGTGGTATGCCTAACTTGGAGGATAATCCAAACATAAGAGATAATGTCCTAAACAATGGACAGAATATTCCACGTGTTAATGAGGGAATAGATGTTCAGGCTAATGGTAATGGCCCTAATCATTGTAATTTTGTTGCCAATCGAGGACCAAACATCAGGCCTCATACAAATCAACTGGTTAACCAACCTGTAGGAATTCCATATGACCCCAACGTCATGTTGAGGAATCAGATTATGGAAATCGTACAGGATCAGATGGCTTTTGGGGTGCGTCCCGTCATTAGGCCGACGTACACAAAGCCATATCCTGATTGGGTAGACCGAGCATATCCATAGCCTAGAGGGTACAAAGTGCCAGAATTCTCACTGTTTACTGGTTTAGGAGATGTGTCTACTCTAGAACACATAGGGCGATTCATATTGCAAAGTGGTGATGTAACCGATTACCATAAAATGAGGCTTTTCCCTAGTTCGTTAACAGGAGTAGCTTTCTTCTGGTTCATCAACTTTTCAGCGAACTCTGTTCAAACATGGTAACAATTAGAACAATTATTTCACGCTCAATTTTATAAAACTGAGTTTGAAGTCACTTTGGCTGATTTAGCGAATCTACGTCAAATGCCAAACGAATGGGCAGAAAGTTTTCTCCAAAGGTTCAAGACAGTAAGAAGCAAGTGTTTTGTACCTCTGCCCGAAAAAGAATTTGTCAAAATCGCTCAGGGTTGCTTGAGCTTTGATTTAAAGAAGAAATTCCAAGATAAAAAATTTCCTAACCTTTTTCAGTTGAGTGCGAATGTGATTAGATATGAACAACTGATAAGAGAGGAAGAACATATGAAAAATTCTAGTAAAGGGACTTATTACAAAGACCCAAATTTTGATATTCATACCATCAGTAACGAGTCATACGACCAGGCCGAAATGTGTTTGGCCGAATTGGTCGAAGGGGATACATATACTTGTCCCATAATGGCCAAGCCTAGACTATCGGGCAAAGATGAACCCATAAAAGATGGAAACATAAAGGCTAGAACGTTCTCGTTTGACGTGACCAAAGCTGACCTTATATTTGATAAATTATATAGGGATAAGCACATAAAGTTGAGCGATAAGCACAAATTGCCAAACCCTGAACAAATTAAGGGTAAAAAATATTGTAAGTGGCATAATGCATGGTCACATTTGACTAACAATTGCTTGGTTTTCTGCCATGTATTGCAGGATACCATTGAATCAGGACGAATTACGTTCGATGATAAGAAGAAGATGGCAGTGGACGAAAATCCTTTCCCACAGCCACTTGGAGTAAACATGGTGACATCTGGATTCAAAAACAAGTTGCCAAAATTCAAGTTGGTCGTAGATGATGGAGAAGAGGATCCTAGACCACATCCCAGTGTCTTTGAACGAATCAAGGGAAAGAACCAAAAAAGGATGAAGACGTCCTGTGTGCATGGTGTAAAAGAGAAGTGAATGGAAATACGGAGAAACCAGGGACATGGTAACATCCTCATCGCCCTACCTTCTTCCCAAACACTCAGCCTGGTAGAGGGCGAGGTACATCATTCTATAGAGGACCGTCTTTTGAGAGACAGTTCAGGCCAGCAGATAATGGAAGAACATTCAGGCCGCAACCTCGCCGGCCAAATGTATGGCATTCATTCCAGTACAATGCAGGAAGGGAAATATCCTTCGATGAGATGACTAGGATCCAACAAAGGCGTTTCCAACGAAACTACGGACGGATGATGAGACAGCAACAGGGAATGCCACATCCTAAAGCGCCTAAACTACTCAAGGTAGCCAATCAAAATGTCCTCAAAAATAATGAAGAGACCGGTACAGATGAATCAATGAAGGAACTGTCAGAAACTTCTTCTGGGAGATCAAGGTTTGAGCGAGACAGAAAGGATGAAGAAGATCCAGATCAGCCCCTCACTATCCAATTCGGTACGTTGCCTCCTGTCGTGGCCAATAATTACTTATTGGCCAATGAATTCAAGAATAAAGAAAAAGAAGAAGAGAGGGAGGACAACGAAGGAGAAGCTTGCGTGCTGGTATGTGAAGAAGGCCAGATTTCTAGAGAGGCCTACAATGATGAAGAGGACAACGGGATGTCAGACATTGAAGAAGAAATCGACCTAGAAGCAGAAAGAAGAAAGAGATGAGTATCGCGCAATACTCTATTAAAGCAACTACATCGAGAGGGAGTTCGCGAAGTAGACTTGTTGGGAGAACCATCTGGGCATCCTTTCGACTTCTACGTACTGTACGGGACACCCAAAAGGAAGAAGAGAGTGCCTCGCTCTGAAAAGTATGGGTCCCCTCCAAGAATAATGCCCCCTCCCACAGGTTGGATAACTGATGAGGAAGCATTAGAAAGAAGTAGGAAGGAAGTTCAGGAGACAGAGGATCAGCGTGATATACTGCACGTCGACTTATCACAGGGGGATAATTCGACAGAAAACAAGCAGGAAGTAGAAATAGAGGCTGTCGAAAAGGTTATTTTTAAACGGCCAGCCATGAAATTGACTAAACACTTGAGGCCATTATATGTTAAAGCTCTAGTTAACGGCGTCCCAGTGGCAAAAGTGCTTGTCGACAATAGAGCAGCTATAAACACCATTCCATCTAGGATGATAAGGAAGTTCGCAAAGACAGCGGGTGACATGATTCCTACAGAAGTCATCCTCACTAGCTTCAATGGAGGAGCAACTTCAGCTAAGGGAGTTATGCCATTGGACATAACTATAGGGACGACTACTAGGACCACTGTCTTCTTTGTAATAGATGGTCCTACTAGTTGCAACATGCTACTAGGAAGAGATTGGATACATGAAAGTCACTGTACATCCTCATCGCTCCATCAATGCCTGATCTTTTGGAATAACAAAGGCGAAGCAAAGGTGGTACAGGCGGATCATAGGCCTTTTGTCGCAGAAGCAAACTCGGTGGAAAAGTTCATGTACGAAGGAAACTATGGACCTGTCAGGGTAGTACAAGACGGGGAAGAAACTCAGGTTGTCACGCAAAGCGAAGAACCATTCTCAGTAGACGCACTCACTGAAATGTTCAAACAGATTAGGCCAAATATAGTGGCTCTGGAAGAGCCAGTAATTGGCAAAAGAATAATCAAGGAGTCTTGAATGGATTCTAAGTTACAAAAGTAAATGGCCGACATTCAGGCCTTCAAAACCAGACTGATGGCTTTCAATAAGGAATGCAATGACAAGGCGAAAGAAGAGAAAGCCCTAAAAGCGCTGAAAGATAAGTTGGCGGTATTCTAGTTAGAGCAAAGCATTGGCCGAGAAGTCAACAAGGTAGACTGTTTAGAAGAGGAAGTACTTACAAGGGAACTGGACGACGAAGTAATACGGATCGCCAAACCTGGATACGCTCAAGCACAAGACCCTCTGATCAAAGTAAATATTGGCAATGAAGGAGAAGATCGCCCAACGTTCATCAGCCAAATGCTCGACCAAGAGGTTAGTAACAAATTAATCGCTTTGCTAAAAGAGTACAAAGATTATTTTACTTGGGAATATGAACAAATGCCTGGTTTAGATAGAGACTTGGTGGAACATAGGTTACCAACTAAGCCTAACTTTAAACCTCATAGGCAGCGGCAAAGCATTGGCCGAGAAGTCAACAAGGTAGACTGTTTAGAAGAGGAAGTACTTACAAGGGAACTGGAGGACGAAGTAATACGGATCGCCAAACCTGGATACGCTCAAGCACAAGACCCTCTGATCAAAGTAAATATTGGCAATGAAGGAGAAGATCGCCCAACGTTCATCAGCCAAATGCTCGACCAAGAGGTTAGTAACAAATTAATCGCTTTGCTAAAAGAGTACAAAGATTATTTTACTTGGGAATATGAACAAATGCCTGGTTTAGATAGAGACTTGGTGGAACATAGGTTACCAACTAAGCCTAACTTTAAACCTCATAGGCAGCCTCCTAGACGTTTTGCTCCCAATGTACTCCCTGAAATCAAGAAAGAGATAGAGCGATTATTGACAAGATTTTTAGCACAAAGCAATTAAATGTTTGAAGAATTGACGACCAAAAAAAAAAACAAACGTCAAATAAATGCACAAGAAGTTAATGTTCATTAATGATGAACAAAGTTACAAAGGGAAAATCAAATTACAAAAGAAAAAAAAAGACATCATATGTCTTAATTACAGTCTACCCCATACTGAACGAATTCGTTCCCTAAGTTTTTCCCAATCCTCGTTCTGTCGAGAGGAAGTGATGTTCAATTCGGCCGCGACATCATCATCAACTTCCAATTTTTTGTACTGCTCGACCAAGGACTTAGTTCGCTCAATTCCCTGGGAGGCGTTGCGCTTTTTAGCAGCCATTCTCACCCTGCAGTCGTCCATTTTGGCTTGAAGTTCCTTCATCTGAGCAGCCAAATTAACCATCAAAGAGTCTTCAACCATGACTTCGGAAGAGATTTCTTTCAACTCGTCCTCAGCCTTGTTAATCTCCATACGCAAAGACTCTTTCTCAGCTACGGCTCGAAGATATTGAGTACTTTTGACCTTTAGTTCAGCATTCTTGGCCAGCAAAGAAAGGACCTCGGAGTGGATAACCTTCAACGTCGCTTTAAAATCGGCTGAAAGATTGAGCGACGGAAGCGTCAGTGCTTGTTTCAACTTCGCACTTAAGTGCTCAAGTTTATCCTTGTGTCTGGCAGCACTAGCCCTTCCAATATCCATATCCATGAAGGATACGTACTCAAATATCGACTCCTTGAGGAACTTCAAATCTTCCTCTGAAGAAGCAGCAGGACGATCAGATGAAGCAGGGCGAGACGTCTGGACTTGCCCCCAGGAAGTGAACAAATCTTGGATAGAACGCACAATTTTGTCAGCATCCTACAAAGAAAATTGCCAATATTAAAGATTCTCACTACAACGAACAAGGTAGAAATAGAAGTGAAGCAAAGACTACCTCATCAACAATCGTGGAAGATGGCAACGACTCCTCCATTCGTGAGGACTTCCCCTTATCTGAGCAAGAAGATGTTGCCACAACGGGCGGACTCATAGGAGTATCTGCAAAACTCAAGAGCAACAAATCAGAAACCAACAGCACAAGCAAAGGTAAGACATCAAAAAACTGAATTACCTTCTGCTTCGATGTTTGGGGGGTCGACGCCCTGGGAAGAAGGTGGCTCATCCATGGGTTGTAATGAGGACTCTGGGACTGAAGATGTCTCTTTAAGCGTAGCCCCCCTCATCAATCGGTTTGGATGAAGCAGCCTCAGTGGAGGATGATGGAGCAGGAGCTGTCGATGCCAAAGCCTTTGAAGGAGAGGCTGAGCTTTTCTGAGAAGTCCAAAAGATCATCAGCACACAGAAAAGTTTCAAGTGTGGAAAAGTATAATTGTGAGTAAACCAATTTAATTACCTTCCTTCTGACGATGAGAGGGGCATCATCATCATCATCATCATCAACATCATCCTCCAGAATGGGAGATGCTGAGGCTGGCCGTTTGCGGCTTGGGGCACTCTTGGCCGTAGTAGGCTTGGCAGGGAGAGAAGAAGATGGACGAGCAGACTGTTTAGTGCGACGAGAAGGAGAAAGACTCCGAATGGACAAGGAAGTGACTAAAACAGGAGGAGGAGAAGAAATGCTCGGCTGGTCTAATGAATGAAAGGCACGATTGGCGTCAGTCGCAAATAATCTGCGCTTTACTGATGGCCAAAGCTATTCAAAAAGAGGGTGAATGGCGTGGCTAGAATTGAAGGGGGCTAATGAAAAATGGCTGGTTAAAAGAAGATTACGAGCATTTATAGCCTCTGTCTCCGCCTTATTAATGGTATAAAAATGGTCAACTAAGTTCCTTGAATAGCAAGGAGGAATAGGCCAAGTTTGGCCGAAACCAAGTTGACGAGCAAAAAATTGGGGAGCATAAATTTCTACCCCCGCCTTGGCATTGGTCTCAGTTAAAATATCATGAAATAGCTCCCTTCCGATTAAAAACTAGATCCAAATGAGCAGGGAGGTGCTCGCGCTATCTATAGTGGAGGGGGGATGTACATAGTTTGGAGTCAAAAAAGGAGGAAAAGGAAAAAAGGAAGGGATTGAATCCAAAGAATAGAAGAATGAAAAAATGTCCCTTTTGGACATATTTACAGGAGCCAAGGGCTCCATGGCTAGCCCATAACAGCTAGCAGAGGAGCGAGAGATTGATGGAGCACCAAGCAATGGAAAATAGGATCTCAACCACAGTTCAGTGAACCAAAGAGGTCCACTGCCAGTGGGAGATGCACCATTCTTCAATTGAATTTGAAGAGAGGCCATGCCTCTATAAAGGGCAGCCAAAAACAAAGAACACAAATTCAAAGGCCTGCCACTCGTCAATTCGTGCGCTATAGGTAAGTAACTCAGGGAGGGCTTTATGCTTGGCACACATAAAACATATTTACAAAGCCAAACTAGAAGGAAGGCCACTCGCTCAATATGGGAAGGCTCAGCGCTCGAATGATTGTGAAGGGTTTGCAGGCTTGAATAAGAATCGGTGTAGTTTTTACCAAACTTTGGGGCGCCACCAGAAACCAAGATACCAGGAAAAATGGTATCGCCCAAAGGTGGTAGATTCACCAGGGTCCCAACATCCCTTAAGGTAATAGACATGGGGCCAAGAGGGAAAATAAAGGTGTTATACTCGGAAGACCAAAAACTCAAAGCAATCGAAAAGAGTGCTGAATCAAAGTTAGGGGGGCGAATAGAGATTTCTAACAAATCAGAAATCCTAGCGCTATCAAAAAGTGCCTTAGTAGGACCATGACCCACAAGGCGAGCATGCCACCTACGGAAAGCTACATTAGATTTAGGCCCAGTGCGAATACCTCTTTCGCGAAGTGGCCCTAGCGGCAGAGAGTTTAGAAAAGGAGGGCCTTGAGTGCAAGGAAACAGCTGACCCACCGTCGCCTGTTCAACTGCCTCTGCATTGTTGAAGAAAGGACCCAAGTAGAACTCATTACGTTCGACATCGGTAGGCGCGAGAAAACTCGGAGTTATGTATGGGCGACTCTGAAGTTTCTAAAAGTCATCAAAACTAAAGAAATCACCAGCTTGAGATTGTGAAGCAGCCATTTGAGAAGGAACGAATATTTTCAGGGTTACGTAGCAGGGAAGCAAAATATGAACTGTAAATCGTGAGAGAGAAGCAAAAAATTTGAGGCGTGGTTTAATGGTGCAGTGAAATGGCGTGTTTGGGGGTTATATGGGTTTGCAAAACGACGCACCTTTTCAAGTTATAGAAGAAAACAATGATTGAAATTCTTGGAAATTTCGAATGTTGCTGGAAACACGAAGTGAAAATGGCAAAATTTAATAATTATTATTAATTCTGCCATATTGGGGGGTAATTGTTGATACATAAAAATTCAGCCCAAATCGAACGGCCCAAGGAGTGAAGCCCAATTGGAAGATTTCCAAATCAGATAGCCCAAAGAACGAAGCCCAATCAAACAGATCAAGATGAAGGCCCAAATAGGGAGACCCAAAGACACAGTGACGCCATGGCCCAGGTTTGCAAGTCGCCCAAAATCTGAACGAATGGAGTGCCATACAGTCGCCCAGAGCTGTTACTCTTTTCTCGCCCAAACCTTCAAGTCGCCCAAGGTCTTGACAAACATAAAGCATTGTGGTTATCAAGACGTGTCGTTATCAAAGAAGTTATTACAACGCTTTATCACGTTCCACGATTCAAGGAATTCAATTGAAAGCGGTTGAACGACGAAGAGTAGTGACAGCAGTTAAAAAAGGTAGTTTTCATGACAAGTTGGCCATTACGAGGAAAGTGGGCAGTTATAGGACGATCAAGCGATTTTTAGGCGGTTGATCACAAAGAGATCATCTATGAAGTATAAAAGGGAGAAAAAACATAGAGCAAAGGACCGAATCAAAAACTCTCGAACAGAGAACATGTAATTTTCATTTCCTTAACTTAGACTTAAACACTTTTCTTTCAGTAACTCGTGTGCTTGCGCCCCTTGGAGGCACATTGTTTTTAATTTCCAATTGTAAAGTCATCGCCAATAAAAGAACACCCCTTTTTAGGACTTCGTCTCAAGAGGTTTGTCCCTTACACAATCGTCTGATCCTTTTTAATTGTTAGCGACTAACCCGCGCGAAACACTTATAAAGTATGAGATATTTTTGTATTATTAAACTATGGAATTTGAATTCAAACATTTTAAAGATGATTTGACATTTCAAAGCAATCTTTCCATCGGTGTGTGAATATTCATGTTGTACGTCTATGGCATGTATATATTATAGTGTGTGCATGTTTTTGTATGTGTCGCGATGTGCATTTAACATAAAAAAGGCGTGTGTACATTATATAATGTATGTTATATATATATATATATATATGAAGGGAAAAAACCTTTTATTTTGAAGAATAAATAGTTGTTTAAATTGATTTCGAGTATTAGTAGTCTAGAATTTAAAATTGTTATGGTTTAATGCCTATGATTGAAAGTTCACATGTAATAAACTTTTGTATGTTTTAATTTTAGCCTTTGGGGATGTTTTAAAAATGTACCAATTTGAAAATTTATATTTTAAGAAATTTCACGTGAGATTTATTGTTTGAGTTTTGTTGAATTGCATAATTGTAAATTTGAAAGACTTTGTAAAAAAAGCCTAAACTGTCTAAAAAGAGATTGAGATTTAAGCGGCTCGTTTGTGACCCCTCCTCCTCATCTGGAAGCATTTTGATTGCGCGTTATTCAAATCGACAAGGCAAAAACAATATTTCAAACATTCTAAAAAAAAAACAGTACGATTACTGTTCACATGAGCAATGCTGAGCACTGTTTATGCACAGTGCGCGACACTGTTCATGAACAATGACTATCGTTATGATAGACTTTGCTCTTTTCAAAAGGTTAGATGTAAATAGTTATTTTGCATTAAATAAGAGTTTAAACGTGATTTTAAATGATTACACTTGTTAAGAACTTTTTTTTCCCTTGACATTTTTCTATTCTAAGAAGTTCACAAATAATTGTGAAAATTGCAACTGACGTACCAAATATTTCGTTTATTAGCAGACTTTGTCCAAATCTTTAATTTGTGCCACCGAAAAAATTAGCACCCGGAGTCCAAATTGACAGAAACCGTTAATTTGACTGTTATTGACCAAAAATTAAAGGTCTGACTAATTGTTGACTGATTTTTGAAGGGGCAAATATGTAACTTTACATTTTCATATAAAAAATTTATATAAAAGAATTATATTTAAAACCAAAAAACAAAAAAATAAAAATAAAAAACTCCAATCATCATCTCCGCTCACCCCCCCTCCACATCCCCACTCCCCCTCCCCGAAAACCAAAAACTAGTTTGGTAAATGAACAAAATCAGTTTGCACTTTCAGAATTACTAGCTCTGATGAGAATGGCCCGTGAGAGGAGAAGGAGATGATATAGTGGGGATATTTGTAGGATTTGAGGGATTGTTTCGGAAGAAATGGAATTAAAGGTTTCAAGGGAAGAGAGTAAAAGGGGGCAAAAAAAAAAAAAAACCAGTAAATGAAATGGGCATTTGATGGGTTTTTATCTTCTTTCTCCCAAAAAGTAGACATACAAATGCACTGGTATTCGATGGGTTCTTGTCAATGAGCAAAGAAGGGTTTTTATTTTCTTTCTTCCAGATTTTACTGATTTTTGGAGAGTGGGGAAAATGAGTTGCAAGGTTTGAAATTAGCTTTTGAGATTTCAATCAAGCTACCGGCGAGGGTGAGGAAGTCAGTGAGATTCCAACTTTGATTTTATTGGGAAATACCTAGTTTTTGGTTTTTGGTGGGTAGAGAAGATGACTTTTAGTTTTGGGTGGGTGGAGAAGATGACCATTTTTTATTTTTTTTATTTAAATTTTTTATATGAAAATGTAAAGTTACACATTTGCCCCATTAAAAATCAGTCAACAATTGAGCACTATGCAACCTCAATGGAGAGACATTGCTTCCTTCATGAATGATATGGATTATGAGTTATATTTGGAAGAAGGTTGGGATATGATTGATTTTAAAAGATACTGTGAAAATATTATAATTTTATGGAATCACAGACAACAAGCACCAGAGCCCGAACCCGAACCCGAACCAGAGCCAGACCCGGAGGAGGACCCGGAGGAGGAAATTGAACCAGAGCCGGAAGACTCTGAGCAAGAAATCCAACCACAAAATTCATTGATTTGGTTGCAAATTCCGAGCCAGAGTCATGCATTACTTCGGATGACGAGATGTCACGAAAGAAGATTTTTAGGACTCACAGGGATTAGAAATAAGTGTTATTTATTTACTTAGGAGAAGTCTAATTGTTTATCTATTTATTTGATTTTTTTGAAGAGCAAATTCTATATGTAAGGATTTGGAAATTTATATTTTTTAAGTTCTTTGTTATTACAAAGATATTAATAATATTAGGTTGTTTTGTCAAATATTCCTAAATTAAATTTTTATTTGTGTTAAGGAAATGTCGAGACAATAACAAAACTAAGCTACGATCATCAAGGATTTGCTAAGGGTGGTACATGATTTGGGTAGACAACAAGCACAGGTTGGTCCTGGTAGTGCAAACACTAACAACACTAGCTTAATTGCGGAATAGTTCCGCCGCTACAAACCCCCAACTTTCGATGGCAAGGCAGGCCCACTCACAGATGTAGAATAGATAAGACGAATGGAGCGATTCTTCAAATACCTTTCTTGCATTGATGCCTAGAAGGTATTTTGTGCAGAATTCATGTTGGTTGATAACGCAGGCCACTAGTGGGAATCAACATTGCGCACTAGAATAGAAGCACACCAATGTGCTCTGACTTGGACACAACTCAAGGATGAAGTGATAGGAAAATATTTCCCACAAGCTCTGAGAGACCAAAAAGAGATAGAATTTCTTCAACTTAAATAGAGAAAGATGAAGTTCGAGGTTTATGAGAGAAAGTTCAAACAACTCTCTAGGTATCCACCACACCTAGTAGACACAGAAGCAAAGAAAGCAAGGAGGTTCAAACTGAGTTTGCATCCAGAGATTAGTAAAATAATGGCATCCTACCAATTCACCACCTATAGTCGAGTATTGCAAACTGCTCAGGCAATTTTAAATAGGTTAGAGATTGACTAAACTTCCCAGCGAGGGGCCGAGTCTTCAGGAAAGTAGAAATGGAACGAGTCCAACAAAGAAAAAGGACAGAACAAGAAAGTCAACATTGGATCAAATTTTGGACGAGTTGCTTCACCCTGTTCAAAGAGCAACAAGATGCATGGTCGGTAATGTCTGTTCGGGAAACATGTGTGCTATCGATGTGGCAAAACATGTCATATTTTTAAAAATTGCAAAGAAGATCCCCTAAAGAATGATGAACAAGAAAATAAGGGAAATGCCTGAGTTTTTACACCCGAACGCTGGTAATTTTGAGGACAAAATTTTTTTAAGAAGGGGAGATTATAACACCCCGAAAATTTTAGAATAAATAAAAAAATAAATGTCTTATAGGTTATAGTTTTATAAATTCGAGGACTAAATTGAAATATGCTTTAAATTATATTTTTACTTGGGTCAGAAAATTAAATTTTGTTAGAGCAAGATTTAATATATCAATATTGGGCTCATTAGATATGTTACATTGAATCGTGACCATGGACTCGAGAAAAAATTATTTCCGATATGTCAAGGCCAAGTTATTGACGTTAAAAGATTTTTATCATTATTGTTAATTAAATATGTAGGTAGGAGTAGATATTGGCCACCACGTATGTGTGTTGAGATGGAGATAAACTAACTTTTTATATTATTTGATTAAAATAAGTAATTATGTTGGTAGGATTTGATGGTAGAGCCACACGTTTCACAAGTATTATTAAGTACTAATTGTTGTTTTATATTTAGTTTGATAAAGATTAACAGTTAATTAATAATTCTATTTTAATTAAGACAGTTGTAAATTGCTAATTATGAATTGAATATATATTAAATTATTATCTGATATAAAAGTTGTTAGATGAACTTGAAATTTGTATATATCTATAGTGGAATCTTATCTTATTTTGATTATGATAAATATTAATTGCTAATTATAATCCTAATTTTTATTACGGTAAATGTTAATTGTAAATTTTGATATATCTCACTCAACTTACTATTATCCAACGTAGAATTATAGTGCTCTGTCTACCAATTTCTCGTCCAAATTCTGTGAGTTAACCATGGTGATTAGGATACCTCTAACTAAGCAAAATCTTTATTTAAACTAATCTAGAAGAATTAAATAAAATACCAAGAAACATTCTTTTCCTAGTCTCGGCATTTGTGCTGAAGAAGTCTTTTCAAACCCTTGGAAATTTTACAGCATGGAGATAAGATTTTATAATTCATACCAATCCAAATTCTTTTGCTTGCGGGAGACGACACTTCAATCCTAAGCACACTAGGATTTAATCACTGTATTATCCTATATATATACCCCATGAAGTCAAAGTTATTTGTCACAAAAAACAAGGAAGAAACACAAAAAGGGGGGGTAGAGAGATAGATAGATCATAAACAGATTCATAGAAATTTTACACACAAGACAGAAAAAGAAATACTTTTAGAGGAAGAAAGCAAGCTAATTTTTCAGTCAAGAAATTCAGAATTTTGGAACTTTCATTCATATTTCTTTCGATTCTTTAAATAACAAGGTAAGATATATTTATGTGCAAAGTGTTTTCATTTCCTTGTACTCTTATATACAATTAAATATGCATGGATTGCTAGTGGACCTTCAGATTCTACAAAAAGAGAGATGAAATACTAGGGGATAAAAGAGTACCTAAGATGGGTGTGTTGCTTGGTCACCGATACATTTCATAAGAGTAAAGTGGTATGAAATGTAGATTTTATTGTTAAATATATGTATATGAAAACTAAACGTATCTTACTGAGTGTTTTCGAATACTCATTCTTACAAATTTTTACAAGTTAGTTCGGGTAGATTGGAATGGTGGTGGAATGGTGATGCGAGTTACCAAGTAGATCAAAGGAAAAGAAAAAGAAATAGTTTGCCGTCTTTAAATTTACCAATTAGTTTAACTTTGTTCAAAACATGTTATTTTGATTAGTTAGGAGTTTATGTTATGTTTAGATACAATTTTCATTATTTAAATTTAAATTTATAAATGTTATAGTTTTTTGATTAATAAAGAATTTTATTTTTATAATTCCTCACTTAAAATAAAGAATAGTGCTTTTTCATAACGTTCCAGAGTTTATGAAATTTTGGGACGTAACATCACTCGCTTTGCCCTCAATTGCATTATTTGCCCGCCTTCAATTATCAACGGATCTCATTCTGCCCTTGCCTTCTTCGAGCTTGACTCTTGGATTACATCATTCCCTCCTTCTTCAAAAGGATTTGTCCTTGAATCTAAACCCGCATCAAAGAGAGAGAGAGAGAGAGGGAGAGAGATTAGACACATTAAAAGTTGTCGAAATATTATACTCACATGGAAGGTCCAGCTTGTAAGCATTGTGGTTGACCTTCTCAATGACTTGAAATGGATCATCTCCCTGCGATTGAAATTATAAAGCGTTCCTTTTTGAAATGTACCCAAACCCAACCTCTAGGTTCGAATGTTATCCTTTTCCTGCCTTTGTTTGCCTACGATGCAACAAACTTTCTTTTGTTTTCAATTTGTAACTTAACCTTATCATATAGTGATTTTACAAACTCTACTTTTCTTTACCATCTAGATTGCTACGTTCATTCACAAATAACGAAATTAAATCCAATGGGGGTTAAAGGATTAAAACCATAAATAACTTCAAAAGGTAAAAATGAAGTAGTAGAATGAACAACATGATTATAAGCAAATTCAACGAAAGTTAAACACTCCTCCCAATTTTTCAAGTTCTTACTGATCGTTGTGCACAAGAGTTGAATCATAGTCCTATTGACTATCTCAGTTTGCCCATCTGTTTGTGGGTGACAAGTTGTAGAAAATAATAATTTTGTGCCTAATTTACCCTAAAAAAATCGCCAAAAATGACTCAAGAATTTCATGTCCCCATCTGACACTATACTCTTTGAAAACCCCATGCAAAACCCACAACCTCTTTAAAGAACAAATCAACTATATGTGTGGTATCATCGATTTTGTGACAAGGTATAAAGTGTGTCATTTTACTAAACCTATCGACCACCACAAAAATTGAATCCCATCCTTTCTTAGTCCTGGGTGAACCCAAAACAAAATCCATTAAAATGTCAACCCAAGGTTCACTAGGTGTAGGTAATGGCGTATATAGTCCCTGAGGTAGAACCTTAGACGTAGGCCTTTTACAAGTTATGTATCGACTACAAATTCTTGTAACATCAACTTTCATCTTAGGCTAATAGAAATGCTCTCCTAACATCTCCAAAGTCTTTTGTACTCCAAAATGTCTCGTTAGTCCACCACTATGTGCTTCTCTCACCAATAACTCTTGCATTGAACAATTTGGAACACATAATCCCGAAACAAATAACCCTCATGTTTAAAGAACTTATCAACTGCCCCTTTGTCATATGATTTATAAATATCGAAAAAATCTAAATCAGTTTCATACATGTCCTTAATATGTTCAAAACCAAGCAATCTAGGACTTAATGAATTTATCAAGGTATACCTTCGAGATAATGCATCGGCCACTACGTTTTCTTTACCTTGCTTTTACTTGATGATGTACAGAAATGTCTTAATGAATTCTATCCATCTAGCATTTCTCTTGTTTAACTTTTCTTGGCCTTGCAAGTGCTTTAATGTTTTATAATCAGTGTGAATAACAAACTCTTTTAGCCACAAGTAGTGCTATCATGTCTCCAACGCCCGAATAAGAGAGTATAACTCTTTGTCATATGTTGGATAGTTTAGTGCAACCCCACTCAGTTTTTCACAAAAATAGGCTATCAGGTTCCTTTTCTGCTTTAAGACTGCTCCAATACCTATTCCTGATGCATCACACTAAATCTCGAAATTTTTATTAAAATCAAGTAATGTAAAACATGTGCTTTACACAATTTATCCTTAATAGTACTAAATACATGCTCCCAATCATTGCCCCAATGAATACCCACACTTTTCTTAATGACTTCAGTAAGTGGTACAGTGATTGCGCTAAATCTTTTACAAACCACCTATAAAAACTAGCCAAACCATGAAAACTCCTAACCTCCATTATGGTTTAGGTGTAGGGCAATCTTTAATAGCTTTAATCTTTTTCTCATCTACTTCTACTCCTTTAGCACTAACCACAAAACCTAGAAAGACAACATTTTCCATGCAAAACGTGCATTTTTTGAAATTAGCTTACAGTTGTTCTTTCCTCAACATTACAAGCACGCATCTTAAGTGTTCCACATGCTCATAAAAAATTTTGCTATAGATTTAAGTGTCATCAAAACAAACCACAACAAATATTTCTTTGTTAGCACATAAAACATGATTCATCAGACACATAAAAGTGGTCAGTGCATTAGTGAATCCAAATGGCATAACCAACCATTCATATAAACCACATTTAGTTTTGAATGCAGTTTTCTACTCATCACCTTCCCTCATGCGAATATGATGGTACCCACTCTTAGTGCACCATACAATTCATCCAACATGTCAACTAACCTAGGGATTAGGTGAAGATACTTTACCATTTTGTTATTAATGGCTCTATAATCCACACACATTCTCTATGACCTATCTTTCTTTAGCACAAACAATACTAGTACTGTATATGGACTCATGCTCTTCCTTACATAACCATTACTTATCAACTCCTCTACCTGCCTCTGAAGTTCCTTTATCTCCTTGGGATTATTTCAGTAAGCTGGTCAATTTGAAATGACAGCTTCGGGTATGAAGTCAATTTGATGTTCAATACCTCAAATTGGTGGTAACGCACTAGACATGTCCTTCAGGAATATATCTCCGAATTTCTGTAATAAAGACTTAACCAAACTAGAGAGTGGTGGGTTAGTTTTCTCAAAATTGATAAGTGATTTTTTATACAAGAACAAAATCATTTCTTGTCTCTCAACTACCGCTCTCCTCAATTCACTCCCTTTTGTAAAGAAATTCACTCGTGATTTTTCTTTTCTCTCGGAAGACTCATTTCTTTTCTCTTTTGTGGCCGCTCTCTCTTTTTCACTCTAATAGCCACCTTACCAGTTTCTCTCTTACTCACAACCTCATCGTTTCCTCTCTTTTCCTCCGGTTCACTATTTTCTCTCATCTTTTCTAGCTCTTTTACTCTTTTCTCTTCATTCTTCAACTTGATTTGGTCCTTATATACTTGTGTTGGTGCTAATGGCACAAGAATGATGTGTTAAGGGATAAATCCCACATCGAATAAAGATGAAAACATAGACCAATTTATAAGAACTTGGGCTACTCCTCTTAACAAGGTTGACCTTTTAAGATGAAACTCCAAGTCTTAACATGATGGTCCTCCCGTCCTTAATGAAATTGTAGCTATTCTTGTACCCATCATGTATAGCTTTTCTATCATATTATCAAAATCTTCCCAACAAAATATGTCCCGCTTGCATTGGTACTATGTCACACTCTACCTTATCTCAATAACTTCCAATTGAGAGATTAATTAACACTCTTCTATTAGCCCTAACTTCTCCACTTTCATTTAACCATAGCAATTTATATGGCCTAGGTTGTCTCAACAATGTTAAATTTAACTTCTTTACAAGTGCTACGCTAGCAACATTTGTGCAACTACTACCATCAATAATTATACTACATACCGTATCGTTGATGTGGCATTGAGTATGGAAAATGTTTTCCTGTTGTAACTCAAAGTTATCCACCTTGATGTGAGTAGTAAGAGCTCGCCTTTACAACTAAAAGATCAGCAGCACCTTCGAACTTTTCTTCTACACTAACCTTCTCCAACACCGGCATGTCGTCATATTCACCTTACCTCCTCCAACTCTGGCATGTCTTCATATTCACCTTCACTTTCGCTTATCACCTCTCCATTGTCTCGCAACACTATTGCTCTTTTGTTTGGGCATTGAGAAGTGATGTGCCCCAACCCTAAGCATCTAAAACACTTGATGTCTCGACGCCTTGATTGTTGTGAAACTAATTTTGGTATTATTTTGCTAACACCTTCATCTTTTCCCTTTTGCCAATCATTCCTACCTTTAGGTACAGCCCTATCACCCTTGTTATTATCCCAACTTGGTTTCCAAGATGAATTAGAACCCGAAGTACCTGACGATTGTCTAGATGTCCCCTTCCTCTTCAATTGTCATGCCACGTTCATGGCCACATGCGACATATCTTCTAACTCCACATAATGTTGCAACTCCATTACATTAGCAATTTTCTTATTTAACCCATTCAAGAATCGTGCCACAGTATCTTCCCGATCCTCTACCACATTCGTCCTAATCATGAGTATCTCCATTTCCTTGTGATAATCCTTCACGCTCTTCGACCCCTGATACAAGCTTTGCAAATTTTGATGGATCTCCCTATAATAGTGACTAGGAGTGAACCGTTTTCTCATTAATGTCCTCAACTCATCCCAAGTACTAATTGGTCTTCCCCACACCTATATTGTGAAGTAACCACTTGATCCCACCAGGTTATTGCATAGTCAATGAAATGTAGAACTGCCAACTTCACATTCTTCTCCTCTGAGTAGTTATAACATTCGAAAATAAATTCAACCTCTCTCCCACTCTAAACACGCCTTCAGGTCTCTTTTCCCTTTAAATTGTGGAAAGATCATTTTGATATTACCTATGTTTCCATCCATCTCATCTCTATGATTATTCCTACCCCGTCTGTCAAACTTATCGCCTCTATTCCTCATCCGTCCCATTTCAACACTATTAAATTCATCCTCATCCACATCACTACTGTAGTCATATTTCTCTTGCCTTTCCCTCCTAGGCTCTCGTCTACCCAAGCCCCTAACATTAGATATCTCAACTTGTTGTCCCTACTAAGATTAGCTATCGATGTATCTAACCTTGTCATCCAAACCTCCTGTCTTGCTCTCCAAGCTTCCTATTTGTCCAACCTATCTCTAACATCCCCAAACGCACTTTCAAATCGCTATATCAAATCATTTGACACACTGTTATGATTGTCGCATCGGCTTGAATTGGAATCTTCTCAATCAGACATTCTAAATCTAGAAATTTTATCTCCTTCACTGGTATTCACTTGAAAAATTACACAATATGGCTTTTCTCTCTATTAATCTCACAATTCTACCTTTTTACAACTCAGAACTTTCTGCGAAGCACTTCAAAGAACAAAGTGAACCTGAAGAATATTAAACCCGTGGAATTCCCAACCAAATGTGAATCAATGATTGTGAAACAAAAGGACTCGAAGAATTTTTAATAAAATTGACTCGAGTTTGATTGAATGAAAGAAACTAATGTGACTTGACAAAATTTAGAAAATAAAGATTCTTGGTAGTAAATTGATTAATAAAAATAAATGCAATTGTTTTTAACAGTACCATGAACAGTAATTGTTTTGACCCCTTTTTAAAATTTTTTTGAACGAAAACAATGAATTAAACTACCAACAAATTAAACAAGGTGGTTTTGGATGCTAGAATAGCCTCAAAACAACTTTGACAAAATTTGATAGATTAAAAGACTCGAACACGAAGAAACGAAGAACACTAGAATAGGAAATAACAAAATGTTGAAAATCTAAGAACAAAGACTAAAAAAAAAACACAATGATATAACCTACTAAATTGGAGCCCGTGCTTTGAAATCAACTGATACAAATCCCGTAGCAACGTTGACTACGAAACCCACAACTAGATTGTTAGAAACCCAGAAAAGCCAATTAAAAGATTTGAGAGTTTGAACCCGAATATATGAACAAAAAAATCCAACAAGATCAAACTTTGAAAGACCCCTTGATTACACGATTAATACCCACACCTGGATTGTAAAACGCCACAAGATTGTAATTCTTGATAAGTTCCAATTGTTCGATGAAGAAGGATATGAAGAAAAAAATTTGCCTCTCTATTGGAAATTCTCAAAATAATGTAAGGTAATGTTTTACAATGAAAATAAACCCATTTATATGTAGAAAATCTAGAAACTAGTTTTAATACGAATAAAACTCTAATCCTAGCTTTAAAATAGAATTAAAGATTACAAGAATATTGTCTATAATAAAATTCTAATGAAATAAGGAAAGTTTGTGTAAAAGGAAAAATCTTGCCACTGGAATTCATAGTGCATTTGAATGCGATCACATAGTTCATTTGAATTGTCATCGCCAATTCCCTGCCTATAAGCATGCGGTCGCATGCCTTCTTCTACTATGCGATTGCATAAAGTTGCCTGGGCCTTTGATTAGTGTCTAAAAGTGCTTCAAAAATATATCATTTACAAGACATTTTACATTCACTTTGTTCAAAATCACTAATGTTAGTCTCTAATTTCAATTCTCTTGCCTTAAATACAATTTCCACAAATACATTGTTAAAAATGCAATTAATCGAAATATGTATTTAAATACATGTTGGCATGAGTAATATACTTTTGAAAGAGTATTTATTTGATGTATTTCACGTGCATCTCCAATGTAGAACAAGTGGAGTAAATGGAGGAAACAATGTTGAAAAGTCAAGAATGATGAGCTGTCTCGAGCAAGATGCGGCTGTCTCATTAAAATGGTCATAACTTGAGCTGTAGATATCGAACAAGGTTATTCAAGTTGGATAGGAAAGATAAGATATGTATCTACTACTTTCATATTTCGCAAGAAGTCAAATTCTCATCACAAGGCAGCTAAAATTACCGTGCAAAATCCAAGTTGTTAACAGCCGGATACAGTTTTTCTACTTATGAGCCATATCTGGAGTTTTAGAGATCCAATAGACCTGAAATTTACACCAATGGAAAGATAACTCAAGTGGAAACAATTATCTGTTGATCAAAAGTCCATATTCACTGCACAAAGTATCTAAAAATTTGTATCAATTTGTACATTCCAACTGTCTTAACACTGGACAGAAATAAGTTGCATTGTCCACTTGCATATTGGATGTTCCTTAGCCTATAAAAGGGGGCATTGGACAAGATTTTGAGAGCATCAATTTCTCTTCATTGTAATCCAATTTTCTTCATTTTCTTTGTAACATTTCATTATGTATTTTTAAAACTTTAGCTAGAGGTAGGGGTGAAACTTTGGTAAATGTATAGCATTGTCTTTGATCTTTCATTTTTTCTTCAACATTCATCTTCTTACTTGGTTGAAGTATATTTTCTATAAATGGTTTTGGTTTGTTAAAGACTTTGATTTATTGTTGAGAATTTTGGCACAATAAATGCTCAGATGATCTATACATATCAACAACTTATTTTGACATATTCTCTCAAACAATTATTACGAACTATCTTTTAGTATACTTGTAATCAATGTTCTATCTTCCATATGAAATCACTCCCTAGTTGATTTTCATATGAGTTAAATAAAAGATCAAAAGTAATTTCCACTCATTTATCCAAAGTGAATCTGCAACACTTTAGTGATCTTCTTCATCGTATTTTCACCAACTATTCACTACTCAGAATAGTTTATTTCCTTCCATTTCAATGTGGTTCGACCTTAGACTTTTGAGTTTACTACTTGAGAAAACCTACACTTGGGTTTACAACCTTAAAGTTGTAGCAAATTTTTGGCGCCATTGCCGGGGATTTGCGTCAAGGATTATCTTCTGCTACTTTTTGTGAGATTTTCTTCTCTTTTGTAAGCTTCATAAATCAGGTACACTCGTTCCTTTTTCCATCTTATTACTTTAGTTATTTTACTTTAAAGGAAAGCCGAGCTTCCCAAACTACCTTTTCTTTATTATATGGTTGGCCATGCCACCTAATTTTCATTCTTTACATCTACTTTATGCTATTTCATATCATATTGGTAACGTGAATCTAATTTGACTTATCTCTACACTTACTCACATCTTCTACCATGGATGATAATGAAAGTGTAAATGATGAAAATGAAAACCAACAAGTAGGAACCAATGCGTTATTACTTGCAACCTCCTCTGAATTTTGCTCCTTCATGTTTCATTTTCCCTCTTAATGCTAATAATTTTCGATTCAAGTCGGGTATGATTCCATTGCTTCCTAATTTTCATGATTTAGAATCTGAAAGTCCATATTTGCATCTTAAAGAATTTGAGAAAGTATGTGCCACATTTAACGATCAAACTTGCCGTAATTAAACTGTTAAGTTGAAATTGTTTCCTTTTTCTCTAAAATATAAAGCAAAAACTTGGCTTAGCTCTTTAAAATCTAGGTCTATTGGCACATGGCAAGAAATACAAAACGAGTTTTTGAAGAAATTCTTTCCAGCACATAAAACTAATGCTTTGAAAAGGCAAATCCAAAATTTTTCTCAAAAAACCAATGAAGCATACTTTCAATGTTTAGAAAGATTTAAAGATTTGTTAAATACATGCCCACATCATGGTTTTGAAAAATGACATAACATAATTTTTTTTTATGAGGGCTTAACTCCTAAAACAAAACAATTTGTAGAAACGATGTGCAATGGTGAATTTTTAGATAAAGATCCTGATGAGGCTTCAGAATTTCTAGATCATCTAGCTGAAAATTCTCAATCTTGGCAAATGGTAAAACCAATCGAAAACTCAATCAAATCTAGTCTTACTAGTCTTGCAGAGGAAAATATCAATTGACTCAAGAGGACGATCTAAATGCTAGGATTGCCAATCTGTCTAGAAAGGTTGAAGCTAGGGAATTAAGGAAAGTAAAGGAAGTTAAACCAGTGGAAAACGATGAAATTTGTAGCACTTGTGAAACTTTTGGGCATCCAATGCATGATTGTCCTAACATCCCAATTTTTAGAGAAGTTTTACATGATCAAGTCCAATGCTATGAACACTTTCAAAAAGCCTTTTCCTTCTCCATTCTCAGAAACATATAATCAACAATAGAAAAATCATCCCAACTTTAGTTGGAGAGATGATAATCGTGTTTATATATCACAACCTCAAGAGCTTTCAAAATTTTCCTCTTATCCACCACCATAATAAAAAACTCTCAAAGAAACATTGCAGTCATTCATGCAAGGACAAGCAAACATTAATAATCAAACTTCACAAGCTATCAATAAAATCAAGAATACACTTTCTTCATTGACCTCTTCTTTGCGTTCTCAAGAGAAACGTAAATTTCCTACTCAACCTCAACTAAATCCTTCTGGACAATTTAATGTAAATGCATCTAGTTCCTCTGAAAGTCAAAAAGAAAATGCCAACTCCATCATGACTCTTCGTAGTGGAAAAATTATTGACAAAACTATTCCTTCAAAAGAACAAAAATCGAGTGGGACTTCAAAGCAAGAAAATAATGTTTCCAAAATAGAGGAAAAATCCATTTCTGAACATAGTGTTGAAAAATGTCCCATTCCAACCCCATTTCCTCAATGATTGCAACCAATTTCAAAATTCAACTATGATTCTGAAATTTTTGAAATTTTCAAACAAGTTAAAATTAACATACCATTATTGGATGCAATCAAACAAGTTCCTTCATATGCAAAATTTTTAAAAGACTTGTGCACTGTCAAGAGAAAACTTAATGTTCAACAAAAAGCATTTTTATAAAAAACGTGAGCTCAATCATTTAACAAAACACTCTACCTAAATTTAACGATCCTGGTTGTCCATCAATTTCTTGTGTGATTGGGAATAATAGGATATAGCATGCTTTGCTTGAACTTGTTGCTAGTGTTAATCTATTACATTTCTCCGTGTATGAGCAACTTGGTTTGGTAGAGCTTAAGCCAACAACAACAACACTTCAACTTGCTGATTTAGCAAAAGTTCTAAGAGGGGTTGTAGATGATGTTCTAGTTCAAATTGATAAATTCTATTATCCCATTGACTTTATGATTTTGGACACACATCATGTTTTAAATTCAAATGTTCAAATACCTGTCATTTTAAGTAATCCCTTTCTTGCTATTTCAAATGCGTTGATAATTTGTAGAAATGGTACCTTGAAACTCTCTTTTGAAAATATGAACGTGGAAATGAATGTTTTTAACATTTGCAAGCAACATGGAGATAAAGATGTTTTGCATGAAATAGATTTTATTGAACAACTTGTTGATGATAAGTTTATCACTACATCTTCATCTTGTGTGCTAGAATTTGAGTTCAACGATAATTCTAAAAATTCACATATAATTTCTTTGTTGAATTTTTTTCAGGAGAAAAAAGACAATTGATTGGAAATTGAAGGTTGAAAAATTGCCACAACAGTCCAATATGTCCATGATTTCAAGCGTTCAAATGCCAAAGCTCGATTTGAAGCCGTTACCATCTAATTTGAAATACTCATTTTTGGGTGAAGATGAAACTTTTTTGGTAATAATTTCTTCCCAACTTGATGTGCACCAAGAAGGTAAGTTGTTACAAAGTTTGAAAATGCATAAAGATGTTTTAGGATGGACCATAGCTGATATAAAGGGGATTAGTCCTTTGATTTATACACATAAGATTTATTTGGAGGAATATGCTAAACCTACAAGAGAAATGCAACAAAGGCCTAATCATTTTTTAAAAGAGGTGGAAAGAAATGAAGTCATTAAACTCTTAGATAATGAAATTATTTATCCTATTTCTGATTGTAGATGGGCAAAAGAATCTGGTGTTACTGTAGTAAAAAAAATGAAGAAAATGAGTTAAATCCAACTAGAACTTTACTAGTTGGCGCATGTGTCTCGACTATCAGAAACTTAACTCAATAACTAGGAAAGATCATTTTCCTTTACCTTTTATGGATCAAATGTTGGAAAGAGTGGTAGGACATGAATTCTATTGTTTTCTAGATGGATGTTCTGTGTATAACCAAATTGAAATTGCACTTGAGGACTAGGAAACGACCACTTTCACATGTCCCTTTGGCACTTTTGCTTATCGTAAAATGCCATTTGGATTATGTAATGACCAATTTTATTTCAAAGATGCATGCTTAGTATTTTTAAGCGACATGATTGAAAGATTTTTGGAAGTTTTTATGGATGATTTTACTGTTTTTGGAGATTCATTTGATGATTGTTTAACTAACTTACAAAAAGTTTTAGTTAGGTGTGAAGAAAAGAATCTTTTGCTCAATTGGCAAAAATGTCATTTTATGGTCACTAGTGGTATCATACTTGTTTATACTGTATCTTCTAATGAAATTGAGCTAGACAAGTCTAAAACTAAATTGATTTCTAATTTGCCTACTCCAAATAGTGTTAAAGATGTAAGATATTTTTTAGGACATTCTGGTTTTTATAGAAGGTTTATCAAAGACTTTAGTTCTATATGTAAACCATTGTGTAATATCTTATCTAAAGACATGCCTTTTGAATGTACTAAGTCTTGTGAAGAAGCTTTTGTTGAACTTAAGAAAATGCTTACTTGTGCTCCTATCATGCAACCTCCTGATTGAAATTTACCTTTTGAAATCATGTGTGATACTAGTGATTATGTTGTTGGAGTTGTCTTAGGCCAAAGAAAAGACAAGAAACCTTATGTTATTTACTATGCAAATAAAACTCTGAATATTGCACAAATGAATTATTCCACCACTGAAAAAGAATAGCTTGTTGTACGTAGTGTTTGCTTTGGACAAATTTCGATTATATCTTGTTGGCTCACCAATTGTTATTTGTAGTGATCATGTAGCTTTAAAATATCTCCTTTCTAAGAAAGATGCCAAACCTAGGTGGACTACGTGGATTCTTTTATTCCAAAAATTTGACATCACCATTCAAGAAAAGATCACTTGTCTAGGCTTACTTGTGATAAATCGTTTGAAATAACATCGATCAAGGATACTTTCCTTGATGAACAACTTTTTAGCATTTTTGACTTGCCTTGGTTTGCTGATATTGCTAATTTTCTTGTAACAGGTCAAATACCATCTCATTGGAATATCCAAGACAAAAAGAAATTCTTCAAAGAGGTAAAAAATTTCTTTTGGGATGATCCTCACTTGTTCAAATATTGTCCAGACCAAATAATAAGATGTGTGCCAAATAATGAAATTCAAAAGATCATTTCTTTTTGTCATTTTGAAGCATGTGGCGATCGCTTTTCTTCAAAGAAAACTGCAGCAAAAATCTTGCAGTCTGGATTTTATTGGCCATCTCTTTTCAAAGACATGTATGAGCTTTGTAAAGCTCGTGAATGTTGTCAAAAATTAGGTGGGATAACACGTAGAAATATGATGCCATTGACACCCATATTAATTATTGAAATATTTAATTGTTGGGGTATTGATTTCATGGGTCCATTCACATCATCTTTTGGTTATTTATACGTCTTGCTAAGAGTTGATTATGTTTCTAAATGGATAGAAGCAATTCCTTGTAAACACAATGACCACAAAATTGTTGTGGTATTAATTTCATGGGTCCATTCAAATCATCTTTTGGTTATTTATACATCTTGTTAAGAGTTGATTATGTTTCTAAATGGATAGAAGCAATTCCTTGTAAACACAATGACCACAAAATTGTTGTGAAATTTTTGAAAGAAAATATTTTGTTAAGATTTGGAATACCTCAAACCATTATAAGTGATGGGGGCTTACACTTTTGTAATTAACCATTTAAGGCCCTAATGAAAAAACATAATCACTCATAAAATGTCTACTTCTAATCACCCAAACACTAGTGGTCAAGCTGAACTTGCAAATAGAGAGATTAAATACATTTTGGAAAAAATGGTGAATCCAAATAGAAATGATTGGCTTTTATGATTAATCGATACACTTTGTGCTTATCGTACAACTTTCAAAACACCTCTTGGTAGGTCACCTTATAGACTTATTTTTGGAAAGCCTTGTCATTTACTTGTTGAATTGGAACATAAAGTATTTTGGGCTATTAAAATGTTTAATTTCAATTTAGATAAGGCAGGTTCACTAAGGAAACATCAATTGAATGAGTTGGAAGAAATCAAGAATGAAGTTTATGAGAACTCTCAAATTTACAAAGAAAGAATGAAGGTATTCCATGATAAAAATATTATTAGAAAAACTTTTGAGCCTTCCCAAAAAGTTCTTCTGTACAACTCAAGATTACATTTATTTCCTAAAAAATTATGCTCCAAGTGGACTGACCCTTTCACTGTCAAAACTGTTTACCCACACAGAGCTGTAGAAATTGAAAATCCAAGTAATGGAAATATTTTTAACGCTAATGGACATCGTTTGAAACCATTTTTTGAGAATTTCTCTATATTAGAAGAGTCCATTGCTTTACATGATCCTAAAGATTGATATCCTTTTCTCATTTTTTTATTTTTTATGTTTTTTTTTGCTGTTTTATAATGTCATGTGTTTGTTTTAGGTGTGTTTCTTTTATAGTCATCTTTTTTCCTCTAATGAAATTGAAGGTTCATCTAGGTCAAGTTTATGCAGACTCTCCAAGTAAAGCTCAAAACTTGTCCCTTTGTTCAAAATTTTGCTTCTTACCATCCTTCATACATTTTGCATGTTTAATCTTCACACTAAGGACAATGTTTCATTTAGGTTGGGAGAGGGGGGGGGG